>NW_004524631.1:10320355-10362165 GCF_000260255.1 Octodon degus
TGGTGTATGATCTTCTTGATGATTTGCTGTATTTTATTTGCTAGGATTTTAATGAGGATTTTGGCATCTGTGTTCATGAAGGGGATCGGCCTGTAGTTCTCTTTCTTAGTTGCGTCTTTCCCTGGTTCTGTTATCAGTATAATACTTGACTCCAGGAATGATTTTGGGAGTATTTCTTTCTTTGCAATTTCATGGAAGAGTTTGAGGAGTATAAGGACTACATCTTCTATAAATTTCTTGTAGAATTCAGCTGTGAATCTATCCGAACTTGGACTTTTTTTTGCCCTTACGATTTTAATTACATCTCGTATTTCATTGCCTGTTATTGGGCTATTGAGAGTGTTTACATCTTTTCTATTCAGTTGTGGTAATTTGCACCTTTCTAGGAATCTGTCCATTTCTTCTACGTCTTCTATTCTCTGAGAGTAATGATTCTCAAAGTAGCTGTTGATAATCTTGTGAATTTCCCCTGTTTCTGTGGTAATTACACCCTTTTCATTCCTTATCAATTTTATTTAATCTTTCGAAGAACCATCTCTTCACTTTTTTAATTCTTTGAATTGTTTTCTTCATCTCAATACAGTTAATTTCTGCACTAATCTTTATGATTTCCTACATTGGTTGGTCTCTGTGTTTGGTTGGTTCTTCCTTTTCTACCTGCTGAATGTGCAGCATTAGGGTATTTATTTGTTCCCGTTCTGTTTTCCTAATGTGTGAGATCACAGTTATGAAGATCCCTCTGAGAGTTGCTTTCATTGTATCCAATAAATTATGATAAGTTCTGCTTGAATTTTCAATTATAGATATTGTTGCATTTCTTGTTGAATTACATCCATGACCCATTGGTTGCTGAGTAGGGTGTCATTTAATTTCCATGTATTTAAGGTTTTTTTCTGGTTTCTTTTGTCATTTATTCTCAGTTTCATTGCTCTGTGGTCAGATAAAGTGCATGTGATAATTTCTGTTTTCTTACATATACTTAAGCATGACCTATGGACCAGTATGTGGTCTGTTTTAGAAAATGACCCATGTGCAACTGAGAAAAATGTGTATTCACTGTTTTTGGGTGGAACACTCTGTATTTGTCCACCAAGTCCATTTGTTTCAAGCTCTGATTCAGTTCTGTTATTTCTTGGCTGTTTTTGTCTGGTTGTCCTATCTTTTGGAGATGAGGGGGTGTTAATGTCTCCTGTTATAATTGTGGTATTGGATATTAGATTTTTCATGTCCATTAAGATTTGCTTTATATAGTTGTGTGCTCCTGTGTTTGGTTCATATATATCTATGAGTGTTACGTTTTTCTCTTGCATGCTTCCCCTAACCAGTTGATAGTGGCCTTCTTTATTTCTCTTGATCTTTGTTGGTTTGAAGTGGAGACTGTCTGAAAATAGCATTGCAACCCCTGCTTTTTTCTGAGTTGCTGGGGCATGTAGTATTGTGTTCCATCCTTTGACTTTCAGCCTATGAAAGTCTTTTTGAGTTAAAGGTTTTTCTTGTATACAGCATATTGTTGGATTTTGTTTCCTAATCCACTGTACCAGTACATTTCTCTTTTTTTTCATCATTGAATATCTTTGAAGGTTTTTTGTATGCTTGACATTTGGAAATCAAGGGATATGAGTCTATTTTTGATACGAAATGAAGTAGACAACCTGTTATTTTGTCTCTCTTAGTGCTTTTCTTCTTGATTTGGAAACATTTGGATTGGTGCTATGAGGGCTGGTGTGAAGGAGTGCACGTTACTCATAATTTTCACCAAATCTCATAGCTTTGTCCCAGCGCAGAGGATCCAAGCTCCACCTCCTCCTCCTCCAGCCCTGGAAACACTACATTTCTGCTGTTATGAGGTGACATAATGCCTGGAGAATTACAATTTTATAGACATAAGCAGAACGTCTTCCAAATTAGTCCATCAGGCCAGATTTACTCTATTTGTTACCCACAGTTTCTATTTGCTTCACAGTTTCTTGTTAAACATGCCAATCTGAGAAAAATACCCCTATATTCTCATATGGCATCCAGACATTTACTAATAAATGGTTCACTGTTACCTGAAGGGCTAACTTCAAAAGTGAAATACACAGCACAAATGTCCCAAGCTGTCCTTAGTAAAAATTTTTTATGTGCTATGAGTTTATTTGAATTCATTAAAAATATATGTACTATTCAAATGGTTATTTTAATGGAATCACCGCTATGACTTTTTCTGTCTTTTGTTCATCCTTACTGTCACCACAGCTTCCTCTATTTCTCTTAATTGGTGAATTGAGTCCACTTACATTGATGGTTAGAATTGAGATGTATTGACTTACGTTTGCCATGTTATTTACCAGTTGTCATTTACTCCTTCTGATTTCAATTGCTTGCCCTATATAGTAGGTTGCTTCTGATCTCATTCGGGGAGTTCTGATCGCTTTGGTCCATCTCTAGAATATCTTTCAGTAGCCTGTGTAGGGTTGGCTTTGTCATCATGAAATTCTTTAGCTGTTCTTTGTCATGAAACTATTTCACTTCTCCATCAAACTTGAAAGAGGGTTTTGCAGGGTATACTAGTCTGGGCTGGAATTTGTTTTCATAGAGGACTTGTAGTACTCTGTTCCATGCTCTTCTTGCCTTCATGGTTTTTGAAGAGAAGTCGGCCATAATTCTGATGGGTTTTCCTTTGAATGTGATCTGCTTCTTTTCTCTAGCAACTTTCAGTACATTATTCTTGTGCTGAATTTCTGGGATCTTGACAATTATATGTCTTGGTGTGTTTTTCATTGTGTTAAGGTTACTTGGTGTTCTGTATGCATCAGTTACCTGAATGTCAGATTGTTTCCTCATATTTGGGAAGTTTTCTGCATTTACTTCTCCTCATATTTTTTAATGTCATTTGTATTGACTCCTTCTTTCTCTTTGATGCCTATTATTCTCACATTGTTCGTATTTGCATCATCTTGCAGGTGATGGATTATTCTTTGCTACATCCTCTTTGTTTTTAAGATATCCTTTCTTACCTTTTCACTAGCTGCACCAGTATCTTCAAGATCTGAAGCACTGTCTTCACTTTCACTTAAACGGTAATGCAAGCTTGTGATTGAGGTTTTAATTTCCTCTATATTTCTTTGACTCTGCTTCATGCGATCTATTTCTTTCCTGTATTGTTCATTCAAGAAATCCGTCATTTTTCTAATTTCCTCTATTTTCTATCAATGTCTTCTTTAGAAGCAGTTATAAATTCTTTTACTGCATTGTTTTTTTCAGATTGGTTTTCCTCCTATATTTCTGTATTTGCTTTTTTACTTCAGGTGCTATGAGTTCTGAGAATTCTTTCTCTATTTTAGATAAGAATTGCGCTCTGAGTTCCTGTATAACTTTCTGTTGTTGCTTATTTACTATCGACGGTATTAATTCATGCATTTGAGCCGAGCTAGTGTCCTCTGCACTTGTTCTGTGTGGGCATTGGGTTAAATCCATATGTTTTTGCATTTGATTCTTTACTGCAGTTGTTATTAATTCAGGGATTTCTTTTGTTATTTCCAATCTGAGTTCCTCTATACCTTTCTGCAGCTGTTTCTTTATTTCAGAAGCCGTTGATTCATTGCTTTATGTTGTGTGATTCCCAATTTGTTCTGTGTTAGTGTCTTCTGCCCTTGTTACCAGTGGGCTTGTTTTCAGAGTTTGCATTTTGTTCTTTCTCATCATTTTTTGTAGCACTGCCTTCTGACCTTTTTTGTAGATCTTCGATGTATTTATAAGCTTAGCATGTACTGAAGTTCAGGTGCAGATCTACAAAGTTTGGATTTATCCAGCTGTTCCTGGCTTGGGCCTGGTTGCTGTGCTCAGCTCCTTCCTGCCACTGCCATTGAGGGTGAACTTGTTGTGCCCCTTTGGCAAATTTTCTGCTGCTGGACTAGCTGGGTGGTTCTATGCTCTACACTCTCTTCAGGGATTGCAGCTGCAGTTTTACACCCCAGGCCTATATGCCAGGCCTGAGCTGAGCCTGGAGGGGACAAGGTGGAGTAGGGGGGAGAGGCAGCTCTCCCATACACTCATTGGGTCTGGGCTAGGACTGGGTCTGGGTGTTCCCGGAACAGGTCAAAATTCCTACTCAGCGGGCTATATGGGGGAGGTTCTGCGGAGTGGTGGTGAGCATCCCAAGGGAGTGGGAGAGGGTCTTACCCATGTTTCTCCTGTGCTGGGACCAGTAGTAGGTCCTGTTGTCCCAGGGTAGCCCTAAGCTCTCCCACACACTCACCCGAGCTGGGCTAGGAGTGGTTCTGGTGGTTCCCAGAACGCGGCAGAAATTCCTCCTAGGCGGGCTGGGTGGGGGTGGTGCTGCGGAGAGGTGGGGGCTTCTCAAGGGGGTAGAAGAGGGTCTCACCCACGCTTCACCTGGGCTGTTACCAGTAATTGGTCCCTCCGGCACAGGGTAGCAGGAATCTCTCCCACAGACTCAGTGGACCTGTGTTAGGACTAGTTCTGTTATTTTTTTGCCAATATTTTTGATCTGATTTACCTATCTTTTGTCATCAAGTGGTGTTAAGGTCTCCTGTTAAGATTGTAGTATTGGATATTAAATTTTTTCATGTCCATTAAGATTTGCTTTATGTACTTGGTTGTGCCCCTGTTTGGTGCATACATATTAGTGATATTAGAGTGTTTTTTTTTCTTTTTCTTTTCTTTTTTTTCTTTTTTTTTTTTTTTGGAACCGGGGATTGAACTCAGGCCTTTGCACTTGCCAGGGAAGCACTTTTTCCCCTGAGCTATATTCCTGACCCCAATATTAGTGAGTGTTAACTCTTCCTCTTGTACTAGTCCCCTAACCAGTATATAATGGCCTTCTTTATTTTGCTTGATCATTCTTGGTTTGAAATTGAGAGTGTTTGAGATTAGGATTGCTACATCAGCTTTTTTCTGAGGTGTTGGGTCATGTAGTATTGTGTTTAATCCTTTCACTTTCAGCCTGTGAATCTCTTTATGAGTTAAATGTTTTTCTTGAATACAAAATACTGTTGGATTTTGATTCCAAATCCACTGCACAGGTATACTTCTCTTAATTGGTGAATTAAGTCCATTTATATCTATGGTTTTAATTGAGATGTATTGACTTATGATTGACATGTCATTTAACTGTTGTTGTTTACTGCTTTTGTTTACTGTTTTTAATTATATGCCCTTTTTAGTTAGCTGCTTCTGATCTCATTCGTGGAATTCTGATCATTTTGGTATCTCTCTAGAACATATTTCAGTAGCCTGTGTAGGGTTGGCTTTGTCATCTTGAAATTCTTTATTTGTTCTTTGTCATGGAGGTGTTTCACTTCTCTATCAAACTTCAAAGAGAGTTTTTCAGGGTATAGTAGTCTTGTGTGGAGTTTATTTTCATAGAGGACTTGAAGTACTATGCTCCATGCTTTTCTTGCCTTCATAGTTTGTGAAGAGAAGTCGGCTGTAATTCTGATGTGTTTTCCTTAGAATGTGATTTGCTTCTATTCTCTAACCACTTTCAATATATTTTTCTTGTGCTGCATTTCTGGGATCTTGACTATTATATGTCTCAGTGTGTTTTTATTTTTTTGTCTCTTTTTCTTTTACTTTATTTCTTTTTTACAAAATTTTATTGAGAAACAAATGGTAATGAAACAGTTTCAAACTAAATTGGTAGGACAGTTTCCAAAATTAACACATTGCATACATTCTTCCTAGTGCTTAATTGCTTTACATGATGTGGACATGGTACCCTATTTACAAACACCATTAGAATAAATCCCTCTATTCATTAAGAGAATGTGACTATATATTGATCCTAACCACTTTGAATACACAGATACAAAATGGACATTCGTCTTTATACCTTTTTTTTTTAAGTTCCGTTATTTGAATATTATAAGTGTGTAAAGTCAGCAAAATATTCTAAAAGAGTCCAGCAGTTAATAATAGTATTGGGTCTTCCACTTGAGTAGCAATGTCAGAAATTGTTGACCTGTGTCCTTTACAGTTCAACATAACACCATGACTTTACTTCTTATATTTCGTTTTTATACTTTTCTGCTGGATGGTAAAGACCAAGGTAAAGCAGGACCTATGCAACAAGAGCTGTAGATTTTGGGTCTGATAAGGTCAGTGAAATCCCCTCAGGATTTATCCTGCTATCCAGTACCTCAGATTGTAGAACCATGTCATTGTCAGCTATGTGGATGACTCACGGCCATTGCTTGGCCAATGTGCTCTCTGTGGAAGCCTGATTGAATACTTCCTCACCGTGTGACTCTCCTGAGGCACACTCTACATCATCGATCACTTTCCTCTTTGGGCCCATAATTCCTGATCAGAAAATTTGGGACACTACCGAGTTACATGATGTAACAGTAGAAGCTCTCATATGTCCTGAGTCTTAATTGACCTTGGAAGGCTAAGACCAAAATGTTGGCTTTCCTTGTGGCCCTACTTTTTCTCTAATTTTGGTCTACAAACTTAGGTTGTTAACCATCCATAAGACAGTCTTATTATTACCATACAACCCAGGCTGTTAAGGTTAACCTCAGTATCTGTCTGAATATCAAACATTTTAGGCCTAATATGGAACCCTTATTTTTCATCAAGTATTGATATGTTGTACTTTAAGTCCCTACAGAACATGATGAAAAAACATTTAAAAACTAGAATATATTTTTTAAAATGGGCATAAAAATTATATACTTCCTCTATTTACACATAAGTCCAAAAATCTCACCATGTATAACCTTTAAGCAGGACAGTCCCACAATATTCCTTTTCCTTTCTCTTTTCTTCATTCTCCACCCCCTTCTTTTTTGAATAATCATCTACCCTTGAGATAGCACAGCAGCAACTGGCATGTCTTGACAAGCAGCCCATATTCAGAAGACCAGAATGACAGGCACTCCAAGCATGAAACTAGCATTACACATTATCATCTTCAGTGCAGTTGCTTATTTCACAGTTATCGGTATATATAGTTAGTCAGGGTGAGAATCTTTCCCACTAACTTCTAGATTCAAAAATCTTCCTTAGATTCTCAGGATCATTGCCTTGCCCATCTTCTACATATAACTGTATGGCTTGACAATATCATGTTTCCTTCAGTGTGTTTTTAATTCAGTTGTGGTTACTTGGCATTATGTATGCTTCGGTTACCTGAAAGTCAGATTTTTTCCTCATTATGGGAAGTTTTATGCTTTTACTTCTGGCCATATTTTTTAAATGTCATTCGTATTGACTCCTTCTTTCTCACTGATACCTATTTGTCTCACATTGTTGATCTTTGCATCATCTTGCAAGTGATGAATTTTTTTTCCTACATCCTAGTTGTTTTTATGAGATCCTTTCTTACCTTTTCTCTAGCTGCACCAGAGTTTTCAAGATCTTAAACTCTGTCTTCAGTTTCTCTTAAACGGTTTTGCAAGCTTGTGATTGAGAATTTAAGTTACTCTGTATCACTTTGACTCTGCTTCATGCGATCTATTTCTTTCCTGTACTGCTAATTCAAGTAATCTGTCATTTTTCTAATCTCTGTTTTTATCGATATCTTCTTTAGAAGCAGTTTTTAATTCTTTTATTGCCTAGTTTTGTTTTTTTTTTTTTTCATTTTGGGTTTCCTCAGTATTTTTCCTTATTTCATTCTTTACTTCAGCTGTTATGATTTCAGAGAATTCTTTTTGGATTTCTAAAATTAATTCTACTCTGAGTTCCTCTATAACTTTCTGCTGTTGCTTATTTTCTTTCAACACTATTAATTCATACATTTCAGCTGAGTTGGGGTCCTCTGCTTGTTCTGGGTAGGCAGTGGTTTTCCTCCATATATTTCTGCATTTGATTCTTAGTGCAGATGCTATTAATTCAGAGATCACTTTTTTATTTCCAATCAGATTTCCTCTATACCTGTCTGCAGTTGTTTCTTTGTTAAAGAAGCTATTGATTCATTGATATCTGCTGTGTGATTCCCAATTCTTCTGTGTTAGTGTCCTTTGCACTTGTTATGGGTGGGCGTAGGGTCTGAGATTTCATTTTTCTCCTTCTTGTTGTCATTTTGTATAGCACTCTCTTCTGACCTTTGTTGTACATGTTTGATGTAGTTATAACCTTAGCACCTAGTGAAATTCAGGTGCACATGTACAAGGTTGGAATTTATCCAGCTGTGCCTGGCTTGGTTCTGGTTGCTATGCTCAGCTCCTTCCTGCTGCCTCCATTGGGAATTAAGCTGTTGTGCCCCTCTGGCAAGATGTTCTGCTCCTGGACTAGCTGGGTGGTTCTGTCCCCTACACTCTCTGTAGGGACTGCAGCTGCAGAGTTTCACCCTAGGCCTGTATGCCAGGCCTGAACTGAGTCTGAAGGGGACATGTTGGAGTAGAAGGCAGAGGAAGCTCTCACACACTGTCACTGCACCTGAGTTAGTACTGAATCTGGTGGTCCTGAGAACGCAGCAGAAGTTCTCACTTGCTGGGCGTGGTGGGAGGGCATGCAGAATGGTAGTGAGTGGTCCCAAGAGAGAGTAAGAGGGTCTCACTCTTGCTGTGCCTGGGTTTGAACTGGACAGATCCCATGGGTGCAGGATAGATGGAAGCTCTCCCACACACTCACTGGGCTTGGGGGGGGCTGGATCTGGGGGTGCCGAGAACACTGCAGAAGTTCTAGGTCTCTGGGGGTGTGTGTGTGTGTCTGAGGAGTGGTGGGTTTGTCCCAAGTGCGAGGAAGAGAATCTCATTCAAGCTGGGCCTAGTTTGGACTGGACAGGTCCCATGTGCACAAGATAGCTGGAAGCTCTCCCAAAGACTCACTGGGCCTGGACTAGGGCTGGATCTGGTGGTCTGGAGAACGCAGCAGAAGTTCTCACTCACTGGGCAATACTGGGGTGGACTGCACTGTGGTGGGGGTGGTCCTAAAGTGGTGGAGTTGGGTCTCACCCACGCTGTGCCCGGGCTTGGGCCAGACAGGTCCTACTGGTGCAGGGTAGCCAGAAGCTCTCCCACACACTCCTGTAATTTTAAATGAGTACATCTTTGACTTCTTTAGTTAGGTTAATTGCAAAGTATTTTATTTTCCACAGTGCTATTTTAAAAGGTATTGTTTCTATAATTTCCTTCTCAGTGTGTTTGTTCTCTGTGTAGAGGAATGCTCTTGACTTTTGGGTATTAATTTTGTATCCTGCTATGTTACTGAATTTTTGTATTAATTCTAGTAGCTTCTTGTGGAGTTTTTTTGGTCTTCCAAGTAAAGTATCATGTCATCTGCAAATAATGATAATTTAACTTCCTCTTTACTTATTCTTATTCCTTTTATTGCTCTCTGTCTAATGGCTCTAGTTAACCTTTCCAGAACTATATTGAACAGGAGTGGTGAAAGAGTACATCGCTCTCTTGTATCAGATTCCTCATTTAGAATTACATTAGCCATTGGGATGCCATAAATTGTGCTAATCAGTTTGAAGTAGAGGCCATCTATTCTAGTTTTCTGTAGGACTGTGAACATTAATGACTGTTCTTTGTCAAAAGAATTTTCTGCATCAATTGATATGATCATGTAGTTTTTAGATTTGGCTCCATTTATATACTGTATTACATTTATAGGTTTGTGTATGTTGAATCCCTGGAATGAATCCTACCTGGTCATGGTTTATAAGCTTCCTCATGATTTCCCATGTTCTATTTGCTAGCTTTTTATTGAGGATTTTTGCATCTATGTTCATAAGGGAGATTGGCCTGCAGTTCTGTTTTTCAGTTGTGTCTTTGCCTGGTTTTACTATCAGTATAATACTTGCCTCCACCAATAATTTTGAGAATATTACTTTCTTTTCAATTTCATTGAAGAGTCTGAGTAGTATAGGAATTATATCTTCACTAAATTTCTTTAGAATTCAGCTGTGAATCCACGAGAACCAGGATTTTTCTTTTTCCATACGGATTTTTTATTATATTTCTTATTGTATTGGCTGTTATTGGATTATTGAGAGTCGTTATATTTTCTTGATTCAGTATTCTTTTTTGTAGAGGAAATTGGACTTATGACCTCACACTTAGCAGGCAGGTGCTCTGCCACTGAGCTATATACCTCACTCATTAAATTTTTTTTGGTGGAACCAGGGATGGAACTCAGGCCCTTGCACTTTCCAGGGAAGCACTTACTTCACTGAGCCATCTCTGAGACCCATGACTCAGTATTTTTAATTTCTACATTTCTATGAATCTTTCTGTTTTTTCTGTATCTTCTATTCTGTGAGAGTAAAGATTCTCATAGTAGCTATTTATGTTCCACTGAATTTCCACTGGATCTGTGGTAATTACAACCTTTTCATTCCTTATTGCACATGTATTTGAATTTTTTGTTTCCTCTATTTGCTGAGGGGCTTATCAATTTTATTTAATTTTTCAAAGAACCAGCCTTTTGAATTGTTAATTGCTTGAACCATTTTCTTTATCTGGATTAAATTTATTTCTGTTCTAATCTTTATGATTTCTTCACATCTTGGGCTTTGTGTTTGGTTTGCACTTCAATTTCTAGATGTTGGTGGTTCAGCATTAGGGTGTTTATTTGTTCCTTTTATGTTTTTGAAATCTGTGAATTTACAGCTGTACATTTCCCTCTAAGAACTGCTTTCTTTGCATCCCATAAATTCCTATAAGTTGTGCTTCAATTTTCATTGAATTGTTGATATTGTTCAAATTCTTGTTTAAATTCTTGTGTGGTCTTTTGGTTTCTAAGGTGGATTTTTTAAAATTTCAATGTACTTATGGGGTTTTTATGCTTTCTTTTGTAGTTTATTTCCCATTTCATTGCACTGTGGTCAAACAATGTGCATGGGATAATTTCTGTTTTCTTACATAATTTTTAAGAATGACCTATGGAATAGTGTGTGGTCTATTTTAGGAAGTGACCCATATGCAGCTGAAAGTAATGTGTATTCAGCTATAGCTGGTTGGATCACTTTGTATATGTCCATTATGTCCATTTTTTTGAAGCTGTGGTTCAGTTCTGCTACTTCTTTGCTAATTATTAGTCTGCTTGCCCTATCTTTTTGGGATAAGGGTGTGTTAAGCTCTCCTGTTAAGATTGTGGTATTGGACATTAGATTTTCCATGTCCATTAAGGTTTGCTTTATATAGTTGAGTGGTCCCTGTTTGGTACATACATATTCATGAGTGCTACCTCCTCCTCTTGAATTTTTCCCTTAACCAGTTTATAGTGGCCTTCCTTATTTCATTTGATCATTCTTCGTTTGAAGTTAAGACTGTCTGAGAACAGGATTGCTACCTCTGGTTTTTTCTGTGGTGCTGGGGTGTGTAGCATTTTTTTTTTGAATTGCATTTTGCTCCATCTCATTGTCATTTTGTAAAGCACTGTCATCTGTCCTATGTTTTAGAGCTTTGGTGTAGTTATAACCTTAGCACCTCCTGAAATTCAGGTGCACATCTGCAATGTTTGAATTTGTCCCATTGTCCCTGGCTTTGTTCTGGCTGCTGTGCTCAGCTCCTTCCTGCTGCCACCCTTAGGAGTGAAGCTCTTGTGCCCCTCTGGCAAGATATTCTGCTCCTGGACTAGCTTGGTGGTTCTGTCCCTTACTCTCTCTGCAGGGACTGCAGTTGCAGATTTTTCCCAAGCCTGTGTGCCAGACCAGAACTGAGTCTGAAAGGGACAAGGGGAGTAGGGAGAGGGGAAGCTCTCCCCTACACTCACAGGGCCTTGACTAGGGCTGGATCTGGGGGTCTGCAGAACATGGCAGATGTTCTCACTCACTGAGCTGGCATGGGAGGGGACTGTGGAGTGGTGTGGGTGTCTCAAGGGCATGGAAGAAGGTCTCACTCATGCTGCATGCCTGGGTTTTGACTGGACAGGTACTGGGTGGTGCAGGGTAGCAGGATGCTCTCACACATGCTCACCGGGCCTGGAGTAGGGCCTGAAAAGATGTTTAAAAGAAAAGCCTTAAGGTGTCCTTTCGGATTTTCAAGTGTCTGACTCGGGTTTCAAATAATAATGGATTAGAGAAGAAACTATGCTCCTCACTACATCATATTTATCCACATTAAATATTATTCTTGGCTGAACAAACTAATGCTGAATGCTGAATAATATTATAAGTACATATGACTCTACTTAAAAGCTCTGACTTTCCCCTTAGCAATTAACCCTGATAAAAGATGCAAAAATGTATTCTGTAGCATTTGTCTTATAAAATCCAGCATGCATGTTAATCACATTTCATTTCAAGTAAAATGCAAGATATGTTTGTAGATATGGTAGAATTCAATATAAACCAGGAGTAGAAATCAAATAGGTTGACGCTTTTTACTGACATTTAAATTTGCTGCATGAGACGGCCCCAGAGAGTCTGGGTTGAAGTAAAATTATTTATCCTTGAATGTTACAAGGATATTCAGAGAATGCATAAACAATAATCATTACCAATTTCTCATAGATGTTATAATTGGATTCCCAGTTTTCATTAACTTCTGTGTACAGATTTATTTTTAGAAAGGTTTTTATAGGATGCTTAAATTAGCATATTTAAAACAAACTATTAACCAAATAATTTACCAAAGATTTGTGTTTCAAACTTATTAGACCATAATTCAATAAAATCTGTTTTTACACAATTAATCCCAGAATAAATTCATTCAGCAATGATCCAATGTACCCTATGCCGACATCTTTTTTTTTTCCGACACACTACTTTATTTAATCAAGAGCCATGAAGGAAATGTAAACTGAGATACTTTGTATAATAGCTCTGATCCAAGATACCAGCATATTAGTGGAATGTTCTATCATCATTTCAAGGAATGCAAAGAGCTGCACCTCTCGCAAGACAAATCTATGTGCTAAAAAACATTTTTAAGGGAAAAAGATAGATGATCAGCCTAAAATGAGCTTGTTAAGTATTTTTCCATAACTTTATTGATAAACAAATAGCAATGAGACTGTTTCAAATCAAATTGGTAGGACAGTTTCAATAATTGACACATTGCATGCATTCTTCCTAGTGGTTAATTGCTGTACAAGATGCTGACATGATATCCTATTTACAAACACCTTTAGAACAAATCACTCTATTCATTAAGAGAATGTAACTGTATATCTATCCTAACCACTTTGAATACACAGATACAAAATGGACATAAATCTGTATACCCTTTTTTTTTGTTAAGTTCCTTTATTTGAATGTTATAGGTGTGTAAACTCAGCAAAATATTCTAAAAGAGTCCAGTAGCCCATAATAGTATTGGGTCTTCCACTTGACTGGCAATGTCAGAAATTGTTGACCTGAGTCCCCTACAGCTCAACATAACAGCATGGCTTTACTTCTTATATTTCGTTTTCATACTTTTCTGCTGGATGGTTAAGAACAAGGTAAAGCAAGACCTATGCAACAAGAGTTGTAGCTTTTGGGTCTGATAAGGTCAGTGAAATCCCGTCAGGATTCATCCTGAGATCCTGTACCTCAGATTGTAGAACCTTTGTCAGTGTCAGCCATGTGGATGAGTCACGGCCATTGCTTGTCCAATGTGCTCTCTGTGAAAGCCTGAGAGAATGTTTTCTCTCCATGTGACTCTCCTTAGGCACACTCTACATCATCAATCACTTTCCTCTTTGGCCCCATAATCTCCTTGATCAGAAAATTTGGGACACTGCCTAGTTAAATGCAAGTTCTCATATGTCCTGAGTCTTAATTGACCTTAGAAGGCTAAGGCCAAAATGTTGGCTTTCCTTGCATCCCTCCTTTTTCTCTAATTTTGGTCCGCAAACTTAGGTTGTTAACCATCCAGAAGACAAGCTTATTGTTATTACTATAAAACTTAGGCTGTTAAGCTTAACCTCACTATCTGTCTGCATATCAAACATCTTAGGCATAATATGGAGGAGGTATTTTTCCTCAAACATTGATGTGTTGAACTTTAACTCCCTAAAAAATATGATAAAAACATTTAAAAATTAGAATATATTTTTAAAACAGACATAAATAATTATATACTTCTTATGTTTACACATAAAGTCCAAAAATCTCACCACATGCAACCTTAAAGCAGGACAGTCCCACAATATTCCTTTTCCTGTCTCTTGCTTTCATTCACCACCCCCTTCTTTTTGAACAACCATCTACCCAAGAGACATCATAGCTATGCCGACATCTTTGCAGAAGAGTCTGTCAGCTACCTGCATTCTTACACCTAGGGGTGGAAGGAAGTCATATGAAAAGTCAGTAATTGAAGTAGTAAAAAGAATGTGCAGAACATTATTTTCCTATTCTTTATCTATGTTCAGAGCAATGGGAGAGCAGAAAGAAAAGAGAACATGTACATTTCAAAGGAAACTATAGAAATTTATCAAAGTTTGGATAACCCCAGAAGGTGTAAGTTTTACAAAACTCAGGGAACCACTCATTTCCATTAAGTATACAGTCACATTTACTTCTGTCCAAATAATATTATGTAATTGAAGATATTGTGAAGAGGGAAACTCAAAATATTTACCTAAATGCTTGGCAAGCGGGAAAAGCAATTATATCTAGAGCACAAAGAAATGAAATCAAGTGTTCAAGGGGAAAATTCACAATATGCTCTGGATATACAAATATGAATAAATACAAACCAGAAAAATATATTAAATTATGATTGTAGAGAAGTAAACCACAAAGTCCATTTTTATTCAGGATGTATTTTTCCACATTTCTACCCTAAAATCTAGGAATATGTACCTCTGAGCAACGTTGCTGCCTTTTGAGAGCTCACCAGAAGTACAGCGAAAACTGGGTCAATGTGTTCCTTTGGCAGTAAGGATTTTTCTATAGTTAATGGACCTTATTTGCATGCTTGCAATACAGAATTTGGCCAGCCTTGTCATTGCACCTAATGTTGTATATAAAATTGTGTGTACTATTTAAAAGTCTCTGTCTGTTTTGTACAATTAATCATAGCATTGGAACTCTGGGCTAACATGATGAGTGAATGAACATGTGAATTTCTGCAGGCATTACTGGAAAATATTTCCCTTTAGATAGTTTTGAAGCTTTTTCTCCAATTTTATCTTGGTAAAGTGCTAAAAATAGAATGGAATCTATGAAGTTCTGAAAAAAGTATTCCTTTTAAAATGTACAGCTGAAAACCTATACCTTTTCAAATTAATAGGTAAAATGATTTTTGGGATTGCAATTTGCATGTCATAAAATTTGTCAATTTTAGAGTATAAAAATGATCTTTTGTTTATTTTCAGAATTATACAATATCATCACAATCCAACTTTAGGTGTTCCCAAAACACTGAGAAATATCCCAAATAACAATTTTCAATTCTTCATTCCTACTTTCAGCCCCTTCTAGCTAATATATATATATATATATATATATATATATATATATATATATGTATGTATTGCCTCTTTATGTCATTTGTGTTACCTCCTGCTGTTTCATTCAAGGCTTTCAGTCATATTGTTTTTGTTTGCATCATCTTGCAGCTTTTGTATTGTTATTTCCTGGTTCCTTGTTTCTGAGAGATATTTCATGTTCACTAGCTGCAATGCTTTATTTAAGGTCTGAAATGTTACCTTCTGTTTCGTTCAAGTGGTTTTTCCAGCTTTCAATGGAATTCTTAATATCCTGGATATCTGTTTGAATGTTTCATGCACTCAAGTTCTTTCTTGTATTGTTCATTCAATGTTTTCACATTTCCTATTCCCTTCTGCATTTTTAATCTTTGTCTTCATTACATGTATTGAGCAATTCTTTTGTGATTGTTGTGATCTCCTTTTTTACCAGAGAGATTATTTTTGATCTGATTTTCCCCATAGCCTGATGGAGTCGTTTCTTTACTTTAGTTTCTAGCATCTCAGAAATTTCAGGTTTATGACTTCCAAGTCTTTTATGACCTTGTCTCCTGGACTTGTTTTGGGTGGGCTAGAGGTCTGAGATTAACTCTTGTGTTTTCCTATTGTCATCTCTGAACCCCTCAATGTTCTCCCCGACTCTGCATCAATGTTAGGAGTGTGGGGAATGGGTTAACAAAGCTTCCAGAAGAGTAAGAGGGCAGGGTAAGTTCACCAAATATCCCCCTGTATGGGCTTCAATGTGGCTTCTATCACGTTGAGGAGAGGAGTCAAACAGTAGCTCAAGGAGGAGCCAAAAATGATGGGTGAAGGCCAGAGTTCTGCAAGGTTATCTCCATGGTGGGTTGGCACATGGTAGGGCTCACTGAGCCTCCCATGATCTCTCTGGAAGTCTTCTGAGAACCTGGTTTCATGTACCCACACCTGTCTCCCTGGTTGATAATGGGTGGTGGGGGTTCAGCTGAGCTCCAGTGAAGGCAAGAGGTTTGGGGCAAAGCTCATCAGGTGCCCTCAGCAGTCCTCCAGGATAGAGCATGTGACCGTGCCTCAGCGTAGCTCAGGCAAGGGTGAGAGGAGCCAGACAAGGCCTGCAAAGTCCCCCTGGATGTCATCCAGGTGTGGGTGTGCAGCTTGGACTACAAGGAAATCCAGCCATAGGGGTTGAGTGCTGACCTAGCAGGTCTCCCAGGCAGTCTTCAGGGCAAGAACAGGTGACTGGTACTCTACACATCTTTTTGGTCAATTTTCATTTTCTGGCTTTCTGTTTATAGCCATTCTTTTGGGTATGATATGCTATCTAATTATTCTTTTAATTTTCATTTTCCTAATAACAAATGAGGTTGAGAATCCTTTTCATGTGCTTACCAAACATTAGCCCATCGTTTTTGGTGAAATGTTTATTAAAATCTTTTATCCATTTTTCATTTGGGCCATTTGCCTTGAGTTAACAGAATGTGGTTGTTCATCTGTACCCTTTGTAGTACATTTTGAAAACAAATAGGTAAACAAAATTAAAATATTTCCCTGAATTCTATGAGCCACTCTAGTAAGTTAATGGAACATGAGGAAGGGTTATGAGAACTTCAGTTTATATTCAGTTGGATGGAAGCAAGGGGCACAGTCTAATGTTTGTGACTGGCACTTATAGGGCTTGGTATCATCTTGTGATACAGAGCATTCTGTAGAATATTATGTTGTTTCTCACATACAATGTCAAAATTGGACTGAATTGAATTGAATTTTGAATAGAATTACATTTTGAATCGCATTTTGAAATGAATTTTGAATTGAATTGGAGGACAACCAGCTGGTGTCCACTAGAGGATGGCTTCTTGATGTGTGAGGATAAACCTTATATATCTGATGCCAGAAGAATTCTCTTAAGTGATTGTTTTAGCTACTCTTCTCTAGCTCCTTGCTGGGACAAATACCTGACACCCAAATTGAAGGAAAGAAAGGTTTATTTAGCTCACAGTTACTGGAAGTTTCAGTCCATACTCAGCTCTATTCCCCTCTCTGAAGAAGTGCCCCTAATTTCCACAAGTGAGTAAAGTTCAAAGACTTGTGTACTACTTTCAGTTAAAAAGGGTGGTAGTTGTGATGAGCAGTAAGAGAAACCACAGGGTCTACTAAAGGCCCACTATAGGAATCAGGGGGGTCTTGTCTTGGGTGGACATACAGCATTAACTCTGGAGGACATGGGGCCACATAAACAAATATGCATGGGCCAAATAATAAAATAAATAGGATAATTTTGAATATAGCCAATAAAGTTTTCCACTATAAGCCATTAATAGCTTTACATAAAGAGAATAGGGAGAAGGTCCAGGGCATTTCAGAATAGACATTCATTAAACTGTTATCTAATACCTTGAAAAGCTATAGAAATATTTATAGAAGGACCAGGAATGTACATACAACATTTAACATTTATAATTATAAAAGTACCCTCCTTGGGCAGCTGTTAGAATGGCTAATGCCATCTAATTTTGGAGGATGGTTTGCCTGATTAATTTCACTTCCTTCATTCAGGAAAGAGAGACCAGCCATGGTGTCATTTAAGGCCTGCTGAGTAGTTAGGTAAGGCCTTGATCTGTCGCATGACATCCGCTAACCTTAAAGAAAGGATAAAGATACAAGCCAAATGATCATACAGTGAAACACACTTCTAGACCATTGATACTGTAGACAGAACAGGTTTGCAGGTTTTGAATACTTTTGACATTTCCATCTTGCAACCATGAGAAACTTGGTATGCATTTTTCTATTCATCCAGACGGTAGCAAGGGTCACAAATTTGTTCTACAGGACCTACGAGTGTCATTCAAGGATTTTGATCTATTTTTATTAACTTTATTGAAAATCAATAATAATTACATAGCAAATTAAAAATTGTAAACAAATATTGAAATTTAAAGATATAAGATGCAAAGTGAATTTTATAAAAATATTTCTTCAATGAATACATAACACAAGATTAATAATAGATTGCACATTATAAAAAATTATTTGCAAACTTAAAAGAATATAACAATAAAAATTATCTGAAATAAATACGAAGAAGAAAGTCTACAGGTCAGTCATATAATAGTTCACTCTGCCAAAATCACAAAACTTATATTCATATAATGGGAATTCTCAAAGTAGAAGAGGGTAGGCAATAATATTTAAAGATTTAAAATTTCTGAATTTAGTTGAAATTATAGCACCACATTCACATTTCTTGCAACCATGAGAAACTTGGTATGCATTTTTGCACAAGAAATATTAATAAAATCATAACAACATACACAAAACTGAAATTGTCCAAAACAAATTGTAGAGAAAAAATCATTAAAGCATAGACATAGAAAAAAATATTAGCTATGGAAGAGTAAAATTAAATAGCATATTATTCCACATTAGAAAACAAAGTGGAAGTGGGTAAGAAACTAGACTTATTTATTCAAAGGACTGAAAAAAAAAATCTGTCCTCATTGAGTTTCATACTTAGTAAACACACCTTTGAAAACTGAAAGTAAAAGGCCATTATCCAGAAGACAAAAGAAGTAGTTCTATGGTCCTGGATAAAGAATAAAGAGCTCTCAAAATAGTAGTTATGCAGGACTATGTAAAATATAATTATATCAGAAGAACCCATTTATTTTTATTTATTTATTTATTTTTTAGGCAGAACTTGGGGTTGAACTCAGGCCCTTGCACTTGCCAGGGAAGCGCTTATTCCACTGAGCCAACTCCCCAGCCCCTGAAGAACCCATTTAAAACGTCATGACAAAAAATAAATAAATAAATAAATTAATTAATAAATAAATAAATAAAAGTCATGACATATACAGAAGAATAATTGAAAGACTGGGGATGTATACCACTTTTAATCCTGTGTTTAATTGTTCGCCCTATTGGGTGAGTTCTTTCCATTGTCATGCATGGGGTTGTGGTCATTTTGATGCCTCTCTAGAATATCTTTTAGTAGTCTGTGTAGGGTTGGCTTTGTTGTCATGAAATTCTTTAGTTGTTTTTTGTTTTAGAAGCATTTCACTTCTTCATTAAACTTGAGAGTTTTGCCAGGTATATCAGTCTACATTGGAATTTCTTTCTTGCAAGACTTGCAGTACTTTGTTCCATGCTTTTTTTGACTTGATGGTTTGTTACAAGAAATCTGCAGTTATTATTGTGGGTTTTCCTTTAAACATGATTTGTGTTTTCTCTAGAGGATTTTAGTATGTTGTTCCTGTTCTGAATTTCTGGGATCTTGATTATTATATGTCGGATGTGGTTTTAATTGGGTTGATGATATTTGGAGTACTATATGCTTCAGAATGTCAGATTGTTTCCCATATTTGGGAAGTTTTCTGCTATTACTTCAATCCATTCTCTTTCTACATCATTTGTATTGACCCCTTCCTTCTCATTGATGCCTATTAGTCTCACATTGTTCATCTTTGCTTTGGCATGCAGGTATTGAATTATTTTTTTCCTGCATCCTAGCTGTTTTTAAAATGTCTTTTCTTACTTTTTCACTAGCTGCAACAGTGTCTTCCATGTCTGAAAGTCTATTTTCACATTCTTTTTAAAAATAATTTTATTGACAAACAAATAGCAATGAGACAGTTTCAAAACTGATTAGTAGGACAGTTTCAATAATTAATACATTGTATATTTTTTTCTTTTCAAAGTTTTATTGATAAACATATAGCAATGAGACAGTTTCAAATCAAATCGAGAGTACAGTTTCAACAAATAATACACTGCATATATTCTTCTTAGTGATTAATTGCTGTACAAGATGCAGACTTGTGATCCTACTTACAAACACCATTATGTATATTGTTGTCATAGTGATTATTCATTGTACAAGATGCAGACATGATATCCTTTCCACAAAATCTATTAGAACAAATCTTTCTTTTCACTGAATTAAGAGAATGTAGCTGTATATCTGTCATAGCTATTTTGAATATACAGATACAAAATGGTTCTTCATTTGTATCCCCTTTTTTGTTTAGTTTTGTCAGAGAAGGGTATCCCTTTGTCATTTAAATATTGTAGGTGTGTAAATTTAGCAAAATATTACAGTGTAGTCCAGTAGTCCATAGTAGTAGTGGGTTATCTGCAGGACTGGCAATGAGAAGTTGTTGACTTGAGCCTTTTACAGCTCAGCATATTAATATGGCTTTACCTTTTATATTTCGTTTTTATACTTTTCTGCTGGATGGTTAAGACCAAGATAAAGCAAGACCCATACAACAAGAAATGGACCTTATCAAATATTTTCACTTTCATTCAAACAGTTTTGCCAGTTTGTGATTGAGGTTTTAATTTCCTGGGGATCACTTTGCTTGTTCCCTGCCCACCACCCCCCTGTGGATCACTTTGAATCTGCTTCATGCATTCTATTTCTTTCCTCTATTGCTCATTCAAATATTCCATCGTTTTTGTATTGTCCTCTATTTTTTTATCAATCTCTTCTTTAGAAGCACTGAATACTACTTTTATTGTAGTTTTCACTTCTTTTTTTTTACTTCAGAAATTATTTCTGATCTGATTTCATATGTACATTTCTGCAATTCTTTCTTTCCTTCAGATGATTTCAGAGATTTCAGGTGATTTCCCATCTCTTCTATGATATTGTCGCCTGTATTTGTTATGGTTGGGCTTGGGGCCTGAGAATGCATTTTCCTCCTTCTCTTCCTCCTTTTGTATAGTAGTGTCTTATGATCTTGGTGTGGAGCTTTGGTAGAGTTATTACCTTAGCACCAGGTCCAGATCTACCAAGTTCTAGTCTCATCCAGGTGGGTGTGTATTGGTCGGGCTGCTTTGCTCCACTTGTTCCTGCTGCAGCCTTTGGAAGTGAACCCTCTGTGCCACTCTGGCAAGATGTTCTGCTCCTGGATCATCTGGGTGGGTCTTGCTTCTAGCTTTTCTGCAAGGAGTTCTGCTGTAGGGTTCCACACTTGGACAGACTGATGGAGGAAATTCCACACACATGCCTTGCCTGGGGTGCTGGCTGCTGTGAGAATCCAGAGGAACCTGGCTGGTTCCACTCACACGTTGGGTTTGCACTCTGAGTGGAGTGGGGGTCTGGAGGGTTCAGCTATGATTTTCTAGGATAGGGATTATGTCTGTTTCATGTATCTCAGTACCATTTTCTCTATTTCTGTCTATTTTGAGGGTGATTAAATCTGTGTTATGCCAACCAATCTCTTAGTCTCTAAAGTTATTGTGTGTATACAGGGAGTGTCCATACTAAGGATTTAGTACAGTTAGGCCAATGAGCATAAGAGTGACTTTACTGTTTCCAACACAAAAGGACCTTTCTACTAAGATATCTTATAATGGAGTTAGCCACAGATAATCATCCTGTATTTAAAAATAGCCATCTTGATATCTATGATTGCTACCACTCAAGATCAGACCCTGACTTTTATATAATCAGGATCCTACCAGAGCCTTTAAAGAGGCTTTGTTAGCATTGTTAGAAAAAGTTATAATGTCCAAGGTCATTAAGCTTATAGATTGTAACCTACTAAATGACCTAGCACTGGTCAGTTAAATCAGGAGCTATTAAACTCTTGTGAATCATGAATACAGTCTTATATTTTATTACAGTCACATTCTTGGAGTGGAGATATGCACCAAGGAAGACTAGATGTATTGGACAAGCGGAGAAGATCACATATACAGTAAGATATTTGGTGTAATGACTCCTTATATTCTTGTGCTCACCTTAGAAAAGAATTACTTTCTCCTTTAAGTGTTAAAATGATTAGCAAAAGGGCTAAGAGGAACATTCTAGATTGTTTATCAGAAGACTTATTTTGGTTGAATAATAATCTTAAGTCTTCTATGGGTCCCCAGGAGTATTCTGATGATACTTACTCACACTCAGTGATAGTCTCTGATTCCCAGGACTTCAGCTGGGTGTGGTGCATCCAGGAGTCCAGGCATGCTGCCTTGATTATGTGACAGGGTCACAATATTTGGTTGTTTCCAGTTTGGTCATGGGGAAGCAGATGATGAGGTTGGAGACTTTATCAACGTGTCTCTTTAATGTCTGATTCAGTTTTTATACATTTCTTAATAATTGTGTTCTCCATACACAATGGACATGAAAAAGAATGCCCAGGGCCTGAAAGATACACTGACTGTTGCTTTAAAAGAAGGCCCATTATTAATCTGTAAACTCCTAAGAAGTCCAAATCTAGGGATGATTTCTGAGACTAAAACTTTTACCACATATTCTGCCTTTTCTGTTCTATAAGGAAAGGCTAAAACCCAGGTTGTGAAGGTACCTACCCAGACCAGTCAGTGCTGAACTCCTTTGCTCTTTCATATATGAGTGAAATCAAGCTGCCAGGAAGTCTACCAACTGTTCTGAAGGACTTGTAAGATAGCACTTGTATCTCATTGGCTCTTAGGCACCTCTATTGACAGAGTCTGATACCTTATGTTAAGTCTCTCTGGTGTTAGCTCTAATTATGACTTATGAGAAAAAAATAACAAGTAGTATATTATTTTCAGCCAATAAAAAGCTGTCAAGTTATTGTACATAGACAACAATATATTTCATATTTGTAAAACCACTCTAAGCATCTTTTTGACTAATATATATATATATATATATATATATATATATATATATTAGTATATACATAGCTTAAAATATTTCTCCTCAGAATGAGAGCTAGAATTTTATGCAAAACTAAAAGGAATGGGTAAAGAGAAAGCTATCCCAGTTGCAGCTTAAGTGAGTTACCTTTTATATGATGACTCCTTTATACTGAGGTATGATGGGTGAAAGAAGGGCCAGGATAGAAAAGAAGGAGAAAAATGTATGTGACAATGTCCAGCAATAGACTGATTTTTCTTTCCTGTACTCATGATTATTCAGGGATCCTCAATGGAGATGATAGGTACAGATGAAAATTTGCACAGAGGGAGAGGACAAATTGCTTCTGGGCCCTTCAGTCTTGCTAGAACAACTGGGAAGATAAGTCTTAGCTGTGAAGACCCCTCCTCAGAGTGCAGGCTAGCTTCCAGTGGCCATCTTTGAAATCAGGACACAGCATGCGAAATTCTTAAAGTATTCTCTCTTAAAATGGCCTGAATTAGCAGTAGTAGCAGGTGAGCTTGTTATCCATTGAACTCTTCTTGGAGCCCCAAGAATTAGATTTAGGGGCTGTTATCTTTTTTTTTTTTTCAAAACCAGGGATTGAACTTAGTCTCTTGTGCTTTCCAGGCAAGCACTTATTCTACTGATCTATCTCCCTGTCCCCTTGGGGGTTGTTATGTTAAGGCTGCAATAAAGGCAACCACTGTTTGATTTCTTTTCACGGGTTTCTCCCTGTTCAATTATAGAATATTGTCATGGCTTTGGGTTTTGCAAAGGGAACAATACAGGACACATATTTTATGAGAATAATTTTTTTCTTTGTGGAACGAGGGATTGAACTCAGGCCCTTGCACTTGCCAGGGAAGCGCTTATTCTACTGAGCCATCTCCCTGGATCCAAGAATACTTATGATAGGATCACAAACAAAAAGGAAGTGCAGGAAATCTTTCTATGTCCAGGGATATAGCTAAGCAGCCTGCATGGGAAGGGCAAGGTCTTAATTTCAGGCTCTGGTACAAAAAAAAAATCAGTCAGGAAATCTTTGTTTTTGTTTTTGTTTTTTTTTCAGAACCAGGGATTGAACTCAGGCCCTAGAGCTTGACAGGCAAGTGCTTATTCCATTGAGCCATCTCTCCAGCCCCAGTTCAGGAAATCCATCCAAACACTAAACAAAAAATATTCCAGCTGAGGGCCTGGATCCCACTATAATGTCTTGAAGCAGTCCCACTGAAGATCTAGAGCTCATAATGCCTCCCACAAGTCCAACTGAAGGCTTGGGCCCACAACAATGTCTCATGAAGGACTGTTTCATAAATCTGTTCAGGGAAGGCCCAAAGGTCATTGGTGGAAGCTAGAAAATCTGTGCCAGCAGGAAAAATTATCTGTTAGCAGGCTGAGGAATCTGCACTGGAGCCAGGAAGCAATGTTCAATGTAAGAACCAGAGCTCCCCTGAAATGTTTACCATAGCCATCCTCAGCAGCAGTGAGTTTCCAAACTCCTCCTTCAATAAAAACAGACAAGTTCATCAAGAAAGCTAGCATAACAAGTTTCTCCAGCAAAACCAAGAGCTCCCTACTGCCCTCAACAGCCTCCTAATATCTCTCCAGCAGCTTCTCTAAACAGTTTCCCTAACAGAATCCTAACAACCTCTCTAGTTTTACCTCATATAATGCTGGAAGTGATCCTCAGGTGGGCCTCTCCCACCCAGCACCACTATCAGTCAGTTCAGCTTGTTGTAGCAAGTTGATATTCTATCACAAATACTAGGGATACAGTTTTTATAAAAGTATTGAGTGAACTATCTTGAGTAAAAGCTATTTTTGTAAACTTTTCTTAATATCTGGGGAATACTGGATAATAAATTATCTTTTTTAACAATTTAGAATAACTTTATTTGCTAAATATTCTATAATTGCTTGCAAAATATGGTATATGTTATTCAAAGGCATAAAAGGAAAAAATGTGTGAAAATAATAACCTAAGTCAGTGTTTCCTAGCTCTCAGTAAGGAAAGACTAAGAAAGACTAGAGGAACTTGATTTTATAATATTCACTTTTTAGTGTGACTAAGAACCCATTATGTAGATGTTAACCTTAATATAAATTGATATCAATGTTAATCGAGAGCAGCTAACATGCAGTGGTAAAATATGAGAGTCAGATGGTAAATTTGGTACCTTTTTACATTCTGTATATTTCAAATATTAATGTAAAAATAAATCTGAAATCCTTGAAAATAAATTATCTTTAAGTATAATCTGTCCTTCTATTGAATGGAACTATGGACATATGTTTAGCTAGTGCCCTTTGTAAATGATCTAAGGATGCAGAGGGATTTTTACCTTTCTGGGTTTTCTTTTTTTTTTTTTGTGGTACTGAGGATTGAACTCAGGACCCTGAGCTTACCAGGCAAGCACTTTTTCTACTGAGATATATCCCTGGGCCCTCTTTTTGTTGATAAATAGTTGACAATTTAAAATAACTAGAGGGATTAGCTCTTGAACTTCTTAGACCTTCAAGAATACACTGTTGAAAATCTCTTCTGCTTTAGTCTCCTGTCTAGCTGTAAGGCCAGTAGGATTCTTGGATAGGGACTACTTGAGCTCTAGTGGGAACTGTTAGTTCACCTGACTGCCTATCTTCTGGCTGTCTAAAATTACTAATATGACATTTATCCCCAAAGGTAATAGAAGCTTATAATGCTGCTTCTCTCTCATTAGACATCAATGTTTGATTTAAGATTAACATTGCATCCTTCCAGTCTATCTAATAGGCTTGAGCAAATCTTCTAAAGATCTCAATCAGACTTATTAACAAGATAATCTGAAACTTTTCTACATCTAAATTAATGTGTTTTAAGTCACAGGAAGAAAGAGATGTGTGAATATATATCTCTCTTATGAATTATACTATATTTTGAGCATAAATAAGAATTACTTATTTTTAATGTATTTAGTACAGGGTCTACAGGGTCCCACTACACAGATCAGACTCATAGTGATCCTCCTGTTTTCAACTTCCAAAGCACTGGGATTACAGGTTTGTGCCACCACCCAGTCTTAATCGCTGTCTCTGTATCCCAGGGGCAGGGCCAGCATGGCACACTGGGGATCGAACCCTGGTTCCTGTGCCTGCCTAAGCAGGCACCTTAGTCCACCGAGCTGTCTTTCTGCTGATCAAAGCCCAGTAGCTGCACCTGCCTAATCAAGCACTTTAATCTGCTGAGCTATCTGGTCAGCTATAAGAATTACATCTTAATATAAGAAATGTTTGACCATAATGGAATTCTATCCATTATCCCTCTTTTTATGGCATAATTCTAGTTGCAAAATAGCATTATAATTAATATTACCCTTTGCATTCCATTTTAGCTCTAGAGGGCAGGTAGCCATGCTTATGAGCAGAAGAGTATCAAACGTCTGTTTTTCAATATGTAAGGATTGAACATCTTCCAGTGCTACAGAATGCATTTTAAAGGAGCAAGAGACTTTGATATTGATCTGTCCATGTCTGATATGCAAAAATAAATTGAGCATCTCCTTTAATTTCTATGAATGCCCCCAAGGCACCGCTTGAGTAGATTCCACTCCAAGGCAGGAGGATGCAATCTGGAGAGAGAGCAAAGACAAAATTGAACTGACATAGCCACCCTCAAACTGGTGCATAACTTCATTTTCACAAGGAGGTGAACCGACTCCTGTAGGATACTTCTAAGCACAATTTACAATAGGTTCCAACTGTGACAGTAATGTTGTAAAGAAGAAAGAATAACTTTGTAATAAACTACTGCGTTTGTTCTTTGAAAGAGGGCATATGCCAAAAAGTGAGTTGAAAGTAGAGTACTTTTCAAGCTGTGAAGGAGATTACCTCTAGAAATAGAACAATTGACTGAAGAAATTTTGCTCTGAGCTCTGGAGCAAAAATGTCTCCATGACACTGTGTTATACAACTAATCACTTTTTCTAGCAGGACAACAAGGACAGCTTTATTTAAACTTTTATATCTTTGAAATTCACAAGTTAAACTTATATTCATCGACTAGAAATCACATTTCACATGTTAGTAAAGGCATGTTTATTCATCCTCTATGCACACGGAACAAATAAATGATGACTAAAGTGTCTTTCTTAGCACATAACACACAAATGTAAATTGTTTCTCTGATAACTGTTTTACTCCGTGAAAGTTAATTGGTTGCAGGTTGCCTTAGTCTCATTTCTGAAGAGAGGAGTAGTTTTAAGACAAGGCTGTTTTAAAGTTAACTCTCAACAAGTTTGAGAAAAATTGGGATTTCTGGCTTAAAATAGATAAAAATACCATAAATAAATGGAGCATTTTGGGCTTTGGAGATGGTTTTCACTGAGGAAAGTTTGGTATCTGCCAGAGAGCAGCCTCAGGCATGACACCTCAGTTGCTCTGTTTCTACTGTTTCATGATACCAGAGATTGGTCTCTGGAAAGGAATCCAACTGTCTGTTTGGTCAACATTGCATTGACTATTTGCTTCAATAGGTATTCACCAAAAAGATGCTAAGAATATCTGACTTCTGCTTTAAGATTGGAAGCCCCTCTAAGAGCTTTAACTAGCTCACAAAGTAACCATTGTTCGTCAAAGTTTTATAAGCAACAGGTAAAAGCCTAAGCAAAATCATTACCTAGTGCTTTGTAAGTTACAGTAAAGGTTTCAAAGTCCACAACTTATTACCAAAGTGTTTTCTCCTATGTACATGAATGATAACTAGATCTAGGAGGGGAGTAGAAAAGGCTGGAGAGCCTCCCTTAGAATAAATGTGTTTGGGTCCCATAAGTGTGGTGGTTTGGAAATAGTTCTCTTTTATTTCAACTAAAAGTTGATTCTTTCTGCTGTGTTTCAAGTTCATCCTCCTGATGAAAATTTGCTCAGTACACTAAGAAGGAGATTGATTTTATGTGTTTTCTCCTGGATGGACAAAGTTTTAGTGTTTCATCTGACTCAGAGAGAGGGTATGTGTCCCTTATTTAAAATGACGTCCAAGTATTCACCTTTCGTAAATGCTCATTTTCTATGAGCTTCACTTAGTTGTTCAATAAGAAGAAATGTTTGGAATAGTTTACAGTTCTCTTCTCTCTAATATGACAAGCTTCCAAAAAGGAAAGTATAATGTGGCATGAAAATATTAGAAGTATGGCCAGAACACGGAAGTCTTCTGCGATGCTCACAGTGAGTTATAGAGATAATTTGCCCCTGAATTTTCATTCTCAGGCTGGAAAGGTGAGAATGGGGAATCAATCTCAAGAGTGATTGCTTCCTCATCAGAGGAAGATCAAACCAGAAAAAAAACAAAGCAAAATAGGCTTGATATTTCCTGTATAGTGTAGATGAGGGTTATAGCCATTTTTTCTCTGTGAAACTTGTCCTCTACATCTTAAGAACAGCCACTGACATAGTATTCTTTAACTGTAAAAGAAGTCCATGTTTTCTTATATAGGCATGCATATTTTTCAAAGTATGAGCCAGATTTTATTGAAAAAGTCCCTTACATCTTTTTCTATCAAATCCTATGAAGGGATTCTCTAACATTGTTTACCTAGCACTGATTTCTAAGATAATAAACCATGATAGTCAAGCAAGTAAAGCAAGAAACACTAGTAAATTCAGTAACTAAATCCAAATGCAAATATATAAAACCATAATTAAATGTCACATTAAAGAAGCATTATAACTTTATAACCTTTCTATGTTTTTAAGGTTTTTTATAATTTTAATAAAATTACATAAGAGAGAAAGCTTGACCAATTATAAGAAATTAGCAAAGACAAAACATCATAAAAATTTTGATTACCTAAGTGAGTCACAATCCAAGATCCATGAAACAAAAGCATCTTATCTTCATCCAATTATATTGGTGGAAGATCTCCAAATGATATAGAAAAATGAAACTCTCAACCTTCTAGATGTCCCAAATGCTGAATTCATATTTTCTAAAACTGAGGAAAAAATTCTAGGAACAGCAGACGTTAAGAGTAGGATGAATTTATTGAGACAAACAAACTTCTGTCTGAGAAGGGGGGCCAGAAAATTGGTTGCACCATTAAGGGCTTAAAAGAAGGCAAATGGCATTAGGTGGAAAGATCTTAGAAAAGATCTGTGGTCAGAATTCTTTGGATGTCTCCTACCTTTGTGGGCAAATTTCACAGGTATCCAGTGAAAATCTTTGGGTGTCTTCAGATGTCTGAGTGCTTGGAAGATTTCATGCTCCATCTTATACCTTTTATGTCACCCTGTGATTGTGAGGGGCAGTGGTGTTGAGCTGAAAAATGATGCCTCTACCAGAAGATAGGTACTGGGAGAGTCGTATCCAAATCAAACCTTACAATTGCTGGGTGTTATTTGCTAGTGTTTTGTCAAGTATATTTTGTTTATATCTATGAGGAATATTCTTTGTAATATTTCATCTGATCTTGCTGTTAAGGTAATGAAAGATTCTTTTTTAATTTTTATTTTTTTAAAGAGAATACAACATAGTAATAAAACAGAAAAATTATGAATGATATAGAATTTCAATAAACAAAATAATATGAATTTCACAGTATTTGTTGTATTGCATAGTGTCATCTTCAAATTAGTTCATATTATCATATTATATGTGTGAAAAATTGTAAAAAGAAAAAAGAAATATATCAGAAATTAAGAAGAGAAAAAGGTAAAATAATTTTAAAAAGGAGACAAAGCAAATTAAGCACT
The DNA here is from genome assembly GCF_000260255.1 of Octodon degus. Classification (NCBI taxonomy): domain Eukaryota; kingdom Metazoa; phylum Chordata; class Mammalia; order Rodentia; family Octodontidae; genus Octodon; species Octodon degus. The sequence continues at coordinate 10,350,003 of NW_004524631.1, forward strand.
AACTGCACCTTTCCACAGACCAGCAAAAATCCACAATACAGTTTTCCAATCCATCCTGCTTACACATATAGATAAATCTCTTTCCCCAACTCGCTCTCTTGTCCTTCTCTTCAACGCAGTACTTCATTCTTTTTGGACAAGTTCTTTCGCTTTTCACAGTATCTATTTTACCCTTTAGATTTTATTTTCCTTTCAGGTTCTCACACTAAGGAGGCAATACAATGTTTGCATATGCAGGTGTGATATCTTTCACTTAAAAGTGTGGTCTCTAGTTACCTCCATCTACTGATAAAAGTCTCAATTTTCACAAAAGATTATTTGTAAATTCATTTAATAGTTCTGGTTCTTCATATATTTTCTATTTCTTCTCGAATCAGTTTGGTAATTTGTGTCTTTCTAGGAATGTGTGCATTTCATCTTAACTGTCTATTTCTAGCATGAGATTGTTCATAGTATTGCCTTATAATCCCTTAAGTGTCTATAATTTGATAGTGTTGTTTCCCCTTTCATTCTTGAGCTTGGTAATGTGTATTCCTTTTCTTTTAACTTTTAGTCAACCTGGGTAAGATTTGTCAATTTTGTTTTTTTCAATGAACTAAATTTTTGTCTCAGTGGATTTTCTCTCTTTCTTTTCTATTCCATTATTTTCTGCTCTAATCCTCATTAGCTCCATCCTTCACCTGCCTTTAATTTTGCTTTTATTTTTTCTTTAATATAGAATGTTAGTTTATTTAAGACATCGCTTCTATTCTACATAGGTTTTTCAACTATAAATTTCTCTCACAACATTGCTTTAGCTGCATCACATCAATTTTAATAGTATGAATTTAGTTTCCACAATTCTAAGGTATTTTCTAATTTCCCATGTGATTTTCTCTTTGATATACAGATTACATTTTGTTTTCTTTTTCCTTTAAACCAATCTTGCACATTTATCTCTAGTAAACAACTAATTTGAAGATGACATCAACCAGTACAGCAACAATAGTTGAATTCTTATTACTTTGGTTAGTGAAATTTGCACGGTTTCTATCACTGATTTTATTAAAATTTTTATTCTTTAAAAATAAAATAGCAGTCCCACAATATTCCTTTTCCTGTCTCTTGCTTTCATTCACCACCCCCTTCTTCTTGAACATCCAACTACCCGAGAGACATCATAGCAGTAACTGGTATATCATGACAAGCAGCCCATATTCAGAATACCAGAATGACAGGCACTCCAAACATGAAACTACTATTAAAAATTACCATCTGCAGTGCAGTACTTAGTTCACAAGTATTAGTATATATAGTTAGTCAGGGTGAGAATCTTTCCAATTAACTGCTAGATTAAAAAATCTTCTGAAGATTCTCAGGATCATTGCCTTGCTCATCATTTACATATAACTGTATGGCTTGACATTGTCATGTTTCCTAGCTCTTCTCCTTTCCCTCTCTTGATTAGTTAGTCCTTGAGATCCTGCTTTCCCTTTCCTTGTATTATATCTTTCTATTTATATTTCTTCTTTTGCGTTCTTATATTAGGGAGACTATACGATATTTACACATGTCTGTCTGGTTTATTTCACTTATGAGTATATGTTCAAGTGGCATCCACTTCAATATAAAGGCTTGCAGTTTATCATTCTTAATAGCTGAAAGATACTCCATTATGTAAAAATACCACATCTTTTTCAACCATTCCTCAGATGATGGGCATCTTGGTTGTTTCCAAGATTTGGCTATCACAAATTGTGCTGCTATAAACATAGGCACACATATATCACTATGATATGATGATTTCAGATCCTATGGTAAAATTTCCAGTAGAGGAATAGCTGGTTTAAAGGGGATTTCCAGACCAACTTTTCTAAGGAGTCTCCATACTGATTTCCATAATGGTTGCACCAGTCTGCATTCCCACCAGCAGTGGAAAAGGGTTCGTTTTTCCCCACAGCCTCTCCAACATTTGTTGTTGGGTGATTTCTTTATGATAGCCATTCTTTCTTGGGTGAGATGATATCTCAATGTGGTTTTAATTTGCATTTCACGAATGGCTAGTGATGTGGAGCATTTTTTCATATATTTATTCGCTTCTTTAATTTCTTCCTCTGAGAAGTGTGTGTTCATCTAGGATGCCCATTTCTGGATTGGGTCTTTAAATTTTGGGGCCCTAGTGTTTTTTAGTTCTTTATAGATTCTAGAGAGCAGACCCTTGTCTGAGTACTTATTTGTCATGATTTTTCCAAATTTGTGGGTTGCCTTTTCACTTTGTTGGTAATTACTTTTGACATGAAAAAAACTTCTCAGTCAGAGCAGGTCCCAGTTGTTAATTCTTTCAACTGTTACCCGTATGATTTGATTTTTGTCCATGAACTTTTTGCCTACCCCTATGTTTTCAAGAGTTCCTCCTACTTTGTCTTCCAGGAGATTTAGTGTCTCTGCTTTAATATTTAGATCTTTAATCCATTTTGACTTTAGTTTAGTGCATGGTGATAAACCTGTGTTAAGTTTGAGTTTTTGGCATGTAGAGAGCCAGTTTTTCCAGCACATTTGTTAAAGAGGCTATCTTTCTTCCAGTGAGTATGTTCAGCCCCTTTGTCAACGATAAGGTGGCTGAGTGTGTTCGTATGAGCTTCAGTGTCTTCTAATCTATTCCATTGATCCTCAGGTCTAGTTTGATGCCAGTACCATGCTGATTTTATTACAGTAGCCTTCTAGTATAATTTCAAGTCAGAAATTGTAATGCCTCCTGCCTTGTCTTTATTGCCCAGAATTGCCTTTGCTATTCTACATTCTGCTTTACCTTGGTCTTAACCATCCAGTACACAAGTAAGAAGATGAAATATAGGAAGTAAAACCATGCTGTTATGTTGAGCTCCGGGGGACTCTGGTCAACAATTTCTGACATTGCCAGTTAAACAGAAGTCCCAATGCTATTGTGGGCCACTGGACTCTTTTAGAATATTTTCTGAGTTTACACACCTATAATATTCAAATAACGGAACTTAGCTAAAAAAGGATATACAAATGAATGTCCATTTTGTATCTGTGTATTCAAAGTGGTTAGGATAGATATATAGTTACATTCTCTTAATGAATAGAATGATTTGTTCTTATGGTGTTTGTTAATAGGATCTCAAGTCCGCATCTTGTACAGCAATTAACCACTAAGAAGAATGTGTGCAGTGTGTTATTTATTGAAACTGTCCTAGAGATTTGATTTGAAACTGTCTCATTGCTATTTGTTTATCAATAAAATTATGGAAAAAAAAGAAAAAATAAATAAAGGTAATTGCAGATTTCTATGAAGCAGTAAGAAAATAAATAAATAAAAATAAATAAATAAAAAATAAAATAAATAAATAAGTAAATAAATAAATAAAATAGCAAGGGCCAGAGAGATAGCTCAGTGGAATAAGTGCTTCCCTGGCAAGCGCAAGTACCTCAGTTCAATCCCCGGTTCCGCAAAATAAAAAAAAATTAATAAAAAATAAAATAGCAAAATATCCCAATATAGTCCAATAGGCCATAATTGTAGCGGGTTTTCCATAAGACGTTCAATGTCCGAAGTTGTTGACTTGAGCATTTTACAGCTCATCATATTAGCGTGGCTTTACTTTTTATACTTCATTTTCATACGTTTCTGCTGGATGGTTAAGACCAAGATAAAGCAAGACCTATATAACAACAAATATAACTTTTGTATTTGATAAGGTCAGTCAAATCTCCTCAGGATTTAACCTGATACCCTGTACCTCAGTTTGAAGATCCTTTGTCTGTGTCAGCCATATGGATGAGTCACAGCCATTGTTTGACCAAATTGCTCTCTGTGAAAGCTTGAGAGAATGTTTTCTCTCCATGTGACTCTCCTTATGCACACTCTACATCATTGACCACTTTCCTTTGTGGCCCCAAAATCTCCTTGATCAGAAAATTTTGGACACAATTGGGTTACAGGATGTTACACCACAGGTTCTCCTCTTTTCTGAGTCCTTACTGACCTTGAAAGGCTAGGGCCAAAATATTGGCTGTCCTTGTAGCCCTTCTTTTTCTTTAATTTTTGGTCCGCAAACTTAAGTTTTAACCCTCCAGAAGAGAAGCTTGATGATATTATTACCCTATAACATAGGCAGTTGAGCTTAACCTGTCTGAATACCAAACATCTTAGACATAACATGGAACAGATATTTTCCATCAAGTATTGATATGTTAAACGTTGAGTACCTCCAGAATATGAAGAAAAAAGATTTAAAAGATAAAAAATATTTAAAAACAATAAGAATAAGCATTTACATATTTTTACACAGAAATTTAGAAATCTAATAATATACAGACTAGTAGCAGGACAGTCCTATGACATTTTTTGTCTCATGTTTTCATTTGTTACCCTTTTCTTAAAATAAAAAAAAATCTTTTCTTGACAGTATGGCTGTAATTGGTATTCAACATAAAATTTTGCCTAGATTTTTTTCTATCACTTTTCCCAGTCAGTATTATGACCTCAGGCTAACTGTGATATTATTTCTCTTATGATTATTAGCCACTGAGTTTTATATTGTTTTTGACAGTTATCCAGCTTTATTCCAAATAAAGTCATTATTTGCTTGCAAGACTTCAGAGATTCTGCTCCTTATAACCTGGCCCACCTAGGTAGAATAATAAATCTAAGGTTAACAAAGTGGAGAAGTCCAAGCAAGTCATTGTTTTTTATAAATGATCATTAATTTATTAAATAAATACCCTTCAACAGTTTTTCACAAATGGTCTCTATTTTATCAGTGAAATTTAAAAGAGAATTTTCCAACCTCCTTACCATCTTTTTTGAAGGGTGAGAATTGAATTTGCGTACTTTGTACTGAACTATATTCCCAGGCTGCTTTTATTTTTTCATTTTTAGTTTTGAGACAAAATATCATTAATACTCTAGGTTGCCCAAGCTAGGCTCAAACTTGTGATTCTCCTGCATCTAATTCTTTTTATACTTCATTTTAAGAAATGATAATGATTTTTTTATACAGCTACTTTCTCTTACTTCAGTGAGAAGAAAGTTCTGTACTAATATTGTTTAGACAAGATATTATGTCTGGGGGACAGGGAGATAACTCAGTGAAATAAATGCTTGCCTGGAAAGTAAAAGGTCCTCAGTTTGATCCCAGGTACCACCAAAAAAAAAAAAACCAAAAAAAAAATATATCCTATCTGTATCTTCTCCTCTGAATAACTACTATAAATACAACAATAGGCAATGTATTGATTATTGTAAATGTCCTACTCACCTGTTTTGAAACTGTTTCATTGATATTTTATTTTCTTCTTATAAAATGAATTCAAAAATTAAAAACAGAAATAATAATTATTATTGTCATTTGCTAAGAGTTTATTTTGTGGCATCCACTTAGCATACGTTAACTCATCCATTACTAAAAACAAACATTAATTTCATTTTCTAAAGAAGGAAACAGAGAAGCTAAGTTTTCTGCCTAAGAGGTCACAATTAATAGGCCCTGGCAAAGTAATTTGAATCAAGAAATATCTTTCCTTCTATACATGATAGTACAAGATCAGGTATTACCAAATGTGTTTCTTCCCGAGACATAGTTATAGATTACTTGATAAACCTTGGAAAAGAAGCACCTTAGGTGGCTTGTACAATCATATTGCTGATTTCTACTGGTCCACTAAAAGGAAGTTAATGTTTGCTTTTTTTTCTTAATTTTTTAACCAATTTTGCATAATTGCATCTGGAAATCAAAACAACAAATTTGAAGGAAATAATAAGCAATATAACAACCACTGTTTAATTCCTATCATTTTTTAGTGAAATATTCTGTCATTTCTGTTTTTTAATTTTTTTTATTTTATTTTGGCAGAACCAGGAATTGAACTCAGGCCCTTGCACTTGCCAATGAAGCACTTATTCCACTGAACCATCTCCCTGAACTAAATTTTTATTCTCTTCTAAAAAATAAGAAAAAAGCAGCGACTGTGTGGGAGAGCTTCCACTCTGTTGCACCCAACGGATAACTCCAGACCCAGCCAAGGCCTGGCATAGAGGTCCAATGTGAAACTGAGCAACTGAAGTTTCTGCTGATAGACTAGAGCCCAGAACCACTCAGCAAATCCATGAGCAAAACATCTTGCCAGAGGTGCACAGTGGGTTCAACTGCATGGGTTGCAACAGGAAGAAGTTGAGCACAGCAGCCAGGCCAAAGAGAGGCACACTGGGACAAATTCAAACTTCATAGATCCACACCAAGTAAGCTGAGATCTATAAGAGTAAGATGCAGATCTAAAAGAGCATCCTCCTTATTTCTCTTTTGATTGAGAGAGGGGGTGAAAAGTAACCGAGATGAACTAGTCTGCCTAAAAGACTCAGAAACATCAAGGGGAGAGGATCAGACAGAACTTAGGAGAGCTAACTGAAACACAAATTTCCAATTTAATATTGGCTTAGCTACATAGAAATAATACTTTCTCTTATTGTCTTAAGTTAAAAGTTTGTTAGCTGGTAAATGTCACCGTCCATTTTTAGGTTTAGTAATTGCAGTTCTATAAATGCAAAACTATACCTGCTTTAACCATATAATCTCTCTTGGGTAAGAATTTCGGTAGGTGCTAAGGATATAACTGCACCAAAGCTCCAAACCAAAGGTCACAGAAATTTCTGCCACATTCCAGGAACCCCCAGACCCAGTCCTACCCCAGGTCCGGTGAGTGTGTGGGAGAACTTCCTGCTACTCTGCGCTGGCAGGACCTACTACTGGTCCCAGCCAAGGTGCAGCGTGGGTGAGACCCTCTTCCACCCCCTTGGGAAGACCCCAACCACTCCACAGCACCTCCTACACAACGCCCGCCGAGTAGGAATTTCTGCCACTTTAAGGGAACACCCAGAAACAGTCCTAGGCCAGAACCAGTGAGTGTGAAGGAGAGGTGCCTCTCCCCGCTACTCCAACTTCTCCCCTCCAGAATGAGATCAGGCCTGGCATACAGCTGCAATCCCTGCAGAGAATGTAGAGGATAGAAGCACACAGCTAGTCCAGGAGCAGAAAATATTGCGAGAGGAGTACAACAGGTTCATCCTCAAGGGCAGCAGCAGGAAGGAGCTGAGAAAACAAGCCAGACCCGAGCCAGGCACAGCTGGATAAAACCAAACTTTGTAGATCTGCACCTGAACTTCAGTACTTGCTAAGGTTATAACTACAACGAAGATCTACAACAAAGGTCAGAAGACAGTGCTACACAAAATGATGAGAAGGAACAAAATGCAACCACAGAACCCAGGCCCACCAGTAACAAGTGCAGAGGACACTAACACAGAGCAAACTGAGAATCACACAGCTGAAAGTAATGAATCATCGACTTCTGAAATAAAGAAACAGCTGCAGAAAGGTATAGAGGAACTCAGATTGGAAATAAAAAAAGAAATTCCTGAAATAACAACATCTGCAGTAAAGAATCAAATGCAGAAACATATGGAGGAAGCCCAAAGCCCACCCAGAACAAGTGCAGAGGACATTAGCTGGGCTCAAATGCATGAATTAATAGCGTCGATAGTAAATAAGCAACAGCAGAAAGATATAGAGAAAATAAGAGCACAACTCTTTACTGAAATAAAGAATTCTCAGAACTCATAGCATCAGAAGTAAAGAAGCAACTACAGAAACATAGGGAGGAAAAACAATCTGGAAATAACACTGCAGTAAAAGAATTTACAATTGCTTCTAAAGAAGACATTGATGAAAATATAGAGATTAGAAAAATGACGGATTGCTTGAATGAACAATTCAGGAAAGAAATAGATCCCATGAAGCAGAGTCAACGAGATACAGAGGAAATGAAAACTTCATTCACAAGCTTGCAAAACCATTTCAGTGAAAATGAAAACAGAGATTCAGATCTTGAAGATGCTAGTGCAGCTAGTAAAAACGTAAGAAAGGATCTCTTAAAACTAACGAGGGTGCAGGAAAGAATAATCCATCACTAGCAAGATGATGCAAAGATGAACAATGTGAGACTAATAGGCATCAATGAGAAAGAAGGAGTCAATACAAATGACATGAAAAAATATGGGCAGAAGTAATAGCACAAAACTTCCCAAATATGAGGAAACAATCTTACATTCAGGTAACTGAAGCACACAGAGCGCCTAGTAACCTAAATCCAATGAAAAAGACACCGAGACATATAATAGTCAAAATCCCAGAAATTCAGCACAGGAATAATATATTGAAAGCCGCTACAGAAAAGAAGCAGATCACATAAAAAGGAAAATCCATCAGAATTAAGGCTGACTTCTCTTCACAAAACATGCAGGCAAGAAGAGCATGGAGCAGAGTGCTTCGAATGCTCTATGAAAACAAATTCCAGCCAAGACTAGGATACCTGCAAAACTCTCTTTCAAGTTTGATGGAGAAGTGAAATACTTTCATGACAAAGAACTGCTAAAGAATTTCCTGATGACAAAGCCAACCCTACACAGGCTACAGAAAGATGTTCTAAAGAGGGAACAAAATGATCAGAATTCCAAGAATGGCATCAAAAGCAACCAACTTAATAGAGCAAGCAATTAAACACAGGAGAAAAAGGAGTAAACGACAACAGGTAAATAACATGGCAACCGTAAGTCAATACATCTCAATTCTAGCCATCAATGTAAATGGGCTCAACTACTCAATTAACAGAAATAGACTGGCACAGTGGATTAGGAAACAAAATCCAACAATGTGCTGTATACAAGAAACACATTTAGCTCATGAAGACGTTCTTAGGCTGAAAGTCAAAGAATGGAACATAACACTACATGCCCCAGCTCCTCAGAAAAAAGCAGGGGTAGCAATTCCATTCTGAGAGAGTCTCACCTTCAAAGCAACAATGATCAAGCGAAATAAAGAAGGCCACTATATACTGGTTAGGGGAAAAATTCAAGAGGAAGACGTAACACTCATAAATATTTACGCACCAAACACGGGAGCACCCAACTATATAAAGCAAATTTAATGGACATGAAAAACTTAATAGCCAATACCACAATTTTAACAGGAGACTTTAAACACCCTTATCTCCAAAACATAGGTCAACCAGACAAAAACATAGAAAACAAATAATAGAACTGAATCAGACTTTGAAAGAAATGGACTGGGTGGACATATTCAGAGTGCACCAAACTAACACAGCTGAATGCACATTTTTCTCAGCTGCACATGGGTCATTTTCTAAAATAGACCACATACTGGTCCATAGGTCATGTTTAAGTATATGCAAGAAAACAGAAATTATACCATGCACATTATCTGACCACAGTGCAGTGAAACAGGAAATAAATTACAAAAGAAACCAGAAAAAAACCTAAAATACATGGAAATTAAATGACACCCTACTCAGCAACCAATGGGTCACAGATGAAATTAAACAAGAAATTCAACAATATCCACAATTCAACGAAAATTCAAGCACAAATTATCGTAATTTATGGGGTATGATGAAAGCAGTTCTCAGAGGCAAATTCATAGCTGTGAAATCGCACATTAGGAAAACAGAACGGGAACAAATAAATATCGTAATGCTGCACCTTCAACAACTAGAAAAGGAACAGCAAACTGAACCCAGAGCCCAAAGACGGGAGGAAATCATAAAGATTAGAGCAGACATTAATTCATTTGAGACAAAGAAAACAATTCAAAGAATTGAAAAAGCAAAAAGCTGCCTCTTCAAAAGATTAAATAAAATCTGTAAGCCCCTAGCTGACCTCATCAAACAGAGGAAAGAAAAAATTCAAATACAAGCAATAAGGAATGAAAAGGGTGTAATTACCGCAGACTCAGTGGAAATTCAGAAGATTAACAATAGCTACTTTGAGAATCTTTACTCTCACAGAATAGAAGACACTGAAGAAATGGACAGATTCCTAGAACGCTACAAAGTACCACAAATGAATTGACAAGATATAAGCACTCTCAATAGCCCAATAACAGACATTGAAATATGAGAAATAATTAAAAACTTGCCGGCAAAGAAAAGTCCAGGTCTAGATGGATTCACAGGTGAATTCTACAAGACATTTAAAGAAGATGTAGTCACTATACTCCTCAAACTGTTCCATGAAATTGCAAAGGAAACAATCCTCCCAAAATCATCCTGGAGGCAAGCATTATACTGATACCAAAACCAGGGAAAGATGCAACTGAGAAAGAGAACTACAGGGCGATCACCCTCATGAACATAAATGCCAAAATCTTCAATAAAATCCTACCAAATAGAATACAGAAAATCATCAAGAAGATCATACACCATGACCAGGTAGGATTCATCCCAGGGATGCAAGGATGGTTCAATATTCAAAAATCTATCAATGTAATACACTATATAAATAGAGCAAAAACTAAAAACCACATGATCATCTCCATTGATGCAGAAAAGGCTTTTGACAAAGACCAACACTCATTCATGTTCAAAGTAATACAGAAAATTGGAATAGATGGCCTCTACTTCAAACTTTCAAGAGCCATTTATGAAAACCCAATGGCGAAGATAATCCAAAATGGAGAAAATCTGAAATATTTTACTCTTAGTTCTGGTACAAGACAAGGATTCCTCTATTACCACTCCTATTCAATATAGTTCTGGAATCATTAGCTACAGCCATTAGACAAGCGAAAGAAATAAAAGGAATAAGAATAGGCTAAGAAGAAGTTAAATTATCTTTATTTGCAGATGACATGATCCTTTACTTGGAAGACCCAAAAAACTCAACAAAGAAGCTACTAGAAATAATACAGAAATTCAGTAGCATAGCGGGTTATAAATTCAATACCCAAAAGACAATAGCATTCCTCTACACTGTCAACAAACACACTGAGAAGGAAACTTTAGAACAAAACATCTTTTACAATAGCACTCAGGAAAATGAAATACCTTGGAATTAATCTAACTAAAGAAGTCAAAGATCTTTTCAAGGAAAATTACAGTACTCTTAAAAAAGAGATCGTAGAGGATTTCAGAAAATGGAAAGATATTCCATACCCCTGGAGAGGAAGAACCAACATTGTGAAGATGGCCATCTTCCCAAAATTGCTGTACAGATTTAATGCAATCCCTATGAGACTACCACCGACATACACCACAGACATAGAGAAATCATTCTTAAAATTTATCTTTAACCTGAAAAGACTTAAAATAGCAAAGGAAGTTCTGGGCAATAAAGACAAGGCAGGAGGCATTACAATTTCTGACTTGAAATTATACTACAAGGCTACTGTGATAAAATCAGCATGGTACTGGCATCAAAATAGACCTGAGGATCAATGGAATAATTTACAAGATGCTGAATCCCCTACAAACACACACAGAACACTTATCCTTGATAATGGAACAAAACATACTCAACAGAAGAAAGATAGCATCTTTAACAAATAGTGCTGGGAAAACTGGCTCTCTACATGCCGAAAACTCAAACTTCACACAGGTCTGTCACCATGCACTAAACTAAAATCAAAAAGAATTAAGGATCTAAACATTAATGCAGAGACACTACATCTCCTGGAAGAAAAAGTGGGAGGTACTCTTGAAGACATAGGGGTAGGCAAACAGTTCATGGACAGAAATCATATCACACTGGAAACAGTTGAAAGAATTAACAACTGGGACCTGCTCTTACTGAGAAGTTTTTTCACGTCCAAAGAAATTACCAACAAAGTGAAAAGGCTATCCACAAATTTGGAAAAAATCATGACAAATATGTACTCAGACAAAAGTCTGCTCTCTAGAATGTATAAAGAACTAAAAACCACCAGGACTCCAAAATTTAAAGACCAAATCCAGAAATGGGCATCCAAGATGAACACACCCTTCTCAGAGGAAGAAATTAAAGAAGCGAATAAATATATGAAAAAAAAAGCTACAAATCACTAGCCATCCTCGAAGTGCAAATTAAAACAACTTTGACATACCATCGCACCCCAGAAAGAATGGCTATCATAAAGGAATCACCCCACAAGAATTTTTGGAGAAGCTGTGGGGAAAAAGGAACCCTTCTCCACTGCTGGTGGGAATGTAGACTCGTGCAACCGTTATGGAAATCATCATGGAGACTCCTTAGAAATGTTGGACTGGAAATCCCATTTCAACCAGCTATTACTCTACTGGGAATTTTCCCAGAGGATCTGAAAACATCATATCATAG
>NW_004524631.1:10363214-10365631 GCF_000260255.1 Octodon degus
AAAGAAAAAAAAAGTTTAAAATACTTGATGAAAAATACCTGTTGCATATTATGCCTAAGATGTTTGATATGCAGATAGATAATGAGGTTAATCTTAATAGCCTGAGTTTTATGGTAATAATGATAAACTTGTGTTCTGGATAGTTAACAACCTGAGTTTGCAGACCAAAATTAAAGAAAAAGGAGGGCTGCAAGGAAAGCCAACATTTTGACCCTAGCCTTCTAAGGTCACTTAAGGCTGAGGACATAAGAGAACTTGTACTGTAACGTCATGGAACTCAGTAGTGTTCCAAATTTTCTGATCAAGGAGATTATGGGGCCAAAGAGGAAAGCGATAGATGATGTAGAGTGTGCCTAAGGAGAGTCACATGGAGCGAAAACATTCTCTGAAGCTTTCACAGAGTGCATATTGGCCAAGCAATGGCCGTGAATCATCCACATGGCTGACACTGACAAAGGTTCTACAATCTGAAGTACAGGATCTCAGGATAAATCTTGAGGGGATTTCACTGATCTTATCAGACCCAAAAGCTGCAACTCTTGTTGCATACGTCCTGCTTTACCTTGGTGCTAACCATCCAGTATAAAAGTATAAAAGCTAAATATAAGAAGTAAAGCCATGGTGTCACGTTGAGCTGTAGGGGATTCATGTCAACAATTTCTGACATTGCCAGTGAAGCAGAAGACCCAATACTATTATGGGCTACTGGACTCTTTTGGAATATTTTGCTGAGTTTACACATCTATAATATTCAAATAACAGAACTTAACAACAAAAAGGGGATGCAGATGAATGCCCATTTTGTAACTGTGTATTCAAATGGCTAGGATCTATATACAGTTACATTCTCTTAACGAATAGGGGGATTTGTTCTAATGGTGTTTTAAGTAGGATATCAGGTCTGCATCTTGTACAGCAATTAACCACTAGGAAGAATGTATACAATGTGTGAATTATTGAAATTGTACTACTAGTTTCGTTTGAAACTGTCTCATTGCTATTTCTTTCTCAATAAATTTGTGGGAAAAAATTTTAAAATGCTACAAAAAATAACAATGGAATTCCCTTCTCTGACAAAACGAGGCAAAAAAGGGAATACAAATGAATGACCATTTTGTATCTATATACTCAAATAGTTAGGATAGATATATAGCTGCATTCTCTTAATTCAATGAATAGAGAGATTTGTTTTAATAGTGCTTGTGGACAGTATATCATGTCTGCATCTTGTACAATGAATAATCACTAAGACAACAATATGCAATGTATCCTTTATTGAAAGTATGCTAGTAATTTCTTTTGAAACTGTCTCATTGCTATTTCTTTCTCAATGAAATTATTTTAAAAAATAAAAATAAAAAAGAAACTAAATGTCAGAGGACAGTGCTATGCAAAATGACAAAGAGAATGAGCAAAATGCAATCTCAAGCCTTGAGCCCATCCAAAACAAATGCAGGAAACACTACCATAGGAGAAACTGGGAATCACACACTTGAATTCTCTGAATTAATTGCGCCTGAAAACAACAGCACAAACATTTATAGGAATTCAGATCAGAAATAATCTCTGAAGTAAAAAGACAAAGGAGGGGCCATGGAGATAGCTAAATAGAGTAAATGCTTGCCTGGCAAGTGCAAGAGCCTCAGTTCAATCCCCTGTTGTGAAAAAACAAAAACAAAAGAAAAGATAGATATAATGAAAGAATTAATAACTTCTTATAAGGAAGATACTGATAAAAAATCAGAGGACAATACTAAAATGATGGAAGCCTGCAACGAGCACTATAGTAAAGAAATAGATCGCATAAAAAGGGCTCAAAAGATATAGAGAAACTCAAATCTGAATCAGAAGCTTGTAAAGCCAATTCAATGAAACACAAAATAGTTTCATATCTTGAAGACACCATCTCAGCTAGTTGAAAGGTAAGAAAAGATCATTTAAAAACAGCCACGTTGCGTGAAAACATAATTTATCACATGCGAGGCAATACAAAGATGAACGAGAGACTAATAGGCATTAATGAGAAAGAAGGCATCAATATAAATGACATAAATCGCAGAAGTAACACTACAAAACTTCCCAAATATGGGGGGGGAATCTGAGATTCAAGTAACTGAAGCTATTAGAACTTCAAATAAAACCAACTCAATAAAAACACACCCAGACATAAAGAAGTCAAAAAAGAAAAAAACCTAGCACAAGAACAATGTGCTAAAAGCTGCTAGAGAAAACAAAGAGATCACATTGAAAAGAAAACCCACTAGAATAATGGCAGAATTCTTTTCACACACCATAAAGTCAAGAAAGCATGAATCAGAGTACTTCAAGTTCTCTATGGAAACAAATTCAAGTAAAGACTACTATAACCTGCAAAACTCTCTTCCAATTTTGATGGAGAAGTGAAATATTTCAATGGC
>NW_004524631.1:10369852-10374289 GCF_000260255.1 Octodon degus
GGATTGGGTCTTTAAATTTTGGGGACCTGGTGTTTTTTAGTTCTTTATAGATTCTAGAGAGCAGACCCTTGTCTGAGTACTTATTTGTCATGATTATTTCCAAATTTGTAGGATGAGCATAGATATCATAGCACCAACTATCATGTCATGACAAGCAGCCCATATTCAGAAGACCAAAATCACAGGCTCTGCAAGAATGAAACTACTAGTACAAATTACCATCTGCAGTGCAGTATCTTAGTTCACAGATATCAGTATATATAGTTAGTCAGGGTGAGAATCTTTCCAATTAACTGCTAGATTCAAAAATCTTCTGGAGAGTGATCGATGATGTACAGTGTGCCTAAAGAGTGTCACATGGAGAGAAAACATTCTCTCAGGCTTTCCCAGAGAGCACATTGCCCAAGCAATGACCATGACTCATCCACATGGCTGACAGTGACAAATGTTCTACAATCTGAGGTGCAGGATCTGAGGATAAATCTTGAGGGGGATTTCACTGACCTTATCAGACCCAAAAGCTACAACTCTTGTTGCATTGGTCTTGCTTTACTTTGGTCTTAATCATCCAGCAGAAAAGTATAAAAATGAAATATAAGAAGTAAAACCATGTTTTTATGTTGAGCTGTAGGGGACTCAGGTCAACAATTTCTGACATTGCCAGTCAAGTGGGAGACCCAATACTATTATGGGCTACTGGACTCTTTTAGAATATTTTGCTGAGTGTACACACCTATAATATTCAAATAACGGAACTTCACAAAAAAGGGGATATATATGAATATCTATTTTGTATCTGTGTATTCAGAGTAGTTAGGACAGATATATAGTTGCATTCTCTTAATGAATAGGGGAATTTGTTCTAATGGTGTTTGTAAATAGGATATCATATCCACATCTTGTGCAGCAATTAACCACTAGGAATATTGTATGCAATGTGTTAATTATTGAAACTGTCCTACCAATTTGATTTGAAACAGTCTCATTGCTATTTGTTTCTCAATAAAATTATGAAAAAAAGAAATTAATTCAATCAAGAGAAAGAAAAGAATTCAAAGAATTCACGAATCAAAAACCTAGTTCTTTGAAAGATTAAACAGAACTGATAAGCCCATAGCTAACTTCATCTAAAAGAGGAAATAAACAACTCAAATACAAGATATAAGGAATGAAAAGGGTGAAAATACCACAGATCCAGTGGAAATTCACAAGATAATCAATAGCAAATTTGGGAATCTTTACCCTCACAGAGTAGAAGACACAGAAGAAATAAACAGATTCCTAGAAAGGTACAAATTACCAAAAGTGAATCAAGAAGATATAACAACTACGAATAACACAATAATAGCCAATGAAATACAAAATATAATAAAACACCTACCAACAAAGAAAATTCCAGGTCATGATAGATTCACAGCTAAATTGTACAAAAAAATTTACAGAAGATATAATCAATACTCCTCAAATTCTTCAGTGAAATTGAAAAGGAAACAATACTCCTAAATGATACTCGCAACAAAAGAGACCTGAGGATAAATGGAATAGATTAGAAGACGCAGAACCCTCTACAAACACACTGAGCCACCTTGTCTTTGACAAAGGGGCCAAACATGCCTATTGGAATAAAGATAACCTCTTTAACAAATGGTGCTAGAAAAACTTGCTCTCTACATGCCGAAAACTCAAACTTGACCCAGGTCTATAACCATGCACTAACCTAAAGTCAAAATGGATTAAAGATTTAAACTTTAGAATAGAAACACTAAATCTCTTGAAAAAGAAAGTAGGAGGAACTCTTGAAGACACTGGGGTAGGCAAATAGTTCATGTTCAAAAATAAAACTGCAAGGATAACACTTGAAAGAATTAACAACTAGGGTCTTCTTTTATTGAAAGTTTTTGCATGTCACAAGATATTACAAAGAAAGTGAAAAGACAACCCAAAAATTTGGAAAAAATCTTAACTAATAATCACCAGAAAAAGATCTTCTCTCTAGCATTTATAAAGAACTAAAAAACATTATAGTCCCAAAGTGCAAAGACCCAATCCAAAAATTAGCATCTCAGGTGAACACGCACTTTTCAGAGGAAGAAATACAAGAAGGAAATTAATGTTTGAAAAAATGCTCCAAATCACTAGCCATCAATGAAATGCAAATTAAAATAGCTCTGAGATATCATCTTACTCCAGAAAGAATGACTATTAGTACAGTTACAATAATTAATATATTGCATACTGTTGTCTTCATAGTAGTTTTTCAGAGTACAAGATGCAGACATGATATCCTGTCCAAACTCCATTAGTGCAAATCTGTCTTCTTATTTAATTAAGAGAAAGTGGCTTTGTAGTTATCCTAACTATTTTGTATATACAGATGCAAAATGGTCCTTCATTGATATCCCATTTTCTACTTTAGATTTCTCAGCGATGAGTGTCTCATTGCTATTTGTTTCTCAATAAAATTAATAAAAAACGACAGGTATTAAACAAAACTGAGAGATATTATACAAAATATGTTGTCTTTATACTAGACCCTTTCACAAATGACAAAGAAACACATGTGTAAATCCCAGATCAGAACAACAAAATCTGACACTACAAAGACAGGAAAAATTCTAATAAAATCTGTTGGTATGTTAAAAAAAGATATCATAAAGAAATCAACCAACAACAAATGTTGGACAGGCTATGGGGAAAAAGGAACCTTTCTACACTGCTGGACGGAATGTACACTGGCGCAACAATTATGGAAATCAGTGCGAGACTCCTTAAAAAATAGGATTGGAAATCCCATTCAATCCAGCTATCCTCCTATTGGGAATTTTTCCAAAGAATTGAAATAGTCATATCATAATGATATATGTGCACATACTGTTATGGCGACACAATTTGTGATATCCAGTTCTTTGAAGCAACCAAAATGCCCATCACCTAAGGAATGGATGAAAAACATATGGTGTTTTTATACAATGGAGTATTACTCAGTTATAAAGAATGATAAACTTGAAACCTTTATATATAAGGGAATGCCATTTGAAGATATATTCATAGGTGAAATAAACCAGATCCACATATGTAAACATTGTATCCTCTCCGTAGTGTAAGAACTCAAAAGAAAAGATTAAAATTGAAAGGAATAAAACAACTAAATGGAAAGCTTAAGGTTTAAATAATGAAGTGTGGACACAGAGCAAATCTAGGAAACATAACGGGGACAAAAAAAAACATACATTTATATGCACAAGATGGTTAAGGCAATGGTCCTGAGAATTTCCATCAGGTTTTTCAAACTAGCAGTTAATGGTAGAATTCTCAATCTGACTAACTATAGTTGCTGATACCTGTGAACTATGCAACCTCACTGAAGATAGCAATGTGTAATACTAGGACCATGCTTTTAATGCCTGTCATTCTGGTCTCCAAAATTATACTGCTTCTAACGTCATATCAATTATTCCTATACTCTTTCTGAAGTAAATATTCATTTAAAAAAGGTAATAAGTGAAAACAAGAGTCAAGAAAAACTTCCATAGGATTGTCCTGCTACAATGTTGTATATATCGTTAGATTTTTAAATTTCTCTGTAAATATATGTAATTGTTCATAATACATTTTTACTACTTTTTTTTATTTTTCATTTTTTCCCATTCTGTTTGGATTTGAAGTTTAGCATATCAACAATTGATGGAAAATAGCTGCTCTTTGTAATGTGTAAGGCATGTGATATTCAGACAGATAGTGGTGTTTTAACTCTACGGCTTATGTTATAGGGTAAGAATACTATTAAGTATCTTCTGGAGGGTTGACTACTTAAGTTGGAAAACGAAAAAATTAGAGTCAAGAAAAGCTACAAGGATAGCCAACATTTTTACCCTAGCCCTTCAAGTTCAGTGAGGACTCAGGACATAAGAAAACCTGTACTCTAATATCCTGAAACTCAGTGGTGTCCCAAATTTTTTTTATCAAGGAGATAATGAGGCCTCAGAGAAAAGTGATCAATGATGAAAGTTTGCCAAAGGAGAGTCACCTAGAGAGAAAACATTCTCTCAGGCTTTCACAGAGAGCAAATTGGTCAAGCAATGGCTGTGACTCATCCACATGGCTGACACAGACTAAAGTTCTACAAACTGCTGTACAGGGTTTCAGGATAAATCCTGAGGGGATTTGACTTATCTTGTCACATACAAAAGTTATATATTTTTGTTATATATGTCTTGCATTATTTTGGACTTAACCATCCAGCAGAAAAGTATAAACACGAGGTATAAAAAGTAAAGGCATATTAATATGCTGAGCTGTAAAAGGCTCAAGTCAACATCTTCTTACATTGCGAATCCTGCCCCTAACACACTACTGTTATGGACTACTGAAGTATACTGGATTAGTTTGTTTAATTCACACCCTTACAATATTTTAATGGCAAGTGAATACCCATCT
>NW_004524631.1:10374438-10386913 GCF_000260255.1 Octodon degus
GCCAAATCTTGGATTGTACTCAGCCCCTTTCTCTTGCCAGGGAAGCGCTTATTCTACTGAGCTATCTCCCTAGTCCTTACAGATCATTTCTCTTAGGTCAATGAGAAGACATGTTTGCAACAATGGTGTTTAGACAAGATATCATGTCTTCATCCTGTACTATGAATAGCTACTATGAAGACAACAATATCAAATATGTTAATTATTGTAACAATATTATTAAACTTTTTTGAAGCTGTCTCATTGCTATTTCTTTCTCCTTAAAATTAATAATAAAAAGAAAGAAGAAAAAAGCCCTGGGCCTGCTGTGCCGGCCCATCCCCCGGAACGTGCTGAGAATAGGATTGAGACTGGGCGTGGTGGCACGCGCCTGTTATTCCAGTTCTTGGGAGGCTGTAAAGAGGAGAATCGCTATGATGCCAACCTAGTAATGAGATGCTGAACACCCTGTATACTCTTTCCTTAAAAGTACAGAAAAAAAGAAGAATAAAGAAATTGGACTGCCATTTCATTGGTTTGACATTAGGGGATTTAAAAAAATATGCCACATAACCTAACTTAATTTCTGCTTCCTACAAGTTATTCTATTTTTCAGCCAGTTTGTTTATGAATAATTTATACCTAGCCTAAAGCAGAAGTCTTGAAATAACTTAGAAAACTTGTTAAATGAGTTTAAACATTTTGAGGTTTGTACATCATTGAAGATCAGATAGTCTGTCCCAGAAAATGGAAAAATATATATCCAATTCTGAAAAACATTTTTAAGAGTTCACGAACTCCCAAGGTCATAAACTTTCTACTATAATAATAGTGATGAAGCATAGAGCAGCCATTGGCTCATAAAATACCTTTGTGAAATAGTTGAACTAAAGAACAACGTCATTCAAAGTCCCTTTTTCAGTAAGGAACCTTCACAGCTATATATGATAGATCTGACAAACGATAAATTTTTAAATGAAGATATTATGCATCCTTTGCTTTCTGTCCTTAGTTTTCATCTCAACACTTGATACACAGTAAGTATCCACTTATGAGTCATGCATGTATAAGTGATTGCTAAAACATTTTTTTCCAAAACAAGATGAGATTTAAAATGTAAGCGACCTAAGAAAGGTAAGTTTGAGATTTAAACCTACAGTAAGAGTAAAGTTCCTTATGTCAGATCCTATGACAGATGATGGGAAGATAAGACACAATGTGGAATTTGGGGTTTTCAGAAACAAAAAGTTTACTAAGTACTGAGTCAGGCGAGGTTTAGTCATCTAGTTAATTTCTGAAGAAGCTAGTAGTGACGGGTAAGAAAAAATTAACATTCTTGTTACCTGCAAAGGAATATGTTGGACCCCACAGCTAAAAAACAGCAGACCTTTTGTGGTAATAGAATTCCTTAGGATTTTCCACATCTCTGAAAGTTCATTTTGCTTCTACGGAAACAACTGATTTATATTGACTCACAGGAAGCTTCTATAGGTGAACATGTAGAGAAAGTCAAAAGCAAGTATGAATGTTCCATATACTCACAGATCTCAAATCTTCCTGTCCATAAACAGCTGTCAAGAGCATCCAGCAGACTTTCTGGACCTCCGTTTATTCAACAATTTTTTTAGGCATTGCTAAATACATGCATTAAATATCCAAACTTCTGGTTCCTACAACTCAGTTTCGCCACCATTTATTGGGGACTTAATATATTCAAAGCCAGCAGAATCCTCACTCAGTCCTACAGGAATTTCTGAAGATGAAATGCTCCTTCTGATGATTCAGGGCCAAGGTGGAGCTATGGAAAGGCCACAATCTTGGTGTCATTCTAACCCTGTAGCCTCTATTTGAAATAACAGTCTATAAGATACTGTATGCCAGAAAATAGTGATCCATGAGAAAGGGATAACAGAATAACAGCAGGAAATATCCCAAATATTTGGAATACAGTTCTAAAATCATGAGTCAACAACGAAATGAGGCAGGACCCCTCCGGACCAAAACTCAGGCATCCGTGTGAGTGAAACACTCTACCGTGTCATTTGGACCAGTGAAACCCTCCAGAGGACCTGCTCCCAAGCCCTCCAAGTGAGTGAAAACTTCTGTGACTCTCTCAGGACAGCCAGATCCAGCCCAGCCCAAGGGAGGCAAGCATGTGGGAGAGCTTCCAGCTTCCTTGTGCATGCGGGACCCCTGAGACTAAAATTCAGGCACCCGCATGAGTGAGACCCACTACCGTACCATCGGAACCCCTGCAACCTTCCGAAACCCCAGCCCCCAAATCTGCCAAGTGAGTGAGAACTTCTGTGACTCTCTGAAAACCCCCATAAGCAGGCCAAGCCCAGACACAGCTAGGGTGAGGGAGAGTATCTGTGCTCCCCTGTGAGCCCTGGGCCATGGGCACAACAGAGGGAAACCACAGGTTCACTGTTGTTCCAAAGGGGCAATATAGGTTAATTTACAAGGGCTGCAGCAGGAAGGAGCTGAACACAACATCTAGACCAAGGCCAGGCATAACTGGATAAACTCAAACTTAATATATCTGCACCAGATTTTCAGTAGGTGCTAAGGTCATAACTACATCAAAGCTCTACATCAAAGTTCATAGGTCAGTGCTATACAAAATGAGAAGGAGCAAAATGCAATCTCAGGACTCAAGCCCACCCATAACAAATGCAAAAGACACTAGCTCAGCTGAAATTAATGAATTAACACCATGGGAAGTAAAGAAACAACAGCAGAAAGGTATAGAGTAACTCACAGCAGAATTATTTCATGAAATCAAAAAAGAAATCTCTGAATTCATAGAATCTGAAGTAAAGAATCTAATACAGAAACATATGGGGGAAACCAAATGCTCCCCAAAACAGGAGCAGAAGACACTAGCTCAGGTGAAATGTATGATTTAACAGAGTTGCAAGTAAAAAAATAGCAGCAGAAAGTTAGAGAGGAACTTGGAGTAGAAATGATTTCTGAAATAAAATAAGAAACCTTTGATTTTATACCATCTGAAGTAAAGAATCAAATACAGAAACATATGGAGGAAACCCAATCAGAAAACAACTCTGCAGTAAAAGAATTAATAACTGCTTATAAAGAAGACATTGATAAAAATAGAGATTAGAAATATGACACATTCCTTGAATGAGTAATACAGGAAGGAAATAGATGATATGAAGCAGAGGCAAAGAGATATAGAGGAACTCAAAATCTCAATCACAAGCCTGCAAAACTGTATGAGTGAAAGTGAAAACAGAGTTTCGGGTATTGAAGACACTGGTGCAGCTAATGAAAAGGTAAAAAAGGATCTCTTATAAACAACTAGGATGCAGGAAAAAATAATTAATCACCTGCAAAATGATGGAAAGATGAACAATATGAGACTAGTAGACATCGATGAGAAAGATAGAGTCAATGCATATGATATAAAAAGTATATGGGCAGAATAGCAGAAAACTTCCCAAATATGAGGAAACAATCTGACATTTAGGGAACCAAAGCACACAGAATGCCAAATAACTGGAACCCAATTAAAAACACATCGAGACATATAATAGTTAAGATCTCAGAAATCCAGCACAATAATAACATACTGAAAGCCGACAGAGAAAAGAAGCAGATCACATTCAAAGGAAAACCAATCAGAATTATGGCCCAATTCTCTTCACAAAAATCATGAAGGCAAGAAGAACATGGAGCAGAGTACTTCAAGTCCTCTATGAAAACAAATTCCAGCCAAGACTACAATATCCTGCAAAAATCTCTTTCAAGCTTGATGGAGAAAGGAAATACTTTCATGCCAAAGAACAACTAAAGAATTTCATGATGACAAAGCCAACCCTATGCAGACAACAAAAATTGTTCTAGAGAGGGAACAAAATGATCAGAACTCCATGAACAAGAAGAAAAGGAACCCACTAAATAGGGCAAACATATAAACACATTCCAGAAGGGGTAAACAACAGCAGGCAAACAACATGTCAATCATAAGTAAACACATCTCAAATATAACCATCAATATAAATGGACACAATTCACCAGTTAAGAGAAATAGACTGACACAGTGGTGTAGGAAGAAAATGCAACAATATGCTGTATACAAGAAACACACTTAACTCAAAAAGACATTCATAAGCCTAAAGTCAAAGGATGGAAAATAACACTACATGCCCCAGCACCTCAGAAAAAAGCGGGGGTAGCATTCCTGTTTTCAGACAATCTCAACTTCAAAAGAAGAATGATCAAGTGAAACAAAGAAGGCCATTATATACTGGTAAGGGAAAGATTCAAGAGGAAGAGGTAAAACTCACAAAAATCTATGCACCAAACACAGGAGCACCCAACTGTATAAGACAAATTTTAATGGAAATGAAAAACCTAATATCCAAGACAACAAACTTAGAAGGAGACCTTAAAACCCACTTATCCCAAAAAGATTGGTCAATCAGACAAAAAATTAGCAAAGAAGTAGCAGAACTGAAACAGAGCTGCAAAGAAATAGACTTGGTGGACATATACAGAGTGTTCCACTCAAAGACACCTGAGCACACATTTTTTTCAGATGCACATGGGTCATTTTCAAAAATAAACCACATAATAGTCCGTAGGTCATGTTTAATGCTATGAAAGAAAACAGAAATTACCCCATGCATATTATATGACCATAATGCAATGAAACTGGAAATAAATGAGGAAAGAAACTAGCAAAATTGCATTAATATGTGGAAATTAAACAACACCCTACTGAGTAATCAATGTGTTAAACATGAAATTAAACAAGAAAATCAACAATATCTACACTTCAGTGAAAATTCAACCAGAACTTATTCATGGGCGGCAATGAGTGCAGTTCTCAGAGGAAATTAAATAGCTGTGAACTCACAGATTAAGAAAACACAATGGAACAAATAAACACCCTAACGCTGCACCTCTGACGTCTAGAAAGGAAGAGCAAACCAAATGCAGAGCCCAAAGACAAGAAGAAATCATAAAGATTAGAGCAGAAATTAATTCAATTGAGATGAAGAAAACAGTTCAAAGAATTAATGAATCAAAATGCTGGTTCTTTGAAAGACTAAATAAAATCCATAAGGCGCTAGCTAACCTCAATGAAAAGAGGAAAGAAAAATTCAAATACAAGCAATAAGGAAAGAAAAGGGTGTAAGCACAACAGACCCAAAGGAATTTAAAGGTTATCTGTAGCTACTTTGAGAATCTTTATGCTCACAGAATAGAAGACACAGAAGAAATGGACAGATTTTTAGAAAGCTACAAATTACCAAAACTGAATCAAGAAGATATAACAACTCTCAGTAACCCAAAAACAAACAATGAAATACGAAACGTACTAAAAAGCCTGCTGACAAAGAAAAGTCCAAATCCTGATGGATTCACAGCTGAATTCTATAAGAAATTTATAGAACATATAATTCCTACACTCCAAAAACTCTTTAATGAAATTGAAAAGGAAGCAGTCCTCCCAAAATTATTCCTCGAGGCAAGTATTGTACTGATTCCAAAACCAGAGAAAGAAACAACTAAAAAAGAGAACAACAGGCCAGTCTCCACCATGAACATAGATTGAAAAATCCTCAATAAAATTCTAGTAAATAGAATACAACAAATCATCAAGATCAAACAGTATGACCAGGGAAGATTCATCCCAGGGATGCAAGCATGATTCAATATTTGAAAATCTATAAATGTTACATGCTATATTAATAGAGCAAAATCTAAAAATCACATTATCATCTCAATTGATGCAGAAATGGCTTTTGACAAAGTCCAACACTCATTCATGTTCAAAGTCTTTCAAAAATGTGGAATAGATGACCTCTACTTCAATTTGATAAATGCCATCTATGATAAACCAACAGCTAATATAATTCTAAATGGGGAAAAATTGAAATCTTTTACTCTTAGATATGGAACAGACAAGGACGTCCTGTATCACCCCTACTATTCAACACAATTCTGGAATCATTAGTTAGAGCCATTAGACAAGAGAAAGAACTAAAAGAAATAAGAATAGGTAAAGAAGTTAAAAAGGAAGATAATGTCATTATCAGCAGATGACATGATACTTGGAACACCGAAAAAATTCCACCAAGAAGCGACGAGAATAGGTACACAAATTCCACAGGACAGCAGAATACAAAGGCAATACTCAAAAGTCAATAGCATGCCTCTACACAGACAACAAAAACACTGTGAGGGAAATTAGAGAAACAATACCTTTTACAACAGCACCATGGAAAATGAAATACCCTGGAATTCACTTGACCAAAGAAGTTAAAGATCTTTTCGTGAAAAATTACAGTACTCTGAAGAAAGGGATCACAGAGGATTTGAGAAAATGTAAAGATATTCCCTGATCCTGGATAGGAAGAAGCAACATCGTGAATATGGAAATACTGCCAAAATTATTGTGCAGATTTAATGTAATCACTATCAAACTACCAGCAAAATATCTCCCAGACTTACAGAAATGGTTCCTAAATTTTATTTGGAACCAGAAATACCTATAAAAACAAAAGACTTTCTGTGAAAGCCTGAGATAATATTTTATCTCCATGTGACTCTCTTTAGGCACACTCTACATCATTGATCACTTTCCTCTTTAGCCCCATAATCTCCTTGATCAGAAAATTAGGGACACTACTGAGTTACGTGATGTTACAGTACAAGTTATCACATGTCCTGAGTCTTAACTGATGTTGGGAGGCTAGGGCCAAATTGTTGGCTTTACTTGCAGCCCTCATTTTTCTCCAACTTTGGTCTGCAAACTTAGTTTGCTAACTCTTCAGTAGAGAAGCTTATGCTTATTACCATACAACCTAGGCTGTTAAGTTTAACATCACTGTCTGAATATCAAACATCTTAGGTATAACATGGAACAGGTATTTTTCATCAAGTATTGATAGGTTCAACTTTAAGTCCCTACAGAGTATGATGAAAAAATATTTAGAAAATCAAAATATATCTTAAAAATAGGCATAAAGTATTATATAATTCTTATGTTTACACATAAGTCCAGAAATTTGTAGCAGGACAGTCCCACAACATTCCTTTTCCTGTCTCCTACCTTCATTCACCACCCCTTTCTTTTTGAACAATCATCTACCCAAGAGACAGCACGGCAGCAACTGGTATGTCATGACGAGCATTCTGTATTCAGAAGACTAGAATGACAGGCACTCCAAGCATGAACCTACTATTACAAATTGCCATTTTCAGTGCAGTTCCTTAGTTCACAGGTGTTAGTATATATAGTTAGTCAGAGTGAGAATCATTCCAATTAAGTGATAGATTCAAAAATCTTCTGAAGATTCTCAGGATCATTGCTTTACTCATCTTCTACAGAAAACTGTATGGCTTGTCACTTTCAGGTTTCCTAGTTCTTCTCTTTTCCCTCTCTTAACTGTTTAGTCCTCAATTTCTTGCTTTTCTTTTAGTTGTATTATACCTTTCTATTAGTATTTCTTATTTTGAGTTTTTATACTAAGGAAACTATACAATATTTACACATGTGTGTCTGGTTTATTTCACTTATGCATATATCTTCAAGTGGCATCCACTTAAATATAACGTCTTCGAGTTTATCATTCCTTATAGCTGAGTAGTACTCCATTGTATAAAAATACCACTTCTTTTTCATCCATTCCTCAGGTGATGGGCATCTTGGTTGTTTCCAAGATTTGGCTATCACCAATTGTGCTGCTATAAACATATTCACACATATATCACTGGGATATGATGTTTTCAGATCCTGCGGGAAAATTCCCAGTAGTGGGATAGCTGGTTTAAATGGTGATTCCAGTCCTAGTTTTCTAAGGAGCCTCCACACTGATTTCCATAATGGTTGCACCAGTCTACATTACCACCAACAGTGAAGAAGGGTTCTTTTTTCCCCTCAGCCTCTCCAACATTTGTTGTTGATTATTTATGATAACCATTCTTTCTATGGTGAGATATTATCTCAATGTTGTTTTAATTTGCATTTCACAGATAGCTAGTAATGTGGATCCTCTTTTCATATATTCATTCACTTCTTTAATTTCATCCTTGGCGAAATGTGTGTTCATCTCAGATGCCCATTTCTGGACTGGGTCGTTAAATTTTTGGGCCCTAATGTTTTTCAGTTCTTTACAAATTCTAGAGAGCAGACCTTTGTCTGATTATTTATTTGTCATGACTTTATACAAATTTGTGGGTTGTCTTTTCACTTTGTTGGTAATTTCTTTTGATGAGCTAAAACTTCTCAATAAGAGCAGGTCCCAGTTGTTAATTCTTTCAAGTGTTTCCTGTGCGATTTGATTTTTGTTTTAATGAACTCTATGCCTACACCTATGTCTTCAAGAATTCCTCCTACTTTCTCTTCCAGGAGATTTAGTGTTTCTGGTAAAATGTTTAGTTCTTTCATCCATTATGACTTTAGCTTAATGCATAGTGGTAAACCTGGGTCAAGTTTTAGTTTTCGGCATGTAAAGAGCCAGTTTTTCCAGCACTATTTGTTAAAGAGGCTATCTTTCTTCCAGTAAGCATGTTTGGCCCCTTTGTCAAATATCAGGTGACTAAGTGTGTTTGCAGGTGCATCATTTTCTTGTAATCTATTTCGTTGTTCCTCAGATCTGTTTTGTTTCCATTACCATGGTGATTTTATCACAGTATCCTTGTGATATAATTTCAAGTCAGGAATTGTAATGCCTCCTCTTTGTCTTTATGGCCCAGGATTGCTTTTGCTATTCTTGGACTTTTCTGGTTCCAAATAAATTTTAGGAATGTTTTCTCTAGCTCTGTCGGGTATGTTGGTGGTAGTTTGATAGGGATTACAGTAAATCTGCACAGCAATTTTGGGAGTATGGCCATCTTTTTTTTAAGTTTATGTATGAAATTATATTTGGAATACATTATCCAAAAAAATAAGAGGAACAGCTCTTCATCGAAAAACATACAAACAAATAAAACAAATACCTAGAGCACACAAACAAGCATTGTCTCAGTTACAGGTCTCTCATTGCTGGGACAAAATACCTGACACCCAAAATTAAGGAAGGAAAGGCCTATTTAGCTCACAGTTCCTGGAGGTTTTAGGCCATAGAAATCTGGTTGCAAGGCAGACTGACACTTGGCAGAGAGCCGCCGTTCATAAGGGCAGCAAAGAGCAAGAGAGAAAAGGGTAGTCTTAGCAGCTCAGGCAGCTAGCTAGCTTCTTTCCCCTCCTTACATTGTAATGCAAATTGCCTGCCCCAGGGCATGTACAGCATCCACACTCACAATAATCAATCAAAACTCCAGAAGATGCCCCATGAATGCATGATGTTTCTGCTAAAAATGGCAAGAGAATTAAGAAATAAAGATAACAGAAGAAACCTGAGGACAGGTGAAACCCTCTCTCCCTGATGAGAGGAAAGGAACTCTGAAATACCACACGGCCTTTCATCTGTACATTTGACACAGTTAGTGTTATGTGACCCAGGGTTGTCTAATGACTAACGACTGGAACTTTTCTCGGGCAAGGTGATTCAGGAAGGAAATAGTTTGATTGCTCTAGGCCCTCTTCATTCTCTGACGAGCCACTCTCCACATGTTGCCACTTTACTGCCTTCTCTCTGACCAGCTTTGCCAAAAACTGTTTCTCCTCTGCCATGCCACCCTGCCCAAGGGTCAGGAAGCTGTCGACTAAAACTTCTACTAACTGTGAGCCACAACAAAACTCTTCTTATTTAACTCTTGGTGTCAGACATTCTGTCTCCGCAATGAGAAAAGCAACTAAGATACTATCTGCTTCATTAAATAAGAAAAAAATAATATTTTTTAAATCCTGAGTTGGCAGGAATGATAGGTCCATACTGTTAACAGCAGCTCAAGTTGTAAAATCTTCCAGGAAGGCAATTGGGTAATGCACTCAACTAACCCAAGAATTTTTTTTTTTTTTGCCATCATCAAAATATTGGTTCTTCCTATTCAGAAGCATGGAATATCTTTCAATTTTCTGAAATAGTCTACAATCTCTTTTTTGAGAGTGCTTTAGTTTTGCTTCAAAAGATCCTTGACTTCTTTAGTTAGATTAATTCCAAGGTATTTCATTTTCCTCAGTGCTATTGTAAAAGGTATTATTTCTACAATTTCCATCTCAGTGTGTTTGTTATCTGTGTAAAAGTACGCTATTGACTTTTGGGTATTGACTTTGTATCCTGCTATGCTACTGAATTTCTGTAGTAATTCTACTCGCTTCTTGGTAGAGTATTTTGGGTCTTCTAAGTAAAGTGTCATGTTATCAGCAGATAATGATAATTTAAATTCTTCTTTACCTATTTTTATACCTTTTATTTCTCTCTTCTCTAATGGCTCTAGCTAATGTTTCCAGAACTATACTTAACACTAGGGGTGATAGAGGACATCCTTCTCTTGTACCAGATCTAAGAGTAAAAGATTTCAGTTTTTCCTCATTGATATTTATATCAGCTATTGGTTTTTCTTAAATGGCTTTTACCGGATTGAAGTAGAGGCCATCTATTACAATTTGTTGTAGGACTTTGAACATGAATGAGTATTGGACTTTGCCAGTAGCCTTTTCTGAAACAATTGAGATGATCATGTGATTTTTAGTTTTTGCCCTATTTATATAGTGCATTAAAATTATAGATTTTCGAAAATTGAACCATCCTTGCATCCTTGGGATGAATCGTACCTGGTCATGATGTATGATCTTCTTGATGATTTGCTGTATTCTATTTGCTAGGATTTTATTGAGGATGTTTGTGTCTCTTTTCATGAGGGAGATATGCGTGTAGTTCTCTTTCTTAGTTGCATCATTGCCTTGTTTTGTTATCAGTATAACACTTACCTCCAGGAATGATTTTGGGAGGATTGTTTTATTTTCAATTTCATTGAAGAGTTTGAGGAGTATAGGGACTAAATCTTCTGTAAATGTCTTCTAAAATTCAGCTGTGAATCCATCCGGTCCGGGACTTTTCTTTGGAGGAAGGTTTTGTTTTCTTTTGTTTTGTTTTGTTTTGTTTTGTTTTGTTTTACATCTCGTATTTCATTGGCTATTACTGGACTATTGAGAGTGGTTTTATCTTGTTGATTCAGTTTTGGTAATTTGTACCTTTCTAAGAATCTGTCCATTTCATCTGTGTATTCGATTCTGTGAGAGTAAAGATTGTTAAAGTAGCTATTGATAATCCTCTAAATTTCCACTGGGTCTGTGGGAATTACACCCTTTTCATCCTTTATTGCTTGTATTTGAATTTTTTCTTTCCTCTTTTTGATGACGTAAACTTGGGGCTTATCGATTTCATTTAATCTTTCAAAGCACTATCTTTTCATTTCATTAATTCTTTGAACGATTTTCCTCTTGTCAATTGAATTAATTTCTGGCCTAATCTTTATGATTTCTTCTATCTTTGGGCTCTGAGTTTCATTTGCTACTCCTTTTCTAGTTGTTGAAAGTACAGCCTTAGGGTATTTATTTGACCCATTGCTGTTTTCCTAATGTGTGAGTTCACAGCTATGACTTTCCCTCTAAAAACTGCTATCACCATAGCTCATAAATTCTGGTAAGTTGTGCTTCTATTTTCATTGAATTGAAGATATTGTTGAATTTCTTGTTTAATTTCATCTGTGACCCATTGTTTGCTGAGTAGGGTGTCATTTAATTTCCATGTATTTAGGGTGTTTTCCTGATTTATTTTGCCATTTATTTCTAATTTCATTGCACTCTGGTCAGATAATATGCATGGGATAATTGCTGTTTTCTTGCACATACTTAAGCATGACCTACGGAGCAGTATGTGGTCTATTTTAGAAAATGACACATGTGCAGATGAAAAAGAAGTACTTTCATCTGTTGTTGGGTGGAACACTCTGCAGAAGTCCACGAAGTCGATTTCTTTCAAGCTCTCATTCAGTTCTGCTATTTCTTTGCCACTTTTTTTTTCTGGTTGACCTACCTTTTTGGAGAAAGGACGTGTTAAGGTCTACTCTTAAGATTTTGATATTGAATATTAGATTTTTCATGTCCCTTAAGATTTGTCTTGTATACTTTGGTGCTCCTGTGTTTGGAGCACACACATTTATGAGTGCTACGTCTTCCTCTTGAATTTTTCCCCTAACCAGTATATAGTGGCCTTCTTTATTTCGCTTAATCATTGTTGGTTCGAAGTTGAGACTGTCTGAGAATAGGATTGCTACCCTTGCTGGGACATGTACTATTGCTTTCAATCCTTTGACTTTCAGCCTATGAATGTCTTTATCAGTTAAATATGTTTTTGTATACAGCATATTGTTGGATTTTGTTTCTTTTTTCACATTTTATTTTTTGAATTTTAAACAGAAATAAAAAAATTCAAAACAAGATAATAGGTTAACAATGGGTAATACATTGCATATGGTTATCTTTAAATTAACAATTCAGAGTACAAGATATCAGCATTTAATTGTCCAAACAATACTCAATATTACCACAAACATTTCATAGCAATTAACTAAG
>NW_004524631.1:10388260-10389467 GCF_000260255.1 Octodon degus
TATTACAAATTACCATCTGCAGTGCAGTAGCTTAGTTCACAGGTATCAGTATATATAGGTAGTCAGGGTAAGAATCTTTCCAATTAACTGCTAGATTAAAGAATCTTCTGAATATTCTCAGGATCATTGCCTTGCTCATCTTTTACATACAACTGTACGGCTTGACATTGTCATGTTTCCTAGCTCTTCTCCTTTCCCTCTCTTGATTAGTTAGTCCTTGAGATTCTGCTTTCCTTTTACTTGTATTATATATTTCTATTTGGATTTCTTCTTTGGAGTTCTTATACTAGGGAGACTGTACGACATGTACATATGTGTGTCTGGTTTATTTCACTTATGTGTATATGTTCAAGTGGCATTCAGTTCAATATAAAGGCTTGCAGTTTATCATACTTAATAGCTGAATAATACTCCATTGTGTAAAAATACCACATCTTTCTCAACCATTCCTCGGATGATGGGCATCTTGGTTGTTTCCAAGACTTGGATATCAAAAATTGCGCTTCTATACACATAGGCACACATATATCCCTATGATATGATGTTTTCAGATCCTCTAGGAAAATTCCCAGTAGAGGAATAGCTGGTTTAATGGGAATTTCCAGACTAACTTTTCTTAGCAGTCTCCATACTGATTTCCATAACGGGTGCACCAGTCTACACTCCTACCAGCAGTGGAGAAGGGTTCCTTTTTCCCCACAGCCTCTCCAACATTTGTTTGGGTGATTTCTTTAAGATAGTCGTTCTTTCTGGGGTGAGATGATATGTCAATGTGGTTTTAATTTGCATTTCAAAAATGGCTAGCGAAGCGGAGCATTTTTTCATATATTTCTTCACTTCTTTATTTTCTTCCACTGAGAAGTGTGTGTTCATCTTGGATGCCCATTTCTGGATTGGGTCTTTAAATTTTGGGGCCATAGTGTTTTTTAGTTCTTTGTAGATTGTAGAAAGCAGACCCTTGCTTGAGTACTTATTTGTTATGATTTTTTCCAAATTTGTAGGTTGCCTTTTCACTTTGTTGGTAATTTCTTTTGACGTGAAAAAACTTCTCGGAGCAGATCCCAGTTGTTAAGTCTTGCAACTGTTACCCGTGAGATTTGATTTCTGTCCATGAACTCTTTGCCTACGCCTATGTCTACAAGACTTCCACCTACTTTCTCTTCCAGGAGATTTAGTGTCTCTGCTTTAATGTTTAGATCTTTAATCC
>NW_004524631.1:10390849-10392246 GCF_000260255.1 Octodon degus
GGTATCAGTATAATACTTGCCTCCAGGAATGATTTTGGGAGGATTGCTTCCTTTTCCATTTCATGGAAGATTTTGAGGAGTACAGGGACGACATCTTCTGTAAATGTCGTGTAAATTCAGCTTTGAATCCATCCGGACATGGACTTTTCTTTCCCGGTAGGTTTTAAATTACATCTCATATTTCATTGGCTCTTATTATGCTATTGAGAGTGTTTATATATTGTTGATTCAGTTGTGGTAATTTGTACATTTCTAGGAATCTGTCCATTTATTCAGTGTTTTCTATTCTATGAGAGTAAAGATTCTCTAAGTAGCTATTGATAATCTACTGAATTTCCACTGAGTCTGTGGTAATTACACCCTTTTCATTCCTTATTGCTTTTATTTGAATTTTTTGTTTCCTCTTTTTGATGAGGTTAGGTAGGGGCTTATCAATTTTATTTAATCTTTCAAAGAACCAGCTTTTTGCCTTTTTAATTCTTTGAATTTTTTTTTCTTCTCAATTGAATTAATTTCTGCTCTATTTTTTACGATTTCCTCCCGTCTTTGGGCTCTGGGTTTAGTTTGCTCTTCCTTTTCTAGTTGTTGCAGGTGCACAATTAGGGTATTTATTTGTTCCCATTCTGTTTTACTAATGTGTGAGTTCACAGCTATGAAATTCCCTCTGAGAACTGCTTTCATTGTATCCCATAAATTACGATAAGTTGTGCTTGATTTTTCATTGTATTGTAGATATTGTTGAATTTCTTGTTTAATTTCATCTGTGACCCATTGGTTGATTAGTAAGGTGTCATTTAACTTTCATGTATTTAAATTTTTTTTCTGGTTTCTTTTGTCATTTATTTTCAGTTTCATTGCACTGTGGTCATTTAATGTTCATGGGATAATTTCTATTTTCTTCCATATACTTAAGCATGACCTATGGACCAGTATGTGGTCTGTTTTAGAAAATGAACCATGTGCAGCTGAGAAAGATGTGTATTCAGCTGTGTTAGAGAGGAACACTCTGTATATGTCCACCAAGTCCATTTGTTTCAAACTCTGGTTCAGTTCTGTTATTCCTTTGCTAAATTTTTATCTGGTTGACCTATCTTTTGGAGATAAGCGTGTGTTAATGTCTCCTGTTAAAATTGTGGTATTGGATATTAGATTTTTCATGATCATTAAGATTTTCTTTATACAGTTGTGTGCTCCCATGTTTGGCGCATACATATTCATGATTGTTACCTCTTCCTCTTGAATTTTTCCCCTGACCAGTATATAGTGGCCTTCTTTATTTCGCTTTACCACTGTTGGTTTGTAGTTGAGACAGCCTGAGACCAGAATTGCTACTCCTGCTTTTTTCTGAGGTGTTGGGACATGTAGTACTGTGTTCCATCCTTTTACTTTCAGCCTAT
>NW_004524631.1:10393978-10399440 GCF_000260255.1 Octodon degus
CCTGTTGTGCCCCTGTGGCGAGATGTTCTGCTCCTGGACTAGCTGTTTGGATCTATCCTCTACACCCTCTGCAGGGATTGCAGCTGCAGCATTACACTCCAGGCGTGTATGCCAGGACTGAGCTGTGCCTGGAGGGGGCAAGGTGAAGTAGGGGGAAGAGGAGACTCTTCCTCATAGTCACTGGACCTGGGCTAGGACTGGGTCTGGGGGTTACTGGAAAGCGGCAGAAATTCCTACTCTGCAAGCGGGGTGGGGGAGTTACTAAGGAGTGGTAGGGGGCGGCCCAAGGGGGTGGGAGAGTGTCTGGCCCACGCTGTGCCTCTGCTGGGACTGGTCCCACTGGCGCAGGGTAGCAGGATGCTCTCCGCACACTCACCAGACCTGGGCTAGGACTGGGTCTGGGGTTTTCCGGAACTCGGCAGAAATTCCTACTCAGTGCGTGGTTTGGGGGAAGTACTGCGGAGTGGTGGGGGGCGGCCCAAGGGGGTGGGAGAGGTTTTGGCCCACGTTGCGCCTGGCCTGGGACTGGTCCCGCCAGCGCAGTGTAGCACGAAGCTCTCCACACACTCACCGGACCTGGGCTAGGATTGGGTCTGGGGGTTCCCGGAACTTGGCAGAAATTCCTGGATTTTGTTTCTTAATCCACTGTGCCAGTTTATATTTCTTAATTGGTGAATTGAGTACATTTATATTGGTTGTTATAACTGAGATACACTGACTTATGATGGACATGTTATTTACCTCTTGTTGTTTACTCGTTTTTCCCTGTGTTCAATGGTGTGCCCTATTTAGTTGGTTATTTCTGAATGCATTTGTGAAGTTGTGATCATTTTGGTCCCTTTCTAGTACTTCTTTCAGGAGCCTGTGTAGTGTTGGGTTTGTCATGAAGACATTCTTTAATTGTTCTTTATCATGGAAATATTTCACTTCTCCATCAAACTTGAAATAGAGTTTTGTAGGGTATAGAAATGTGGGTTGGAATTTGTTTTCATAGAGGACTTGAAGTACTCTGCTCCATGCTCTTCTTGCATTCATGGGTTGTGAAGAGATGTCGGAAAAAATTATGATGGGTTTTTCTTTGAATGTGATCTGCTTCTTTTCTCTAGCAGCTTTCAGAATATTATTCTTGAGGTGAATTTCTGAGATCTTCACTATTATATTTCTCAGTGTGCTTTTAATTGTGTTGATGTTAATTGACGTTCTGCATGCTTCAGTTAAATGAATGTCAAATTGTTTCCTCATATTTGGAAATTTCTGCTTTTAGTTCTGTGCACATTTTCAATTTGATTTTTTTTTGTTCCTTCTTTCTCACTGATACCTATTATTCTCACATTGTTCAACTTTGTTTCTTCTTGAAAGGGATGAATTATCTTTGCACCCTATTTGTTTTTAAGAGATCTTTTCTTACCTTTGCACTAGCTGAACCAGTGTCTTCAAAAAATGAAACTGTGCCTTCACTTCTATGCAAACTGTTTTGCAAGCTTCTGATTGAAATTTTATCTTCCTCTATAACTCTTTGACTTGCTTCACACGATGTATTTATTTCCTCTATTGCTTATTCAGGGAATTCATCATTTTTTCCTCTCTTTTTCTATCACTGTCTTCTTTAGAAGCAGTTATTAATTCTTTTACTCAGTGTTTTTTTCAAATTGGGAGTAGTTAGATGAATTCCAACGTATTACATTTTCTACAGTGCTATTATTGCACAAGGTACTGTTTCTATAATTTCTGTCTCCGTGTGTTTGTTTTCTGTGTAGAGGAATGCTGTTGAGTTCTAGGTAATGAGTTTGTATCCTACAATACTACTGAATTTGTGTATCAATTCTAGTAGGTTCTTGCTGGAGTTTTTGATGTTTCAAGTAAAGTATCATGTCATCTGTATATAATGATAATTTAACTTCTTCTTTACCTGTTCTTATTCTTTTTATTTCTCTCTCTTCTCTAATGATTCTACCTAATAATTCCAGAACTATATTGAATATTAGGGGTGATAGAGGACATCCTTCTCTTGTACCAGATCTAAGAGTAAAAGATTTCAGTTTTTCCTCATTTAGAATTATATTAGCTGTTGGATTGGCATAGATGGCTTTTATCAGATTGAAGTTGAGGCCATCTATTCCAATTTTCTGTAGGACTTTGAACAAGAATGAGTGTTGGACTTTGTCAGAAGCCTTTTCTGCATCAATTAAGATGATCATGTGTTTTTTAGATTTCGTTCTATTAATATATTGTACTACATTGATAGATTTTCAAATATTGAACCATCCTTGCATCCCTGGGATGAATCCTACCTGGTCATGCTGTAGGATCTTCTTGATGATTTGCTGTATTCTATTTGCTAGGATTTTATTGAGGATTTTTGCATGTATGTTCATGATGGAGATGGGCCTGTAGATCTCTTTCTTAGTTGTGTCTTTTCCTATTTTTGGTATTAGTGTAATACTTGCCTTGAGGAAAGATTTTGGGAGGATTGCTTGCTCTTCAGTTTCATTAAGATTTTGAGCACTGTAGGGATTATATCTTCTATAAATTTCTTCTACAATTCAGCTGTATATCCATCAGTACCTTGACTTTTCTTTGTCACAGGCTTTTCATTACGTTTCACATTTCATTGGCTGTCATTTGTTATTGAGAGTTATTATATCTTCTTGATTCAGTTTTGGCAATTGGCATCTTTCTAGGAATCTGTCCATTTCTTCTGTGTCTTCTATTCGGTGAGAGTAAAGATTCACAAAGTAGCCATTGATTATCTTCAGAATTTCCACTGGGTCTGTGGTGATTACACATTTTTCATTCATTATTGCTTATATTTGATTTTCTCCTTCCTTTTTTATGATGAGGTTAGCTAGGGTCTTATCAATTTTATTTAGTCTTTCAAAGAACCGGTTTTTGATTCGTTAATTCTTTGAACTGTTTTACTTATCTCAATTGAATTAATTTCTGCTCTAGTCTTTATGATTTCTTCCCATCTTTGGGCTCTTGGTTTGGTTTGTTCTTCCTTTTCTAGATATCTCAGGTTCAGCATTACAGTGTTTATTTGTTCCCATTCTGTTTTCCTAATGTGTGAATTCACACCTATGACTTTCCCTTTGAAATCTGCTTTTATCTCATTCTACAAATTCCGTGAGTTTTTGTTGAATTTTCATTGAATTGTAGATATTGTTGAATTTCTTGTTTAATTTCATCTGTGACACATTGATGGCTGGGTAGGGTGTTGTATCTTTTCCATATAGTATCTTCATATAGTTGGGTGCTCCTCTGTTTGGTGCATAAATATTTATGAGTGTTACCTCTTCCTCTTGAATTTTTCCCCTAACCAGTATGTAGTGGCCACGTATTTGTGGGTTTTTTTCTGGTTAGTTTTGTAGTTTATTTCCTGTTTCATTGCACTGTGGTCTGATAATATGCATGGGATAATTTATGTTTTCTTGCATAGCCTTCAGCATGACCTATGGATTAGTATGTGCTCTATTTTAAAAAATGACCCAAGTGCACCTGAAAAAAAATCTGTATTCAACAATATCCTGTATAAAACAAACATATTTACCTCATAAAGATGTTCATAGACTGAAAGTCAAAGGATTGAAAGAAATACTACATGTCCCAGCAAGGGCAGAAATCCTATTCTCAGACAGTCTCAACTTCAAATCAACAATGATCAAGCAACATAAAGAAGGCCACTACATACTGGTTAGGGGAAAAATTCAAGAGGAAGAGGTAACACTCATAAATATTTATGCACCAAACAGAGGAGCACCCAACTATATGAAGCAAATATTAATACAACAATTTTAACAGGAGACCTTAACACCCCCTTATCCCCAAAAGATAGGTCTACCAAAAAAAACATAGCAAAGAAATAACTAACTGAATCAGAGCTTGAAACAAATGGACTTGGTGGGTGTATACAGAGTGCTCCACCCAAACACAGCTGAATACACATTTTGCACAGCTGAAGATGGGTCATTTTCTAAACTAGACCATATACTTTTACATATGTCATGCTTAAGTATATGTAATTAAACAGAACTTATCCCAAGCACATTATCTGATCACAGTGCATTGAAACTGGAAATAAATGATAAAGGAAACAAAAAAAACTTTAAATATATAGAAATTATTTGGCACCCTACTCAGCAACCAATAGGTCACAGATGAAATTAAACAAGAAATTCAACAATATCTACAATTCAATGAAAATTCAAGCACAACTTTCGTAATTTATGAGATATGATGAAAGCAGTACTCAGAGGTTAATTCATAGCTGTGATCTCAGACATTAGGAAAACAGAATGGGTACAAATAAATACCCTAGTGCTGCACCTTCAACAACTTCAAAAGGAAGAGCAAACCAAACCCAGAGCAAAAGATGGGAAGAAATCATAAAGTTTAGAGCATATTAATTCAATTGAGAAGAAGAAAACAATTCAAAGAATTAAGAAATCAAAAAGCTGGTTCTTTGAAAGATTAAATAAAATCGATAAGCACCTAGGTAACCTCATCAGAGGAAAGAAAAAATTCAAATACAAGTAATAAAGAATAAAAAGGATGTAATTACCAAAGGCTCAGTGGAAATTCAGATGATTATCAATAGCTACTTTGAGAATCTTTACTCTCACAGAATGGAAGGCACAGAAGAAATGAACAGATTCTTAGAAAGATACAAATTGCCACGACTGAATCGACAAGACATAACCACTCTCAATGGCCCAATAACATTCAATGAAATAGGAGATGTAATTAAAAACCTACGGGAGAAGAAAAGTCCAGGTCCGATTGGATTAAAGTTGAATTCTACAAGACATTTACTGAAGATGTAGTCCCTATACTCCTCAAACTCTTCCATGACATTGAAAAGGAAACAATCCTCTCAAAATCATTCCTGGAGGCAAGTATTATACTGATACCAAAACCAGGGAAAGACGCAACTAAGTAAGAGAACTACAGGCCGATCTTCCTCATGAACATAGATGCTAAAATCCTCAATATAATCCTAGCAAATAGAATACAACAAATCATCAAGAAGATCACACACCATGACCAGGTAGGATTCATCCCAGGGATGAGAGGATGGTTCAATATTCAAAAATCTATAAATGTAATACACTATATCAATGGAGCAAAAACTAAAAACTAAAACTCTTGGTAGGACAGTTTCAATAATGAACACACTGCATACATTCTTCCTAGTGGTTAATTGCTATATAAGATGTGGATATGATATCCGATTTACAAACACCATTAGAACAAATCCCTCTATTCATAAATAGAATGTAACTATATATCTATTCTAACCACTTTGAATACACAGATACAAAATGGACATTCATATGTATACCCTTTTTTGTTAAGTTCCATCATTTAAATAATATAGGTGTGTACATTCAGCAAAATATTCTCTAAGAATCCAGTAGCCCATAATAGTATTGGGTCTCAGTCCTAGCCCAGGTCCAGTGAGTGTG
>NW_004524631.1:10405803-10407707 GCF_000260255.1 Octodon degus
AGAATGATTTTTTCTAATGGTGTTTGTAAGTAGGATCACAAGTCTGCATCTTGTACAGCAATTAACCACTGAGAAGAATGTATGCAGTGTATTATTTGTTGAAACTGTACTTTTGATTTGATTTGAAACTGTCTCATTGCTATATGTTTATCAATAAAACTTTGAAAAGATAAAAAAAATAGTATTGGGTCTTCTGCTTGACTGGCAATGTCAGAAATGTTTGACCTGATTCCCCTACACCTCAACATAACAGCATGGCTCTACTTATTTTACTTCATTTTTATACTTTTCTGATGGATGGTTAAGACCAAGATAAAGCAGGACCTATGCAGTAAGATTTGTGGCTTTTGGATCTGATAAGGTCAGTGAAATCCCCTCAGGATTTATCCTGAGATCCTGTAGCTCAGATTGTAGAACCGTTGTCAGTGTCAGCCTTGTGAATGAGTCACGGCCATTGCGTGGGCAATTTGCTCTCTCTGAAAGCCTGAGAGAATATTTTCTCTCCATGTGACTCCCTTTAAGCACACTCTACATCATAGATCACTTTCCTCTTTGGCCCTATAATCTCCTTGGTCAGAAAATTTGGGATACTACCGAGTTACATGACGTTACGAAAGAAAGAAAGAAAGAAAGAAAAAAGAAAGAAAGAAAGAAAGAAAGAAAGAAAGAAAGAAAGAAAGAAAGAAAGAAAGAAAGAAAGAAAGAAAGAAAGAGAAAACAGTTTGGTTGTCTATAAAAAAATTTTAAAAAGTAAAAACTATGCTTTTGTTTCTCAAAGAGGCCCAGATTAACATTATTATGTCTAGGGAAGTACCTCAGCGGTAGAGAGCTTGCCTAGCATGTTCAAGAATCTGTATTGCATCCTCAGCACTTTAAAATATTTTTAGAGATGAACTGATATGCTAAAAACCTACATTTTGTCATTTTATCTCAGATTAAATTTTTTATTAAAAAATTGTTAGACTGACCAAAAATTACTATTATTCCTATTTTACACATAAGACTGAGGTACAGGAACAGTAATTTTCCCTGGCTCACTCATTGAATAATGATATCTATTTCTATATCTGTAACTATCTATCTAGATAGATATCCTAGATAAGTGATGGTGAATGGTTTAGAGCTTCTAATAACACAAACAGCCTGCTTTTGCATATGTACCATAAGGTCACCACCACTGGTCTAGATTGCAAAGTCATGATAGTCACAGCAGAATAACAATTAATGATTATTAAAGAACAGGACCTACCATAACCTATATACATGTTACTGTATTTAACGATGATTAAGAACTTTTGAGGGCAGAATTTTATCATTCCTGACTTAAAGATGGGAATACAATCCAGAAATGAGGCATTGATAGTGAGACACTGAGGATCAAGTAGTAGATTTCAAAGATGACACCATAGAAAAATCTGGACAGAGAGATGAGTTTTAGAATCAACAGAGTGGAGGACCGGGGAGATGGCTCAGTAGAATAACAGTTTGCCTGGCAAGCGCAGGGTCCAAAGTTCAATTTCCCAGCTCCAACAACAGCAACAAAAAACATAGAAACAACAGAGATGGAAACCAGACAGATGGAAGAGGTGCACAGCCTACATTCTGAAGCACACAGTTTTCTAAAAGAGATGGTTTCATTGTACCTGTCTTTATTTCCACTCGGTGTAACCATTTTGTACTGCAAAAATGACCTTTTAAGAAAAGAACTCTGCAGCCCTCTCCTCTATTTTTTCAGAGTTGGAAATTAAAGATAGAGCCTTATTTAGCCATGTAATATTCACAGTTTATCACTGAACTATACCTTAAGCTTATTCCTCATGTATTCCCTAAAAGAAAGAATCTATTCAAAGAGAAAGAGAACCTGGGATAACAAGAATGACAAAAGAAAGAAATAAGGGAAAAAG
>NW_004524631.1:10407833-10414274 GCF_000260255.1 Octodon degus
TAATTGTTGCTTTTCCTCTCCTTTTTAATTTCTTGTAACTTATTTTACTAATTTTGTGTGCTTATATCTGATAATCTAAACTAATTTGAAGGCAACATTATTCAATACAACAACCAGTGTTGAATTCCTATTATTTTGTTTAGTGAAATTCTGTATCATTTATAATATTTTTTTACTATTATGTATTCTCTTTAAAAATAAAAACTAAGTACAGTGGCAATTTCTGGCAATGTTCTAATAGATTCATGGAGATGCACCTTTATTTGGGTCTGGACTTGCCTTCTCTTAGTGCTTTGTTACAAAATTATCTTAATTCACTGAACAAAGTTACCTCTACTTAGCATTCATACGATCCATGTTATCCTATGATATATTATTTGGATGTAGGGATTCCAGTACTATGACTTTATTTAAAATTTGCCTATATATGAACCAAAATGTAAAATCTCTGAAAAGAATCTCCCAAGGGGATTTGTTTCAGTACTTTTTAGGTTTAAAGATCATAAGCTTTATCTCCAAAATGATAAAAAAAAAGCTCTGCTTAACAAGAGGAATTTATAACATATTAAAGGGCATTTCCTATATAAAGGTCCCATCACCTAAGAAAGATTTTCCTTCAGAAAGTAAAATCATTTGGTCCAGTATTATTGATCATTAGAAAAAATACACATATATATTACAGAACTTTATATAAGAATCATTTTATAGAACACTTAATGATAACTAATTTTCAAAGTAAATTAAATTATGGAAAGCTATAAACATACCCTTGCTTAATCATCACAACAATAAAGTAAAGTGTATATGTCAGTGTCTTTATTTTCAGAGAAGAATCTCATGTTCAGAAGCATCGTGTAATACCTTAAAGTTTACAGAAATGATAAATATTACAAAGAGGATTCAAACTCAGTTTTGTTTGTCTCTAATCATCATATCATGCTACTACTCCAGTAATAGAGAAAATGATCATTTCAGCTCTATATTTTATTTTCTAAAAGGACATATTTTTGAAAGGTAAAAACAGAATCAGTGTGTGGCTGAAATTACAGAAAATTTTCTAGTTAGTAAATATTATCAACTATTACCTCAAACCTGAATTAGGAGCATTGGCCCTGGAAGAAGCCATTTGTACAATTATGCTTTAGGCTTCACTTTCCCATCTACAAATTATGCCTGATGGTAAATAATGTGAAAATGTGGGCATTGAAATTAGTTCTTGTTGCTTCAAGAACTATATGATGGGCTGGACTAACCTTAGCAAGATAATGTTCATATCATATTTTTTTCTTTTTTGTTTTAAAGCAAATATAATAATTGATAATTGTAAAAGGTACACATTTGGAAGAACAAGATGAGAGGTATTCAATCATAGTTTTGTACTACACATTGCTGTCCTTGATGGAGTTGCTCAGATAACAGATATAAGTATACAGATTTACTAAAGGTAAAAATTCAAAGCATTAACTGCTATTTTCAAAAGAACTGATGGAAAATATGAGTTCAAGAGAACTGATGGAAAAATATCCATCCTGGATATATACTTACATGTTTTTCCCTTCTTCCTTTTTCTCTATCTTTTCTCCTTTCTTTCATCTTCATTTTTTAATCCTTAAGTTCAGTTCCTTTCCATTTTACTATATCTGTTATAGATTTCAGATTTTATATATTATTTCAGGTTCTTATACTAGGAGACAGTATGATGTTTACACATGTAAATATGATTTATTTCATTTATGAATATAGCCTCTAGTTGCATTCACTTACCTGTACAAGATTCTACTTTCTCTTTCTTTATAGCTGAGTAGTATTCCATTGTATATAAGTACCACATCTTTTTCATCCATTCCTCAACTGAAGGGCATTTTGGTGTTTTCCAAGATTTGGCTATAACAAATTTTACTGCTATAAACATGGGTTTATAGCAAAAGTGAAATAGCTGTATTGAATGGGATTTCCAGCCCTAGTCTTTTTAGGAGTCTCCATAGTGATTTCCATAGTGTTTGTACAAATCTACATTCCTACTTACAATGGAGAAGGGTTCCTTTTTCCCCACAGCTTCTCCAGTATTTGTTATTAGTTGATTTCTTTATGATGGACATTCTTTCTGGGGTGAGATGGCATCTCAATGGTGTTTTAATTTTCGTTCCTGAAGTGGCCAGTGTTGTGGAACAATTTTTCATGCATTTATTTGCATTTGTATTTCTTTCTCTGAGAAATGTGTATTCTACTTGAGCAGAGAGGCTAGGTTTGGAACCATGAGGTGGAACTCATATAGAGAGGCTCAGTGAGACACCCTGTGGCAGAACTTTCTGCAGAGCAGCTAGGTGAGAGATCCAATGGTCTAAACCAGGAGCAGAACATCAACCCAGCGGGGCACAGCAGGTTCATTTTCATGGATTGCAACTGGAAAGAGCCAAGCACTGTAACAACACCCAAGATAGGCCCAGATGGTCAAGTTCAAGTTCAAGTTCAAGTTCACTAGATCCCAACCAGGTGAGCTGAGGCATATGGCTGGGCTCAGTGGGGCCCAGACCCAGATGCAGACATACAGGAGCAGCCTCTTGAGACAGAGATAGT
The DNA here is from genome assembly GCF_000260255.1 of Octodon degus. Lineage (NCBI taxonomy): Eukaryota > Metazoa > Chordata > Mammalia > Rodentia > Octodontidae > Octodon > Octodon degus. The sequence goes on from NW_004524631.1 coordinate 10,410,411, forward strand.
AACCTGTAACGGGTCAGCTCAGAAATCACCAGGTACATCAAAGGGAGATGACCAGATAGAACTTAGGGGAATGAATTTAAATGCAAATTCACAATTAAATATCTGCATAGCTATACAGCCATAATGTTTGCACTTGTGGTTTAAAATACAAATCCAATTAGTTACAATAGCTTGTCAATTTCTAAATTCCACTACCAGTGATTAGTATTCCTTTTTTATTTTTCTTAATTTTCATTCATTTTAATAATAAAAAAGACAAAACACCACTCAAACAGCTTCAAAACAGGTCAGGAGGAAGTTCATAGTAATCAATTCATTGCATATTGTTGTGTTCATAGTAATTACTCAGAGGAGAGGATGTAGACATAATATCTTGTCCAAACAATATTAGTACAAACTTTTATTCTCAGTGAACCAAGAGAAAGCAGCTGTATAACTATCCCAACCCTCTTGCGTGTGTATAAATATATATAATATATTGTATATATGTATATATTTCTTTCCTTCCCTTTTTTTTTTAACAAAACTGTCCTTTATTTCCACTTTTGTGAAGGTAGTAACAATGACACTAGGTTTACTAAAAGCTAATAGATAGCCTTAACCAGACAGGACATTCATCTCAGGAGTGAGGTAGCTTGCCTGCTCCAGGCACTGGGTCAAGTCCCACTCACATACATTTGATTGACCTCCAGGCCTCGTGGTTCCCAACATGCCCCACTTTTTTGTTTTTTTTTCTTCAGAGATGGGTGTTCCACTGCAATTAAAGAAGCTTCATTTACAGAAGTCTTCAAAGGTCATTTTCATACTTGAAACCAGTCTAAAGATTATAGGTACTTGAAACAATGTACCTACAATCATGTCAACAAAACAAGTCAATAAAATCCAACAGCACATAGCAGTAGTGAGATATCATCACAACTCGCAAATGTCTGAAGTTGTTGACTTTAGCCTTCCACACTTCAGCACATCAACACAGATTCACTTTTTATAACTCGTGGTTACACTTTAATGCTGTATGGTTAAAAGCATGCAAAAGGAAGAGCCATATAACTAAAAATGTAACTTTTGTACCTGACAAGGTCAGTCAAAACCCCTCATGATTTACCTAGAAACCATGTGAAGCACCCTGTAGATCCTTTTGTCAGTATCAGTCATTTGCAAGAGACATGGAAATTGCTTGACAAACCTGCTCTCTACAAAGTTCCAAGACAATTCTTTCTCTCTAGGTGACTCGCCAGAGGTACACTATATATCGTCTATCACACTCCTCTGTGACCCCATAATTTCCCTCATCAGAAAATGTGGAGCACCACTGAGTTACGGGATGTCACAGCAAAAGTTCACTTATGTCCTGAGTCCTCACTGACCGTAAAGTGCTAGTGCCAAAATAATAGCCATCTCTGTAGGCCCTCTATTTCTATAACTTTTGATCTGCAAACTTGAGTTGATGAACATCCAGAAGAGCAGCTTAATAATATTATTACCCTGTAAGAGAAGCAGTGGATTTTATCATCAGTATCTGTTTGAATATCAAATGCCTTAGACATAACATGGAACTGCTATTTTCTAGTAACCATGGACATTCTACAATCTAAATCACTATAGTATGTGACAAAAACAATCACACACCTTCACACAGAAATTTAGAAATGAAACCATGTGCAGCATTGTAGCAAAACAATGCTATGAAATTTTTTTCATTTCTCTTGTTTTCTTTCATTACCTTTTGAGAAAAATTACTTTAAAGAGAGTATAGCAACAATTTTCATGACATTAGAAGCAGGATGGATTCAGAAGACAAAAGTGACAGGTATTTATAGTATAGTTTTACTATTACACATTTCAATCCACAGTGCAGTTGTTTAGTTCACAGGTATCAGCATATATAGTCAGGGTGAGAATTCTACCAATTAACTGCTATTTTCAAAACCTGATGGAGATTCTTAGGAACAATGCCTTAATCATCTTGTTTAAATAAATGTATTGTTTTACCCATGCCATATTTCATAACTTTTTTCCTTTCTCTCTCTTTATTGTTTAATCCTTAAGTTCTCACTTTGCATTTAACTGTGTTATACCTTTCAATTTTTACTTCTTCTATTTAAACTAGGGAGACAATGTGATATTTACACATGTGAGTCTTGTTTATTACACTTAAGAGTGTATCTTCAAGTGGCATTGACTTATATATAAGGGTTATTTTTTATTGTTTATTGTTGGTTGATTTCCTTATGATAGCCATTCTTTCTGGGGTAGAATGGTGAACCACTGTTGTTTTAATCTGTATTTCAACCCTTATCTATGAGTCGATTTCAAGTTTATTTTTTTATGCTAGAGTAATACTCCATTGTATAAAAACACCACATCTTTTTCGTCCATTCCTCAGGTGACAGGCATTTTGGTTACTTCCACAATTTAGCTATCATAAATTGTGTTGCTATAAACACAGGCACTCGTATATCACTATGATATGATGTTTTCAGTTATTTTTGGAAAGTACCAAGAAGAAAGAGAGCTGGATTGAATGGGATTTTCAGTCCTAGTTTTTGAGGAATCTCCAAACTGATTTCCATAATGGTTGTGCCAATTTACATTCCCACCAACAGTGGAGAAGGGTCCTTTTTGCCCACAGCCTCTTCAGCATTTATTGTTAGTTGATTTCCTTATGATAGCAATTCTTTCTTGGGGAGAATGGTGCACCACTGTTGTTTTAATCTGTATTTCACAAATGGCTAGTGATGTGGAGCATTTTCTCATATCTATATTTGCTTTTTGTGTTTTGTCCTCTGAGAAGTGTGTGGTCATCTCTGATGCCCCTTTTTGTAGTGGATCTTTGAATTTTGGGGCCTAAATTTTTTTTTTAGTTTTTCATAAAATCTAGATAGAAGACTTTTCTCTGAGTGGTTATTTAGTTAAGAATTTTGGAGACGACCCGGGCTGAGGGATCCTGAACAGACCCAGAGCCCAAGCCCGGCGAGTGAGTGAGATAATCCGAGGCCCACTGGATCCTCATTCAACCCAGGCTGCAGGCCCAGCAGGGAACTCTTCAGCAGAACTCCCTGCAAATAGGCTAGAGCCAAGACCACCCACCTGATTCAGGAGCAGAACATCTTGCCAGGGAGACACAAAGGGTTCAACTCCAACACCTGCAGCAGAAAGAAGTGGATCACAGCAGCCAGATCCAAACAACACCCACCTGGAGCAATCTGAACTTCATAGATCCGGACCTGGTGCTAAGGTAATAACTCTATCTAAGCTCTACACCAAAGGTCAGAAGACAGTGGTATACAAAATGGCAAAGAGAAGGAACAAAATGCCGTCTCAGTCCCCGAGTCCACCCAGTACAAATGCAGAAGACACTAGCACTGAGGAAACTGGAAATCACATGCTAGATATCCTGGAAATAATAGCGTTGACAGTGAAGAATCAACTGCAGAAAGATACAGAAGAAATCAGATCAGAAATAATTTCGGAACTAAAAAATGTAGTGGTAACTATAATCAAAGAAGTACTAAGTGCTTCTAAAGAATACACTGATAAAAATAGAGGCGAATATAAAAATGATGGAACCCCTGAATAAACAATTTAGGAAAGAAATTGAATCTATGAAACAGGTTCAAAGTGATATACAGGAAATTAAAACTTCAGTAACATGCTGGCAAAACCGTTTGAGTGAAAGTGAAAATAGACTTTCTGACCTGAAAGACACCATTGCAGCTAGTGAAAAAGTAAGAAAAATTCTCTTTAAAACAACTAGGATGTAGGAAAAAATAATTCAATACCTGCAAGACGATGCAAAGATGAACAATGTGAGACTAATAGGCATCAATGAGAAGGAAGGAGTCAATACAAATGATATAAAAA
>NW_004524631.1:10421294-10424720 GCF_000260255.1 Octodon degus
AATGTGTTAATTATTGAAACTGTCCTACCAATTTGATTTGAAACTGTCTCATTGCTATTTGTTTCTCAATAAAATTATGGGAAAAAATTAAAAAATCATCATGGTATTGCAATAAATAAGTAAATAAATAAATAAACCCAGACCCTAGGATAAAACAGAAGATTCGAATGTGCAGATCCAACTAGAAATACACTCAGCCTCTTTATCTTTGAGAAAGGGGCCATATATGCTCACTCGAAGAAAGGTAGCCTCTTGAACAAAGCTATTCTTCATTTCTATATTTTCCTGAAAGATCTGAAAACATCATACCATATTGATATATGTGCACCCATGTTTATAGCACCACAATTTGTCACAGACAAATCTTGGAAACAACCAACATGCCTATCTCTTGATGAATGGATGAAAATGATGTGGTATTTTTATGCAGTGGAGCATTACTCAGCTATAACGACAAACTTGAAGCCTTCATGGGTAAGTGCTTGCAACTAGAACCTGTGCTCATAGGTGAAGTAAATCAGACCCACATGAGTAAATGTATTATCTCCCTACTTCAAGAGCATGAAAGAATAAATAATGCCTGAAAGGTATAATAGAGTAAAATGGAAAGAATCTGAACATATGGGTTAAACAGTGCAAATGAGGGAAAAGAGAAAAGATAGGTGTCAGTATACGTACTTATTCAGGGTGAGAATTTTTCCAATTAACTGCTAGATTCAAAAATCTTCTGGAGATTCTGAGAAAAGATAGGAAGAAAGGAAGGGGTAAATACCATACAATTATACATACAGGATGGCTGAGAGAACTATACTAGTATTTCCATTAGTTTTTTTTTTAAATAGAAGTAAATGTTTTGAATTTTTGCTTTGACTAACTCTCTGCTGATATCTGTGATCTAAGCAACGACATTGAGGACAGTAATGTGTAATACAAAAACCATGCTTGAATAGTAGTCATCTAGAGTTTCTAAATGTGTACTGTTTGTAATGTCTTAACAGTTATCATTATACTCTTTTTAAAATAGATTATTTAAAAAAGTAAAACAGACAAGAAAAAAATTAACGTTTATTGAAAGCTAGAGTTAATATTCAGTGATGGTCCCGCCCGCAGGTGTGCTGAGATGACTATTGAGACTGGGCATGGTGGTACGAACCTGTAATGCCAGCACGTGGGAGGCTAAAAACAGGATAATCACTGCAAGTCCAATCTACATAGTGAGACCCTGTAGACCCTGCCTTAAATTCATAACAAAGTAAATACCTTAATATTCAATTATTTGTCCAATATTCATAATTATATGTTAATCTGAGCAATGAATTTAATGATTAAAATGGGTAATATCAAATCCACTGTTAATTTGATATGCTTGTTTTGAAAATTTGTAACATATGTGTTATTGTATGTTACCCTGTTTCTGTTATTTGTTTTTGTTTTTACTCTTCAAATAAAATATATTTTTTAAAAAGTCAATAACAAATGATGGTGAGGTTGGGGACTGGAAAAACACTTCTCCACTACTGCTGAAGTTGTAAAATTGTTCATCCAATATGGACATAATTATGAAGATTCCTCCAAACATTAAAACTAGAGGTCCAATTTGTTCCAGCTATTTTCATTCTTGGTATCTTCCTGAAAATCTTAAAGCATCGTGCCACAGCAATATACACACACCCATGTTTATAGCACCAAAATTTAATAACTAAATCTTGGAAAGAGCTTAAGTCTCCATCAATAGAAGAATAGGTGCAAAAAATGTTGCTTTATGTAATAGGAAGTACAACTTATCATACAGAAGCATTATCTTGAGACATTTTATGTAATTGGATGCCTGTGGAGAACATAATTTCAAATGAAATAAAAGTGGACACACATACTTAAATACAGCATTGCTTTTATTGTGTGGGATACCCAAAGAGTAAATAATGATCAAAACAGAAGATGGATACTGTGAAGTAAGAGAAACATGTTGAAATGGGAAGAAGAACAAGTGAGGAAGAGGGAAAAACAGAATAGAAGGAAAAATTTATCAGTGTTTTTTTTTTTATATTTTTGGCAGAACCGGGGATTAAACTCAGGCCCTTGAGCTTGCCAGGGAAGCACTTATTCCACTGAGCCATCTCCAGGGCCCCAATAGTGGGATTACAGGTGTGCACCAACCTGTCCAGTACAATCTGCTCTTTTTTATTTTTAATTTTTTGGCAGAACCAGGGATTGAACTCAGATACTTACGCTTGCCAGGGAAGGGCTTATTCCACTGAGCCATCTCCTTGGCCTCTCAGAAAAATGTAAACAAAGCTTTTTCAAAAGAAGTGAGTTAGAAGGATTGAGAGGAAGGGTGATAAGGAAAATTATGAATCAATATATATTGTGCAGCTGGGGAGATAGCTCAGCAGGTCATGTGCCTACCTGGCAAGAGCATAGTCCTGAGTTCAATCACTGGTACCAATATATACATATATATTACAGATATGAATTCCCCATGGTGACCATCATCACTATATATAGCAAAAGCATACTAATAAAATTAATTTTTAAAACATCAAAGATTTCTAGAATAGAAATCATTTTAGAAATTTCTAGATTTCTAGAATAACACTTCTTACCCCATTTTCACTAAGATAAAAATGTATCAAAACCTATATACTAAGACAAACATGTAATCTTCTGAAAGATCAACAAATGGGATCAAATCAAATTTAAAGTATTATATAATACTTATATACAATGGATTACTACTAAACCATTAAGGAGGATAAACCGAGGAGACTTGGGACCAAAGTGTTAAGTTAAATCAGACACACAAATTTCAGTATCATCTTTTTTACATAAGAAACACAAACTATAGATAAAGAACAAGCATTTAAGATCTTAGGAGGATTTCAAGAGCTGGTTTGGAGGTTCTAGCAGGGGAGCGCAGCTACTCATATACCCTGAGCTGAGAAGCAGTCTTCCTCTATTGGAGGTGGACATCCACTTCAACTGAGCAAACTTTGGGAGGGAGGCACGTGGAAGTGCTGAGGGAGGAAGGGGACACCCACCTAGCCATCCAGATGAGCTGAATCAACCCTGAAGAGTAATGGAGTGACAGATGTTGCACACAGATCACCCTCAATCTACTTACTACTATTACAAAATTTTGTCTGCCATATCCATTAGCCAACTAGCCCATGATTGGTCATCAGGGGATTCCTCAAAACTTTTATGTGAAGAAATTGCACATAGTACCAAGATTTGGGGTATCTAGAAAATTTTTAGACCGTAAGTGTTTCCATTTTTTTCTAATGGAATGTGAGAGTTTATTTTTATTTTATTCTGAAGGACTTTATGAAGGGATATATGATAAAAATCCTATAAAATTGGAATATGTTGTTTGAAGTCTTTGTAGAATATATATATATATATATATATATATATATATATATATAT
>NW_004524631.1:10426776-10429346 GCF_000260255.1 Octodon degus
TGCTATCATGAAAATTTTTCTGAGTTCAATTGTTTGGAAACATTTAATTTTTTGAATATTGCTTCATCTTAATTTTTGTTCTAAGATTTATACTATATCTTTGACTTACAATTTATTTAAAAGACATTGTATGATATCTTCTCCTAGTATTAGAAATTTTAAAAAGTATATTTCCATTTTCTGTTGACTTTAAAAAAAACTAACAGAGGTTTGCACCTAAAAAAAAGAAAAAAAAAGATTTTTTTCCAAACTTGTGGGTTGTCTTTTCACTCTATTGATAGTATTTTTTGATGTGCAAAAACTTTCCATAAGAGGAGGTCCGAGTTGTTAATTCTTTCAAGTATTTCCGGTGCACTTTGATTTTTGTTCACGAACTATTTGCCTAACCCTATGTCTTAAAGATTTCCATCTGCTTTCTTTTACAGGAGATTTTGTTTTTCTGTTTTAATGTGTAGATCTTTAATCCATTTTCACTTTAGTTCAGTGCATGGTGATAGACTTGGGTCAAGTTTTAGCTATTGGCATGTAGAGAGCCAGTTTTTCCAAGAACATTTGTTAAAGAGGCTGTCTTTCTTCCAATAAGAACGTTTTATCCCTTTTTTGAACATAAGATGGCTGAGTGTGTTTGTAGTTGCATATGCATCTTCTAATCTATTCCATTGATCCTCAGTTCTATTTTTTGCTGATAACACTGATTTTATCAAATTACTTTTGTAGTATAATTTTAAGTCAGAAATTGTAATACCTCCTGCCTTGTCTTTGTTGCCCAGTTTTGCCTTTGCTATTCTAGGTATTTTCTGTTTTCAAATAAATTTTCAGAATGATTTCTCTAGCTCTGTGAGGTATGTTCTTGGTATTTTGATAGAGATTGTATTAAATCTCTATAACAATTTTGGGAGTATGACCAACTTCCTAGTTCATCCTATCCAGCAACAAGAAATATCTGTCCATTTTTTGTAATCCTCTACTCCTCTACTCTTTTTTTCAGAGTGCTACAAATTTCATTAAATACATTTTTTTACTTCCTTAATTAGATTAACACCTAAGTATTTTATTTTCTGTGGTACTACTTTTAAAGATATTGTTTCTTTAATTTCACTCTCAGTGCATTTGTTATCTGTGTAGAGGAATACTATTGAGTTGTGGGTATTGACTTTGTATCCTCCTATGCTACTGAATTTGAGTATTATTTCTAGTCGTTTCTTGGTGGAGGTTTTTTGGTCTTAAAGTAGAGTATCATGTTTACTGCAAAAGTGATTGTTTAACTTCTTCTTTACCTGTTCTTATTCCTTTTATTTCTCTCTCTTGTCTATTGGCTCTAGCTAATGATTTCAGAGCTATATTGAATAGGAGTGCTGACAAAGGACATCCTTGTCTTGTACCAGGTATGAGAGTAAAAGATTTCAGTTTTTCCGTATTTAGGATTGTGTTAGCCTTTGGGTTGTCATAGATGGCTTTTATTAGATTGAGGTAGAGGCCATCTACTCCATTTTTTGTAGAACTTTGAATATGAATGAGCTTTGACCTTTGACTTTGTCAAAAACCTTTTCTGTATTGATTGAGATAATCATGTGGATTTTGAATTTGGCGGTATTGATACAGTGTATTACAATCATAGATTTGTGTGTGTTGAACCATCCTTGCATCCCTACAATGAATCCTAACTGGTCGTTGTGTATAATCTTCTCAATGATTTGCTGTATTCTATTTGCTTGGAGATTATTGAGAATTTTTGCATCTATTTTCATGAGGGAGATGGGCTCCAGTTCTCTTTTTTAATTTCATCTTTCTCTGCTAGTATAAGATCCGGAAGGAGTAAATAAAATCTGAATGGTACGATGGACACTACGAAAGGGAAAGAATCTGTTCAGTGAGAAGGGAAAACAGGGAAGAGAAAAGGACAAAAGAAAGAAGGGAAAAAGATATATTTTTATATAAATATACAAGATTGCTTGGATAATTAAACTGCTGATTTCTCTGGGTCTATTAAAAGGAGCAGTTAATGCTTTAGTTTTTCTTTCTTTTTCTAATTCTGCATGTTTATATCTGATAAACTAAACAACTAATCTGAGGTAATATATAGCACAACAACCACTGTTGAATTCTGATTATTTTGTTCAGTGAAATTCTGTATCATTTCTAATGTTTTATTCTTTTTCTTTTACATTTTGTATTATCTTTTTTAATATAAATAAATTAATTAATTAAAAAATGGTTAGGATCCCTGTGCCAGCGCTGGGACCAGTCCCAGCCCAGGCGCCGCCCCCCACCACTCTGCCGTACCTCCCCCACCCCTCCCGCCCAGTAGGAATTTCTGCCGACTTCCGGGAACCCCCAGATGTTGGGAGCTGTCCCAGCCGCTCCCCTAAGATGGCGCCTGTTTCCTGCTTCCGGGTTCTTGTTACCACGTAAACAGCCTTGTAAAATGTGTGTCTGCCTGGATACTGATGATTATAACCTATCAACTTATGATCCTTGCTTTAACTTGATTGGCTGCCCAGATCCTATATAAGTCTGTGACTCTACCCCCAAGAGGAGAGAAGAGGAAGATAGACGAGGGTGGAGGATCT
>NW_004524631.1:10436196-10448010 GCF_000260255.1 Octodon degus
TATATATCACTCATCTAGATGAGGTGCTTTGAGCAGTTATGAAAAATGGAGTTGTACAAAAGCAACTGCTTTGATTCCTCATGAAGAGATTCTCAATAATGCAAACTTTATAAATCTGACGTTTTGATAATTTTCCACCTACAACAAGTTTGTGAGTGCATAACCACTATTTCCAAACAAATGTGTGATATTATATGACTTTTTTATGCAGGTCATGAGGTCCAAAGGTACATTTCCCAGGCCATAAAGGCATACATGTGAAAACATCTGAAATTGAACTAATGAGCTTTAATAGAAAAAGGTGTATAGTCTATGTATGTATCAATCTGGCGAATCCTTATTCTAATAAGTGAGGACCTTTTTCTCTGATAAATATAACCCTATCAGTAATGTACACATAAACTTCTTTTCCTTTTGTGTCTCCAGATTGTTTATGCTTAAGGTGAATTAAATTCCCACCAAGGTTTGCTGTTATTATTTTAATACCTATATTGCTATAGTAGGTCGAGGTTTACATTTCACTACAGTCCTTCATACAACCTTATTCATTTAACTGTTGTGGGATTCCACCTTAGTGCTTGGGATGATTTTCTGATTACACTACATAGAAAATGCTTTTAAAATGTACTTAACTTATGTTTTATATCAGCATATGTTAAAAGGGGTTATTAATAGCCCTTAAAAACAGTTGCCGCAGATAATCTGCATGAAGGAAGATCACAGCACATGGCCCAGTTGGGAGTGTTGTTTTCAATCTGTAAGAGACATTCAGTATTCTCACACTGAAAACTGTCTTCTTTTAAATACAAGACACCACCTTGAGTGGTGTATAGATTTCTAATGAATGACAATACAGTTTCAATTAAGTACCTGGATTGGTGTTAAATGGAGCTATGTAGCAGACTTGCTGAAGCATCTGTCCAGCTTGGTATCCCATGAAACTTTGTTATTTTCTGGGTAGACATTCTTATAGAGTATTGTCTTTAAAATCAGATTCTGGGCTGCACTCTAGGGACTGCTCCAGATCCGCCAAACCCCAGTGTGAGAGAAGCTTCTACACTCTCCTGCGCCCGCTGGACCAAGTCCAGGTCTGCCACGCAAGAGAGACATTTCCTCACTTTCTCTGGACCTCCTCCTCCCTCCAAGGTCAAGCCAAGCCGGCCCTGTGAGTGAGAACTTCCATTGGACTCTTGGGACCCCCTCCACATCCGCCCAACAATAGGCCCTGCCAATGTGTGGGAGAGCTTCTATGCTGTCCTGCACCTCCTGGACCAAGCCCAGATGCCCCTGAGTGAGAGAAACATTTCCCATTCTCTCCAGACCTTCCCAGCCCCTCCAGAGCCAGCCCAACCCCATCTTGTGAGTGAGAAAATCCACCAAGCTCTTGGGAGCTCTCCAGGATCTCCAAAGCCAAGGCCTGGTGAGTGTGTGGGAGAGATTCTGGGCTCTCATGCTCCTCCATACCCCTCCAGACTCAGTCCATGCCTGGCATACAGGCCTAATGTGAAACTGCAGCTGAAGTCCCTGCACAGAGACTAGAGGTCAGAACCACGAGCTAATCCACGAGAAGAACATCTTGCCAGAGAAGCACTGCAGGCTCACCTCCAAGGGAATCAGCCAGAAGGAGCTGAGCACAGTAGCCACATCCAAGCCAGGCACAACTGCATGAACTAGAACTTGGCATATTGGTACCTAAATTTTAGTAGGTGCTAAGGTTACAACTGCACAAAAGCTCTACACCAAAGGTCAGTGGACAGTGCTATATATAATGACAAAGAAAAGAAGCAAAATGTAATCTCAGGGCCTGAGTTCACACAAAACAAGTGCAGAGGACACTAGCATACCTGAAATGTCTGATTTAATAGCGTCTGAAGTAAAGAAACAACAACACAAAGGTATAGAGGAACTCAGAGCAGAATTAATTCCTGAAATAAAAAAGAAATCTACTAACTAGTAGTGTCTTGCATTCTAGTACAAAGAACTAGTAATTTCTTTACTAGTAGTAAAGAAACAACAGCAGAAAGCTATAGAGGAATTAACATCAGAATTAATAGCTGAAAAGAAAAAAGAAATCTCTGAATTGAGAGCCTCTGAAATAAAGAAATGCAGAAACATATAGAGGAAATCAGATCAGAAATAAACTCTGAAGTAAAAGAATAAACAACTACTTCTCAAAAAGCCACTGATAAAAAAAATACAGGAGATTAGAAAAGCAATGGATTCCTCGAATGAGAATTACAAGAAAGAAATAGATCACAAGAAGCAGAGTCAAAGAGATACAGAGGAACTTAAAATTTCAAGGAAAAGCATGCAAAACCATTAGAGTGAAAGTGAAGAAGTGAAGATAGAGTTTTGAATGTTGAAGATGTGGTCGAAGTAAATGAAAAGGGAAGAAACGATCTCTTAAAAACAACTAGGTTGCAGGAAAAGGTAATTCACCAGCTGCAAGATGATGCAAAGATGAATAATGCGAGAAGAATAGGCATCAATGAGTAAGAAGTAGTCAATACAAGTGATATAAAAAGAATATAGGCAGAAGTAATAGCAGAAAACTTTCCAAACACAGGGAAACAGTCTGACATTCAGGGAACTGAAGCACACAGAGCGTCAAATAACTCCAATCCAATTAAAAATGCACCGAGATATATAATACTCAAAATCCCAGAAATCCAGCATAAGAACAATATACTGAAAGCTGCTATAGAAAAAAAAAACAGATCATATTTAAAGTAAAACTCATAACAATAATGGCAAACTTTCTTTAAAAACCATGAAGGCAAGAAAAACATGAATAACTATATATACTGACACCTGTAAACTAATTAACTGCACTGAAGATGGCAATTGCAATAGTAGGTTCATGCTTGGAGAGCATGACTAACGATATACTGACACCTGTGAACTAAGGAACTGCACTGAAGATGGCAATTTGTAATAGTAGGTCCATACTTGGAGTACCTGTCATTCTGGTCCTCGGAATATGGGCTGCTTGTCCTGACATGCCAGTTGCTGCCGTGCTGTCTCTCGGGTAGATGACTTTTCAAAAAGAAGGGGGTGGTGAATGAAGGCAGGACACAGGAAAAGGAATGATGTGGGACTGTCCTGCTACAAGGTTGTATATGGTTAGATTTCTGGGCTTATGTGTAAACATAAGAATTATATAATTATTTATGCCTATTTTAAAAATATATTTTAATTTTTAAATGTTTTTGCAACATATTCTATAGGGACTTAAAGTTCAACATATAAATACTTGATGAAAAATACCTGTTCCAGGTTAGGCCTAAGATGTTTGACATTCAGACAGATAGTGAGGATAAGATTAACAGCTTAGTTGTATGGTAATAACAATAAGCTTCTCTTCAGGAGGGTTAACAACCTAAGTTTTCAGAACAAAAATCAGAGGGCTGCAATTAAACACAGGAGAAAAATGAGTACACAGTAGAAGGTAAATAAAATGCCAATCATAAATCAATACATCTCAATTATAACCATCTATGTAAATGGACTCAATTCCCCAATTGAAAGAACTAGACTGGCACAGTGGATTAAGAAACAAGATGAAATGCATGAATTAATGACATCGAATGTAAATAGGCAACAGCACAATTATATAGAGGAGCTGAGAGTAGAATTAATTTCTGAAATGAAAAAAGAAATCTCTGAACTCATTGCTTATGAAGTAAAGAATCAAACACAGAAACATAGGGAGGAAACCCAATCTGAAATAAACTCTGCAGTAAAAGAACTAATAACTGCTTCTAAAGAAGACATTGATTTAAAAAAATAGAGATTAGAAAAATGAAGGATTCCTTGAATGAGCAGTACAGGAAAGAAATAGATCCCATGAAGCAGTGTCAAAGAGATATAGAGGAATGTGAAATCTCAATCACAAGCTTGCAAAACCGTTTAAGTGAAAGTGAAGGCAGAGTTTCAGATCTTGAAGACACTGGGGCAGCTAGTGAAAGGGTAAGAAAAGATCTCTTAAAAACAACTAGGATGGAGGAAAACATAATTCATCACTTGAAAGATGATGTAAAGATGAACAATGTGAGACTAATAGGTATGAATGAGAAAGAAGGAGTCAATATAAATGACATTAAAAAATTATGAGCAGAAATAATAGCAGAAAACTTCCCAAATATGAGAAAACAATCTGACATTCAGGTAACTGAAGCACCAGAATGCTAAGTAATCTCAACCCAATTAAAAACACATCAAGAAATATAATACTCAACATTCCAGAAATACAGCATGAGAATAATATACAGAAATCCGCAAGAGAAAAGAAGTAGATCACATTAAAAGGAAAACCCATCAGAATTATGGCCGACTTTTCTTCACAAACCATGGAGGGAAGAGCATGGAGCAGAATACTTCAAGTCCTCTATGAAAACAAATTTCAGCCTAGAATACTATACCCTGCAAAACTCTCTTTCAAGTTTGATGAAGAAGTGAAATACTTCCATGACAAAGAACAAATAAAGAATTTCATGATGAGAAAGGCAACCCTACACAGGCTACTGAAAGATGTTCTAGAAAGGGACCAAAATGATCAGAACTCCATGAATGAGATCAGAAGCAACCAACTAAATTGGGCAAACAATTAAACACAGGAGAAAAAAAGTGAACAACAGCAGGTAAGTAAGATGTCAATTGTAAGTCAATACATCCCAGTTATAACCACCAATGTAAATGGAATGAATTCACCACTTAAAAGAAATAGATTGACACAGTGGATTAGGAAACAAAATCCAACAACATGATGTATAAAAGAAATGCTCTTAACCCTTACAGAAAATCATAGGCTGAAATTCAGAGGATGGAAAACAATACTACACACCCCAGAAACATAGGAAAAAGAAGGGGTATCAATCCTGTTCTGAGAGTCTCCACTTCAAATCAAGAATGATCCAACGAAATAAAGAAGGCCACTATACACTGGTTAGGGGAAAATGCAGAAGAAGTTGTAACACTCATAAATGTATACACACCAAACATGGGAGCATCCAACTATATAAGTCAAATCTTAATGGACATGAAAAATCTAATATGTAATACCACAAACTTAACAGGAGACCTTAACACCTACTTATCCCAAAAAGTTAAGTCATACAGACAAAAACTTAGCAAAGAAGTAGCAGAACTGAATCAGATCCTAGAACAAATGAACTTACTGGACATATACAGAGCGTTCCTACCAATAACAGCACAATATACATCTTTTTCAGCTGCACATGGGTCATTTTCTAAAGGAGACCATATACTGGTACATAAGTCATGCTTGGGTATACGCAAGAAATTATTCCATGCATATTGTCTGACCACAGTGCAGTGAAACTGGAAATAAATGAGGCAAGAAACAAGAACAAACCCTTGATTACCGAATATTAAACAACACTCTACTCACCAAGTCATGGGTCACAGATGAAATTAAACAAGAAATTCGACAATATCCACAGTTCATTGAAAATTCAAACACAACTTATAGGAAGTTATGGGATGTGATGAATACAGTCCTCAGAGAGAAATTGATAGCTGTGAACCCACATATTAGGAAAACAGAATGGGAACAAATAAAAACCCTAATGTTGAACCTCCAGCATCTAGAAAAGGAAGAGCAAACTAAAACCAGATACCAAAGAAGGGAAGAAATCATAAAAATTAGAGCAAAATTAATTCAATTGAGACGAAGAAAACAGTTCAAAGAATTTAGGAAACTAAAATCTGGTTCTTTCAAAGATTAAATAAAATCGATAAGTCCATAGCTAACTTCATCAAAAACGGGAAAGAAAAATTTCAAATACAAGCAAGAAGGAATGAAAAGCGTGTAATTAACACAGACCCAGTAGAAACTCAGGAGATTACAAATAGCTACTTTGAGAAAATTTTCGCTCACAGAATAGAATACACAGAAGAAATGGAAAAATGTCTAGAAAGGTACAAATTACCAAAACTGAATCGACAAGATATAATCACTCTCAATAAACCAATAACAGCCAATGAAATACGAGATGCAATAAAAAACCTACTGACAAAGTAAAGTTCAGGTCCTGATGGATACACAGCTGAATTCTACAAGAATTTATAGAAGATATGGTCCCTATACTCCTCAAACTCTTCAATGAAATTGAAAAAGAAGCAATCCTTCCAAAATCATTCCTGGAGGTAAATATTATACTGACACCAAAACCAGGGAAAGACGCAACTAAAAAAGAGAACTAGAGTCCTATCACCCTCATGAACATAGATGCAATAACCCTCAATAAAATCCTAGCAAATAGAACACAACAAATGATCAAGAAGAGCATACACCATGACCAAGTAGGATTCATCCCAGGGATTCAATGATGGTTCAATATTCAACAATCTATTAATGTAATACACTATATGAATAGAGCGAACAAATGAAAAAAACTATGATCACCTCAATTGATGCAGAAAAGATTTTGCATTTTCCAACACTCATTCATATTCAAAGTCCCACAAAAAATTGGAATAAATATCTCTACTTTTTTTGTCAATTCTCAAAAGTCAATAGTATTACTCTACATGGACAAATCACACACTGAAAGGGAAATTGTAGAAACAATACCTTTTACAATAGCACCAAAGAAAATGAAATACCTTGGAATCCATCTAACTAAAGAAGTCAAAGATCTTTTCAAGAAAAATTACAGTAGTCTGAAAGAGGAGCTTGTAGAGGATTTCAGAAAATGGGAAGATATTCCATGTTCCTGGATAGGAAGAACCAACATTGTGAACATGCCCATACTCCCAAAATTGCTGTACAGATTTAATGCAATCCCTATCAAGCTACCACCAACAGACCTCATCGACCTAGACAAATCATTCCTAAAATATATTTGGAACCTAAAATAGCAAAGGCAATCCTGGGCAACAAAGACAAAGCAAGATGCATTACAATTCCTGACTTGCATGTATACTGCAAGCCTACTGTCATAAAATCAGCATGGTACTGGCAACGAAATAGACCTGAGGATCAATGGAATAGATTAGAAGATTCTGAAGCCTCTATGAACACACTCAGCCACTTTATCTTTGACAAAGGGTTCGAATGTACTCACTAGAAGAAAGATATCCTCTTTATCAAATGGTGCAGGAAAAACTGGCTCTCTACCTGGCAAAAACTAAAAATTGAACCAGGTCTATCACCATGCCCTAAACCAAAGTCAAAGTGGATTAAATATCTAAATATTAAAATAGAAATACTAAATCTTCTGGAAGACAAAGTAGGAGGAACTCTTGAAGACACAGGGATAGACAAAGAGTTCATGAACAAACATCAATTTACACAGATAACAATTGAAAGAATTAACAACTTGGATCTCCTCTTATTAAGTTCTTGCACGTCAAAAGAAATTACCAACAAATGGACAAAAATACAACCCACAAATGTCGAAGAAATCTTAACTAATAAGCATTCACACAGATCTGCACTCTCAAAAAAGACTAAAAAACATGAGTGTCCCAAAATTCAAAGACCCAATCCAGAAATTGGCATCAGAGATGAGCACACACTTCTCAGAGCAAGAAATTAAAGAAGAGAATAAATATATGAAAATATGCTCCACATCACTAGCCATCTGTGAAATGCAAATTAAAACAACACTGAGATACAATCTCATTCCACAAAGAATGGCTATCATAAACAATTCAACTAACAACAAGTGTTGGAGAGATTGGAGAGAAAGGAACTCTTCTGCACTGTTAGGGGGCATGTGGACCAGTGCACCCAATATGAAAATCAGTGTGGAGACTCATTAAAAAATTATGACTCGAAATCACATTCAAACCAGCTATCTCCCTACTAGGAATTTTCCAGGAGGAACTTAAATCGTCATATAACACTGATATATGTGTGCCTATGTTTATAACAGCACAATTTTTGATAACCAAAGCTTGGAAACAACCAAGATTTTGGCTGTCACCTGAAGAATAGATGAAAAACATGTGGTATTTCTGTACAATGCAGTATTACTCAGCTCTAAAGAAGGATAGACTCGAAGTCTTTATATTGAAGTGGATGCCACTTGAACATATACTCATAAGTGAAATAAACCAGACCCACACGTGTAAATATCTTATATTCTCCCTAATATAAGAACTCTAATGAAGAAATACAGATAGAAATCTGTAACACAGTTAAAAGGAAAGTGAGCACTTGAGGATTAGACAATGAACAGAGGGCAATGAGAAAATCTGGGAAAATGACAGGGTCAAAGCCCTACATTTATAAGTGCAAGATGGGTAAGCAATGACCCTGAGGACTCAGGACATAGAAGAACCTATACTGTAAGAACATGTATCTCCGTTGTGCCCCAAATTTTCTGATCAAGGAGATTATGGGGCCACAGAGGAATGTGATTGATGATGTAGTGTGTGCCTAAAGAGAGTCACATGGAGATAAACATTCTCTCAGGCTTTCACAGAGAGCAAATTGGTCAAGAAGTGACCGTGACTCATCCACATGGCTGACACTGACAAAGGATTTACAAAGTGCAGTGTAGGGTTCTGGTTAAGTCCTGAGGGGACTTGACTGACCATGTCAGGTATGAAAGTTACATTCTTTGTTATATAAGTCTTTTTTTTTCCGGAACCGGGGATTGAACTCAGGCCGTTGCGCTTGCTAGGCAAGCACTTATTCTACTGAGCCATCTCCCCCACGCCTTAATGTTTTTGTTTTGTCTTGGCAGAACCAGGGATTGAACTCAGACCCTTGTGCTTGCCAGGGAAGCGCTTATTCTACTGAGCCATCTCCCTGGCTATAGGTCTTAAGCATCCAGCAGACAAGTGTAGAAATGAGGTATTAAAAGAGAAGCCATGTTAATATGCTGAGCTGTGGAGGGCTCAAGCCATCAGATTTGGACATTGTCAGTCCTGTGGATAACCCATTACTATTGTGGAGTACTGTACTATATTGGAATATTTTGCTGAATTCATGCAACTACAGTATTTTGATGGCAATGGAATACCCATCTCTGACAAAACTGAACAAGAAAAGGTGATATAAAGGACAATTTTGTGTCTGTATAAACAAAATAGTTAGGACAGATATAGAGCTACTTTCTCTGAATTCAATAAGAAAAAAGATCTGTACTAATAGTGCTTGGACAGGATATCATGTCTGCATCTTGTGCCATGAATTACTACTAAAAAGAGAACAGTATGCAATGTATTAATTGTAACTCTCCCACCAACCTGTTTTGACGCTGTCACATTGCAAATTTTTTCCTCAATCAAATGAATTTTAGAAAGAAAAAATCAGATTCTTCTACATTGAAAGCATTTTTATATTCTATAATTTAAAAATTATTATTTTATAATAGATACTGTGCAATAAAGCTAAAGTAGGATGTGTGGTTTTTGCAAATGTTTTAAGAGCTTATAAAAATTTCAAATTTGTAATAGTATATTGTGCAAAATCATGTTAAATTGTAATTTAAACTCCCTACTCCAAAAAAATAAACTTAGGAGGATTCTGGGTGGCTCAGTCTCTCGTGAGCTGCATCCCTTATACTCCAACAGAGGCTTGGAGCTTGTCTTGGTGCCAGTCCCCCCTATTAAAAACTAAGGAGGATTTGGCGATACCTAGGCGACTCTGCTGAGCTCACTGCTTGGGTCCAGTGTAAGCAAACATAGGGAGTTTTCCTGGTATCTGGCCCAACCACTTAAGAATTTGTAGTACTCTGTGTGGCCATTTGGACTCTGGTAAGCTGAACCCCTTGGCCCAGAGCGCACAAGCTTGGAGCTTTTGCTGTCGTCAGTCCCATCTTTTAATTACTTAGATTGACTCTGGGTGGCCCACTGGACTACGCCAAGCTGTGACCTGTGTATCCAGCATGCTCAGGCAAAGAGCTTTCCTAGCAACTGTACCAACCATTAAAGAACTTAGAAAGACTCTGGGTGGACCTTGGGATGCTGGTGAATCCAACCTAATCAACCACCTGCACTGAAGCTTTGTTGAGCACCAGCCGGTTACACCCACTAGTAATGAGAGCCTTGGTGAGTCCTATTCTAATCCCTACAGTAGAAAGAACCCTAATGACCTGCATACTCCACTATTCTCCCACCACTAAATTTGGGTGATTATGGGAAGCTTCAAAAATGCTAAAATGCAGGAGTAAATGGCAATCTCAATCCTCCAGCCCACCCAAAATAAACCTAGGAAAAAGGACATGGAAGAACTTGGAGGTCACACACCTGAAATTTCTGAAATGACAGAAACTGAAGTAAACAAACAAGTCCATCAGGATATAGAACAAATAAGATCAGAAATAATCTGTCAGGCACCACATGCCAAGCTGGTCCTGCCGCTGGGCCTGCTGAAACAGCCACAGAGGTCTGGTGTAGTGCTGCATGCCTGTAATCCTAGCACTAGGGAGGCTGAAAACAAGAGGATCACTATGAGTTCAAGCTGCCTACTGAGACCGTGTATCAATTACATATTAAAAAAGGAATATTCTGTCAAGTCAAAATAGAAATGATCACAATCTTGAAAGAATTGTTAAGCATAACTAAACAAGACACAGGTAAAAAAATATACAGGAGAATATAGAAATGAGGGAAAAACTGAATGCACAATACAGGAAGGAACTAGACGGGCTGGGGAAATAGCTCATCGATCTAAGCACATGCCTGCCAAGCACAAGGGCCCAGGTTCAATCTGCCATACCTCATACTGTGCCAGGCCCAGAACCCTGGGTTTGCACTGTCAGCCACTGAAATCAGATATAGTGGCAGAGGCATGTAATCCAGTACTGAGGAGGATGAGACAAGAAGATCACTATGAGTCTGAACTGTGTAGGGAGCTCTTATACCAAATAAGTTAATAAAATATTCATTTAAAAGAATGAGAATGAAAGAAATGTATTCAAACAGATATTCAGGAAATTAAGAGTTCCACTGAGCTGGAAAATCTGCTTAAATGAAAATGAACATAGACATTCACACCTTGAGGACATTAGTGCAGCTGATGAACATGAAAGGAAAGTGCTTTAAAATTAACAATGAACTAGGAAGTAATTCAGCAAATACAAGAATATGCAAAGGTACCACATCTTTTTCATCCATTCCTCAGGTGACAGGCAACTTGGTTGTTTCCAAGATTTGGCTATCACAAATTGTGCTATAACCATAGGTACACATATAACACTATGATATGATGTTTTCAGTTCCTCTGGGAAAATTTCCAGTAGGGGAAGAGTTGGCTTGAACGGGATTTCAAATCCTAGTTTTCTAAGGAGGCTCTACACTGATTTCTCTAATAGTTGCACCAGTCTACATTCCCACCAGCAGTAGAGAAGTGTTCCCTTTTCCCCACGGCCTATCCAACATTTGTTGTTGGTTGATTTCTTTATGATAGCCATTTTTTCTGGGGTGAGATGCTATCTCAGTGATGTTTTAAATTGTATTTAACAAATGGCTAGTGATGTGGAGAATTTTTTTCGTATATTTATTTGCTTTTTTAAATTCGTCCTCTGAGAAGTGTGTGCCTCTAATCCCAGCACTTGGAAGGCTGTAAACAGGAGGATCACTATAAGTCCAATCTACATAGTGAGACCCTATAGACCCTGCACTAAATACAAAAAAGAGAAGCCTTTGATCTACCCTCACTGTAGTTTAATGCATGGTGATAAACATGGGTCTAATTTAAACCATTAGTTTATGGACATCCAGTTTTTTTTAGCACCATTTATTAAAGAGGCAACCTTTCTTCCAATGAATGTTTCTTTCCTTTGTCAAAGATAAGATGGAGGGCTGGAGAGATGGCTCAGTGGTCTAAAGCACCTA
>NW_004524631.1:10448143-10454438 GCF_000260255.1 Octodon degus
ATAAATAAATAAAATTAAAAAAAAAAGATAAGATGGAATGTGTTTGTAGTTGTTTCCACATTTTATAATCTGTTCCACTGATCCTCGGTTCTGCTTTATCACCAGTACCACGCTGATTTTGCGACAGTAGCTTTTTAGTATAATTCAAATCAGGAATTGTGATATGTCCTGTCTTACTCTTGTTTCCCAGGATTGATTTTAATATTCTACATCTCTTATTGTTCTGGATGAACTTTAAGAATGTCTTCCCCAGATCTGTGAGGTACACTAATGGTATTTTAATGAGGGTTGGATTTACTCTGTATAACAATTTTGAGAGTGTGTCAATTTTCACAATGTTGGTTCTTCCAATCTAAGAGAAAGTAATCTTTCTATTTTCTGAAATTCTCTTCAATCTCTTTTCTCAGAGTACTATAATTTTCACTGTATCAATCTTTTACTTCCTCTAAGATTGATTCCAAAGGATTTCTCTTTTTTATGTTATCGTGAAAGTCATGGTTTCAGTAATTTCTCCTTTAGTGCATTGCCTGTGCTATTTATGTACAGAAATGGCACTGATTTTTGAATATGACTTTATATCCTGCTACTCTACTGAGCTTGATTGTTAAATTTATGCCTCTTTGTGTTATTTTTGGTGTCCTCTCTGTAGAGCATTATTTTATATACAAATCATGATAACTTCACTTCTGACTTTGCAATCATTATTCCTTTTATTTATCTCACTTGTCTAATTCCCCTAGCTATTGTTTCCAGAACTATGATAAATATGAGTGGTACAGTGAACAATATTGATTTTTAAGTCAAGGCTTTCACTTTTTGTGTGCTTAATTTTATTTCCACTGTTGGTTTCTCATAAATGGCTTTTAGGTAAAGAACTATTTCCACCTGAACATTTCATCACCATTGTATTAATTTCTCATCTGTGGTTTATTACCTCCCACCATCTTTTAGGTAAATGACTTTGAGGTAAAGACCATCTATTCCAATTTTCTGTAGGGTTTTTCTCATGAATGAGTGTTGGAGTTTGTCAAAAGCTTGCTGTACATCTTTTGAGGTGATCATTTGATTTTTGTCTTTACCTCTAATCATGTGACATATTACATTTCTGGATTTGTGTATATTGAACCATCCCTGCATTCCTTGGATGAATATGACTTGGTCATGATGTGTAATTGTTTCTTCATGTTTTATTGAAGAATTTTGCATCTATGTTCATTAAAAGATTGGCCTATAGTTCGCCTTTTTGGTTGTATCTTTCTCTTGTTTTGGTATCAGAGTATTACTTGCCTCCAGGAATGAGTTTTGGAGAATGGCTTCCTTTTAATTTCATTGACAATTTTAATCAGAGTTGGCATTAAATCTTCTCTAAATTTCTTGTAAAATTCAGCTGTGAATCCATTAGAACCTGAGCTTTGCTTTGTTGGTGGTTTCTTTATTACATTTATAATTTAGTTCACTGATATTTATTCAGAAATTTTATATCTTTTTGATTCAGTATTGGTAATTCATATGCAACTAAGAATTTTTCTGTGATTTTTGTTTTCCATCCTGTCAAAGTAAAAATTTGGGAAGTCGGTATTAATGATCTTGCAAATTTCTATAGGATCTGTTAGTGATTTTGTCGTTTTCATTCTTTATTGCATGAATTTGCATTTTTTCGTTACTTATTTTCATAAAGATTTCTAGGTATATTAATTCTATGTTTTCTTTCATACAGCTAACTCGTGGATTCATTCATTCTTTAGTTTGACTTCATCACCATTGTATTAATTTCTTATCTGTGGTTTATTACCTCCTACCATCTTTTGGCTTTGGGCTTCACTTCATCTTTTTGTAATAGTTTGTACTACAGCATACCATCATTTGTTTGGGCTCATTCTGTTTTCCTGATGTTACAATTTACGACTATAATTTTTCCTCTTTTGCCAAGTTTCATTACATTTCACAGGTTCTGCTAAGTGTTAGTTCCATTTTTATTTTATTGTAATTTTTTTAAAATTTCTTCTTTAATTTCATCTATGACCCACTGATTGGTCAGGAAGTTATTTCACTTCCATATGTTTATGGGTTTTTTTAGTTTCTTTTCTCAATAATTCCCAGTTTCATTGTACTATGGTCTGATAATATGCATGGGATAATTTCAATTTCTTTCCATTTATTTAAACATGGTCTATGTGCTAGTATATAGTCTATTTTGCAGAATGTCCCATGTGCAGCTGACAAGAATGTGGATTCTGATATTGCTGTATGGAACACTTTGTAAAGACATAGTAAGTCAAGTTCTTTGCAATTTTGACTTAATTCTGTTAATTTTTTTTTGACTTTTTGGCTAGTTGATCTCTTTGTGACATTGGGGAGTTAATGTCTCCTATTACAATTGTATTATTGGTCATTAGATTTTTCATGTCTGTTAAAACCTGTCTTATGTAGTTAGGTTGTTCTATATTGGGTGCATATACATTCATGATTGTTATTTCTTCCTCTTCCAGTTTGCCCCTAACAAGTATGTGGTGATATTTTTATATCTTTTAATCATTCTTAATTTAAACCTGACATTGTTAGCAACGAGAATGTCTACACCTGAGTTTTTCTGGGTTCCTGTCCCATGGAGAATTGTTTCCCATCTTTTGACTTTCAGTTTATGAGTTTCCCTTTGGGTTAAATGTGTTTTTCCTATACAGCATATTAATGGATTTTATCTCTTGAACCTCTCTTCCAGGCTGTTTCTTTTCCTTGGAGAATTTAGGCCATTTACATTGTTGGTTATAATGTATATGTACTGGCTTAACTTTGTCATGTTATTTTCTTGCTGTTGGTTTCATACTGTTCCTTTCTGTTTAATAACATTTTCTGCTTGGTGGTTGCTTTCTGTTGTTCTTGGAGTGGTGGTCCTTTCTGCCTCTTTCAAGAATATCTCTCAGTGCTCTTTATAGGGCTGGATTGGCCATCATGAATTTCTTCAGTTGTTCTTTGTGATGAAAAATCTCATCACTTCATTAAATTTGAAAGATAGTTTTGCACCAGTACATCAATCTGGGTTGGAATTTGTTTTCTTCCACTATCTGAAATATTTCACTCCAAATGCTTTTTGATTTAATGATATTTTTATTTTTTTTCTCCTTTTTGCTTGACTTTTTTATTTTGTTTTGTTTTCTTTTTTTGTTTTTTAAGAAATATTCCATGATTCTGATTGGCTTTCAATTATCTAGGATCTGTTTTTTTTCTGTAACAGCTTTTAATATTCTGTTCTTCTCCTAAATTATTTGAATCATGATTCCTATGTGTCTTCGTATAGATCTAGTTTGATTATGGCTAATTGTAGTTCTATGTGCCTCACTTTTGCCTATGTTAGAATCATTTGTTGTGGTGGGAAAATTTTCTGCTACTACTTCTGCAAATAGTCTTTTTATGTCATTTCAGGTGACTCCTGCTGTTTTACTGACACCTATAAATTTTATATTGTTTTTCTTTGCATCATCTTGTTGCTGCCAAATTATTTTTTCATGGTTCATTGTTACTTTTTAGAGACAGTTCTTTCATGTTCACTACCCTTATTTTTGAACAACCATCTACCCAAGATACAGCATAGAAGCAAATGCCATGTCATGACAAGCAGCCCTTATTCAGAATACCAGAATGACAGGCACTCCAAAAGTGAAACTACCATTACAGATTATCATCTGCAGTGCAGCTGCTTAGTTCACATGTATCAGTATATATAGTTAGTCAGAGTGAGAATCATTCCAATTAACTGACAGATTAAAAAATCCTCTGGAGATTCTCAGGATCATTGCCTTGCCCTTCTTCTGCATATAAATGGATGGCTTGAAATTGTCATGTTTCCTAGCTGTTCTCCTTTCCCTCTCTTGGTTAGTTAGTCCTCAAGGTCCTGCTTTTTTCTCACTTCTATTATACCTTTGTATTTGTATTTCTTTTTTTAAGTTCTTATACTAGGTAAACTATAGGATATTTACATATGTGTTTCTGGTTTATTTCACTTATGAGTACATGTTCAAGTGTCATCAACTTCAAAAAAAAGGCTTCGAGTTTGTCATTCTTAATAGCTGAATAATACTCCATTGTGTAAAAATACAACATCTTTTTCAACCATTCCTCAGGTGATGGGCATCTTGGTTGTTTCCAAGATTTGGCTATCACAAATTGTGCTGCTACAAACATAGGCACACATACATCCTTATGATATGATGTTTTCAGATCCTCAGGGAAAATTCCCAGCAGAGGAATACCTGGTTTAAATGGGATTTCCAGTCCAACTTTTCTAAGGAGTCTCATCACTGATTTCCATAACGGTTGAAGCACTCTACATTCCTACCTGCAGTGGAGAAGGGTTCCTTTTTGCCCACAGCCTGTCCAACATTTGTTGTTAGGTGATTTCTTTATGATAGAAATTATTTCTGGGGTGAGATGATATCTCAATGTGGTTTTAATTTGCATTTCGCGGATGGCAAGAGATGTGGAGCATTTTTTCATATATTTATTCTCTTCTTTAATTTCATCCTCTGAGGAGCATGTGATCATCTCAGATGCCCATTAATGGATTAGGTTTTAAACATTGGGGCCCCAGTGCTTTTTAGTTCTTTATAAATTCTAGAGAGCAGACCTTTGTCTGAATATTTATTTGTCATGATTTTTTCCAAATTTGTGGGTTGTCTTTCACTATGTTGGTAATTTCTTTGACTTGAAAAAAACTTCCCAGTAAGAGCAGGTCCCAGTTGATAATTCTTTCAACTGTTTCCCATGCGATATGATTAATGTTCATGAATTATTTGCCTACTGCTATGTCTTCAAGAGTTCCTCCTAGTTTCTCTTCCAGGAGATTTAGTGTCTTTGCTTTAATGTTTAGATCTTTAATCCATTTTGACTTTAGTTTAGTGCATGGTGACATACGTGGGTCAAGTTTAAGTTTTCGGCATGTAGATAGCCAGTTTTCCAGGCCCATTTGTTGAAGAGGCTACTTTTCTTCCAGTGGGTATGTTTGGCCCCTTTGCCAAAGATAAGGTGACTGAGTGTGTTCGTTGGGGCTTCAGCATCTTATAATCTATTCCACTGGTCCTCAAGTCTATTTTGTTGCCAGTATTATGCTGATTTTATCACAGTGGCCTTGTAGTACAATTTCAACTCAGGAATTGTAATGTCTCCTGTCATGTCTTTATTGCCCAGAATTGCCTTTGCTCTTCTAGGTCTTTTCTGGTTCCAGATAAATTTTAGGAATGATTTCTCTATTTCTGTGAGGTATGTCGGTGCTAGTCTGATAAGGATTGCACTAAACCTGTAGAGCACTTTTGGGAGTATGGCCATCTTCACAATGTTGGTTCTTCCTATCCAGAAGCACGGAATATCTTTCCATTTTCTGAAATCCTCTACGATCTCTTTTTTCAGAGTACTGTAATTTTCCTTGAAAAGATCTTTGACTTCTTTAGTTAGATTAATTCCAAGGTATTTCATTTTCCTTGGTGCTATTGTAAAAAGTATTGTTTCTATAATTACCCTCTCAGTGTGTTTGTTGTCCGTGTAGAGGAATGCTATTGACTTTTCGGTACTGACTTTATAAACTGCTATGCTACTGAATTTCTGTATTAATTCTAGTGGCTTCTTGCTGGAGTTTCTTGGGTCTTCCAAGTAAAGTATCATGTCCTCTGCAAATAAAGATAATTTAACTTCTACTTTGCCTATTCTTATTCCGTTTATTTTTTTCTCTTGTCTAATGGCTGTAGCTAACGATTCCAGAACTATATTGTATAAGAGTGGTGATAGAGGACATCCTTGTCTTGTACGAGATCTAAGATTAATAGTTTTCCGTTTTTCCCCATGTAGGATTATATTAGCTGTTGGATTATCGTAAATGGCTTTTACCAGATTGAAGTAGAGGCCATCTATTCCCATTTTCTATAGGACTTTGAACATGAATGAGTGTTGGACTTTGACAAAAGCCTTTTCTGCGTCAATGGAGATGATCAAGTGTTTTAGACTTTTCGCTGTATTGATATAGTGTATTATATTTATAAATTTGGAATATTGAACCATCATTGCATTACTGTGATAATGGTCATTGTGTATGATCTTCTTGATGATTTGATGTATTCTGTTCCTAGTATTTTATTGAGGATTTTGGCATCTATGTTCATGAGGGAGATCGACCTGTAGTTCTCTTTATTATTTGCATCTTTCCCTGGTTTTGGTATCAATATAATACTTTCCTCCAGGAATGATTTTGGGAGGATTGCTTCCTTTTCAATTTCATGGAAGAGTTTGAGGAGTATAGGGACTACATCTT
>NW_004524631.1:10455666-10458151 GCF_000260255.1 Octodon degus
TCCATCCTTTGACTTTCAGCCTAAGAATATCTTTATGAATTAAATGTGTTTCTTGTATATAGCATATTATTGAATTTTGTTTCCTAATCCACTGTGCCAGTCTATTTTCTTAATTGGTGAATTGAGTCCATTTACATTGATGGTTAGAATTGACATGTATTGACTTATGATTGACATGTTATTTACCTGTTGACATTTACTCCTTTTTCTCGTGCATTTCATTGCTTGCCCTCTTTATTCGGTTGCTTCTGATCTCATTTGTGGAGGTCTGATCATTTTGTTTCATTTCCAGAAAATTTTTCAGTAATCTGTAGGGTTGGATTTGTCATCATGAAATTCTATAGATGTTCCTTGTCATAAAAGTATTTCACTTCTCCATCAAACTTGAAAGAGAGTTTTGCAGGGTATAGTACTCTGAGGTGGAATTTGTTTTCATAGAGGACCTGAAGTACTCTGCTCCATGCTCTTCTTGCCTTCATGGCTTGTGAAGAAAAGTCGGCCATAATTCTGTTGGGTTTTCCTTTGAATGTGATCTGCTTCTATTCTTTTTTTGTCATAATTTTATTGATAAACAGCAATGAGACCGTTTCAAATCAAATCGATAGGACAGTTTCAATAACTAACACACTGCATATATTCTTCTTAGTGGTTAATTGCTGTACAAGATGCGGACATGAGATCCTATTTACAAACACCATTAGAACAAATCATTCTATTCATTAAGAGAATGTAACTATATATCTATCATAACCACTTTGAATACACAGATACTAAATGGACATTCATCAGTAAACCCCATTTCTTCTAAATTCCGTTATTGAATACTATAGATGTGTAAACTCAGCAAAATATTCTAAAAGAGTCCAGTAGCCCATAATAGCATTGGTTCTTCTGTTCAACTGGCAATGCCAGAAATTATTGACCTGAGTCTCCTACAGTTCAACATAACAGCATGGCTTTACTTCCTATATTTCGTCTTCATATTTTCTACTGGATGGTTAAGACCAAGGTCAAGCAGGACCTATGCAACAAGCATTGTAGCTTTTGGGTCTGAGAAAGTCAGTGAAGTCCCCACAGGATTTATCCTGAGATCCTGTGCCTCAGACTGTAGAACCTTTGTCACTGTCAGCCATGTGGATGAGTCACGGCCATTGCTTGGCCAACGTGCTCTCTGTGAAAGCCTGAGAGAGTGTTTTATCTCCATGTGACTCTCCTTAAACACACTCTACATCATCGATCACTTTCCTCTTTGGCCCCATAATCTTCTTGATCAGAAAATTTAGGACACACAAGAGGTATATGACATCAGAGTACAAGTTCTCATATGTCCTGAGTCTTAATTTTCCTTAGAAGTTTAGGGCCAAAATGTTGGCATTCCTTGCAGTACTCCTTTTTCTCTAATTTTCGTCTGCAAAATTAGGTTGTTAACCATCCAGAAGACAAGCTTATTGTTATTATGAAATGACTTAGGCTACTAAGCTTAACCTCGGTATCTCTCTGCATTTTAAACACCTTAGGCATAATAAGGAACAGGTATTTTTCATCAAGTATTGATATGTTGCAATTTAACTCACTACATAATATGATAAAAAACATTAAAAATTAGATTATATTTTTAAAGTAGGATAAAGAATTCTATACTTCTCATGTTTGCACATAAGTCCAAAAATCTGACCATATACAACCTTGAAGCAGGACAGTCCCACAATATTAATTTTCCTGTCTCTTGCGTTCATTCACCACACCCTTCTTGAACATGGACCTACCCGAGAGACATCATTATAGTAACTGACATGTCATGACAAGCAGCCCATATTCAGAATACCAGAATGACAGTCACTCCAAACATGAAACTACTCTTACAAATTACCATTTGCAGTGCATTAGCTTAGTTCACAGGTATAAGTATATATAGTTAGTCAGGGTGAGAATCATTCCAATTAAAAAATCTTCTGAATAATCTCAGGATCATTGCCTTGCTCATCTTTTACATATAAAAGTATCACTTGATATTGTCATGTTTCCTACATATTCACCTTTCCCTCTCTTGATTATTTAGTACTTGAGATCCTGCTTTCCTTCTACTTGTATTATATTTTTCTATTTGTATTACTTTCTTTGAGTTCTTATACTAGCGAGCGTATGCGATATTTACACATGTGTGTCTGGTTTATTTCACTTATGAGTATATGTTCAAGTGGCATCCACTTCAATATAACGCCTTGGTGTTTATCATTTTAATAGCTGAAAAATACTCCATTGTGTAAAAATACCATGTCTTTTTCAACCATTCCTCAGGTGATTGGCATCTTGTTTGTTTCCAAGATTTGGCTATCACAAATTGTGCTGCTATAAACATAGGCCCACATATATCCCTATGATATGATGTTTTCAGATCCTCTGGGAAAATTCCCAGGAGAGGAATAGCTGGTTCAAAGGGGATTTCCAGACCAACTTTTCTAAGGAGTCTCCATACTGATTTCCA
>NW_004524631.1:10459377-10459884 GCF_000260255.1 Octodon degus
TGTGTTTGTTGTCTGTGTAGAGGAATGCTATTGACTTTTGGGTATTGACTTTATAACCTGCTATGCTACTGAATTTCTGTATTAATTCTTTTTTTCCATAATTTTATTGACAAAGAAATAGCAATGAGAAAGTTTCAAAAAAATTTGGTAGGAAGGTTTCAATAATTATCACACTGCATACATTCTTCCTAGTGGTTAATTATTATACAAGATGTGGCCTTGAAATCCTATTTACAAATACAACTACAACAAATTACTCTCTTCATAAAGAAAATGTAACTATGTATCTATCTTAAACAGTTTGAATACACAGATACAAAAAGGAAATTCATCCGTATCCCTTTTTTTAAGTTCCACCATGTAATTATTATAGGCTTGTAATCTCAGCACAATATTCTAAAAGAATTCAGTAGTCCATAATAGTATTGGGTCTTCTGCTTCACTGGCAATGTCAGAAATTGTTGACCTGAGTCTCCTACAGTTCAACATAACACCATGTCTTTACTT
>NW_004524631.1:10460695-10461646 GCF_000260255.1 Octodon degus
ACCTTAGAAGGTGAGGGCCAAAATATTGGCTTTCCTTGTAGCCCTCTTTTTTCTCTCATTTTGGTCTGCAAACGTAGGTTATTAACTATCCACAAGACAAGCATATTGTTATTATCAAACGGTTTAGGCTATCAAGCTTACCCTCACTATGTCACTGCATTTCAAACATCTTAGGCATAGTAAGGAACAGGTATTTTTCATCAAGTATTGATATGTTGAACTTTACGCCCCTACATAATATGATAAAAACATTAAAAAATTAAATTATATTTTAAAGATAGAATAAAGAATTCTATACTTCTCATGTTTGCACATAAGTCCAAAAATCTCATCATTACAACCTTGAAGCAGGACAGTCCCACAATATTCCTTTTCCTGTCTCTTGCTTTCGTTCACAACCCCCTTGTTCTTGAACATCCACCTACCCAAAAGATATCTTAGCAGTAACTGGCATGTCATGACAAGCCTCCCATATTCAGAATAACTCAATGACAGGCACTCCAAAAATGAAACTACTATTACAAATTACCATCTGCAGTGCAGTAGCTTAGTTCACAGGTATCATTATATATAGTTACTCAGGATGAGAATCTCTCCAATTAACTGCTAGATTAAAGAATCTTCTGAATATTCTCAGGATCATTGCCTTGCTCATCTTTTACATATAAATCTATGTCTTGACATTGTCATGTTTCCTAGCTCATGTCCTTTTCCTCTATTGATAAGTTAGTCCTTGAGATCCTGCATTCCTTTTACTTGTATTATATCTTTTAATTTGTATTTCTTCTTTGGAGTTCTTATACTCTTGCAGTTTATCATTCTTAATAGCTGAATAATACTCCATTGTGGAAAAATACCACATCTTTCTCAACCATTCCTTCGGTGATGTGCATCTTGGTTGATTCCAAGATTTGGTTATCACAAATTCTGCAGCTATAAACATAGGCACAC
>NW_004524631.1:10462037-10462734 GCF_000260255.1 Octodon degus
TAGCCATTCTTTCTGGGGTGAGATGATATCTCAATGTGGTTTTAATTTGCATTTCACGAATGGCTAGTGACGTGGAGCATTTTTTCTTATATTTATTCTCTTCTTTAATTTCTTCCTCTGAGAAGCATGTGTTCATCTCGGATGCCCATTTCTGAATTGGGTCTTAAAATTTTGGGGCCCTGGTGTTTTTTAGTTCTTTATAGATTCTAGAGAGCAGACCCTTGTCTGAGTACTTATTTCTCATGAATTTTTCCAAATTTGTAGGTTGCCTTTTCACTTTGTTGGTAATTTCTTTTGACATGAAAAAATTTCTCAGTAAGTGCAGGTCCCTGTTGTTAAGGCTTTCAACTGTTACCCGCACGATTTGATTTCTGTCCATGAACTATTTGCCTACACCTATGTCTTCAAGAGTTCCACCTACTTTCTCTTCCAGGAGACTTAGTGTCTCTGCTTTAATGTTTTGATCTTTAATCCAATGTTTAGACTTTAGTTTAATGCATGGTGACAGACCTGGGTCAAGTTTGAGTTTTCATCATGTAGAGAGCCAGTTTTTGCAGCACCATTTGTTAAAGAGGCTATCTTTCTACCAGTGAGTAAGTTTGACCCCTTTTTCAAAGGTAAGGTGGCTGAGTGTAGTTATAGGGGCTTCAGTGTCTTCTAATCTATTCCATTGATCCTCAGGTCTATTTTGATGCCA
>NW_004524631.1:10462834-10466131 GCF_000260255.1 Octodon degus
GTGTCTTCTAATCTATTCCATTGATCCTCAGGTCTATTTTGATGCCAATACCATGCTGATTTTATCACAGTAGTCTTGTAGTATAATTTCAAGTCAGGAATAGTAATGCCACCTACCTTGTCTTTATTGCCCAGAATTGCCTTTGCTTTTCTAGGTCTTGAAAAGATCTTTGACTTCTTTAGTTAGGTTAATTCCAAGGCATTTCATTTTCCTCGGTGCTATTTTAAAACATATTGTTTCTATAATTTCCCTCTCAATGTGTTTGTTGTCGGTGTAGAGAAATGCTATTTACTTTTGGGTATTGACTTTATGACCTGCTATGTTACTGAATTTCTGTATTAATTCTAGTAGCTTCTTGGTGGAGTTTTTTGGGTCTTCTAAGTAAAGTATCATGTCATCCACATATAAAGATAATTTAACTTCTTCTTTGCCTATTCTTATTCCTTTTATTTCTTTCTCTTTTCTAATGGCTGTAGCTAATTATTCCTGAACTATATTGAAGAGAAGGGGTGATAGAGGACAACCTTGTCTTGTACCCGATCTAAGAGTAAAACATTTCAGTTTTTCCCCATTTAGGATTATGTTAGCTGTTGTGTTTTCATAAATGGCTTTTACCAGATTGAAGTAGTGGCAATCTATGCCAATTTTCTGTAGGACTTTGAACATGAATGAATGTTGGACATTGTCAACAGCCTTTTCTGCATCAATGAAGATAATCATGTGGTTTTTAGTTTTCGCTGTATTGACATAATGTATTCAATTGATAGATATTCGAATATTGAACCATCCTTGCATCCATGGGATTAATCCTACCTGGTCAGGGTATATGATCTTCTTGATGATTTGCTGTATTCTATTTGCTAGGATTTTATTGAGGATTTTGGCATCTATGTTCATGAGGGAGATAGGCCTACAGTTCTCTTTCTTAGTTTCATCTTTCCCTGGTTTAGGTATCAGTATAATACTTGCCGCCAGGAATGATTTTGGGAGGATTGCTTCCTTTTCAAATTCATTGAAGAGTTTGAGGAGTATAGGGACTACATCTTCTGTAAATTCCTTGTAGAATTCAGCTGTCTATCACACCCTCTTGGGACTCCCCCCACCACTCCACAGCACCTCCCCTACCTGGCCCGCCACGTAGGGATTTCTGCTGCACGTTCTGGGAACCCCCAGACCCAGTCCTAGCCCAGGCCTGGTGAGTGTGTGGGAGAGCTTCAGGTTGCCCTGCGCCAGGGGGACTACTGGTCCACCCCCGGCTCAGCATGGGTGAGACACTCTTCCACCCCCTTGGGACACCCACCACCTCTCCGCAAAACTTTCCCCAACCCACCCGCTGAGTAGGAATTTCTGCCGCATTCCCTTAACCCCAGACCCAGTCTTAGGCAAGGCCCAGTGAGTGTGTAGGAGAGCTTCTGGCCACCCTGTGCCAGTGGTGTTATAACCTGTGCAATTGATTCCAATTTTGTAACTCTGCATGTTTCCACAGTAACTTTATTAACAAAGACAATTTGATATAAGCTGACACATCTTCTAATAAGCTTTGTAACTTCCACTTTGTAAAACATTGATTTTAATTAATTAATTTTCTAAATATTGCTTCATCTTAATTTTTGTTTTAAAATTTGTACTGTATCTTTGACTTACAATCTTCTTAAAAGACATGATATGATAATTTCTAGTATTAGAAGCTTAGAAAGTATATTTCATTTTCCATTGACTTATATTACTTTTTTCCTTGTCTTTTACAAATATATACACACAGACACACAGACACACAGACACACACATATACATGAAAAAATATGTGAACAACCTGATGTAAGATTGATAATTTATTTACAATGTGCACTCTATTATTAATCTCTTCCTATGTATTCATTTCAGAAATATTTACCTCAAATTCACTCTGTGTACATCTTACATCTTTCATATTTCAATATTTGTCAAAAATTTTTAATACAGGTGATTATTGATTTGCAATAAAGTTAATGAAATAAACTAAACTAAAATAAAACTTATAAATAAAAGAAAGTGATCCAAGGATATATTGGGTTGAAAACAGGAATTATTTATTTATTTTTATTTATTTTTATGTTTTACACAATTTTACTGAGAAACAAATAGCAATGATACAATTTCAAAACAGATTAGTAGGACAGTTTCAATAATTAATATATTACATATTGTTGTCTTCTTAGTGGTTATTCATAGTACAAGATGCAGACATGATATCCGGTCTACAAACACTATTAGAACAAATCTTTCTATTTATTGAATTAAGAGAAAGTAGCTGTATAGCTATCCTAACTATTTTGAATATACAAATATAAAATGGTCATCAATTAGTATCCTTTTTTATTTAGTTTTGCCAGAGAAGGGTATTCCATTTTTATTTAAATATTGTATGTGTGTGAATTCAGCAAAATATTCCAATATAATACAGTAGTCCATAATAGTGATGATTTTTCCATAGGCCTGGCAATGTCAGAAGTTGTTGACTTGAGCCTTTTACAGCTCAGCATATTAATATGGCTTTATTTTTTATACCTCCTTTTTATACTTTTCTGCTGGATGTTTAAGAGCAAGCAAGAGCAAGACCTATATAACAAGAAATATAACTGTCGTATCTGATAAGGTCAGTCAAGTACCCTCAGGATTTGTCCTGTATCCCTGTACCGTACTTTGTAGATCCTTTGTCAGCGTCAGCCATGTGAATGAGTCACAGCCATTGCTTGACCAATTTGGTCTCTATGAAAGCATGAGAGAATGTTTTCTCTCCATGTGACTCTCCTTAGGCACACTCTACATCATCAATCCCTTTCCTCTGTGGCCCCATACTCTCCTTGATCAGAAAATTTGGTATACAACTGAGTTACATGATGTTGCAGTACAGGTCCTCCTATGTCCTGAGTGTTCACTAACCTAGAAAGGTTAGGGCCAAAATGTTGGCTGTCCTTGCATCCATTCATTTTCTCCAATTATTTGTGTTCAAACTTGTTAAGTTAACCCTCAAGGATAGCTTATTGTTATTATCATCCTACAACATAGACAGTTGAGCATAACCTCACTATCTATCTGAATATCAAACACCTTAAGCATAACATGGAACAGGTATTTTCTATCAAGTATTAATATGTCAAACTTTAAGTCTCTACAGAATATGAAGACAAAAATTTTAAAAATAAAAATGTTGGCCTCCCCCACCCCGCCCGCCAAGTAGGATTTTCTGCCAAGTTCCGGGAGCCCCCAGAACCAGTCCTAGCCCAGGTCTGGTGAGTGTGCGGAGAGTTTCCTGCT
>NW_004524631.1:10469311-10474311 GCF_000260255.1 Octodon degus
AAATGTATCTTCTCATTTGAGCTAGAGTCAGAGAAATGTTTCTCTGGCTCTTTAAAAAGCACTCATGTGGCAGCTGTTACACGGTGGCTCATCTGAAGTGAGAGGACCTCACCTGCATGACCGGTTTCTTTCTCTCTCTTTTTTTAACTTTATTTTATTCTCTCTCTCTCTCTCTCTCTCTCTCTCTCTCTCTCTCTCTCTCTGTGTGTGTGTGCTGGGTCTCACTACACAGCTCGGACTCACAATGATCCTCCTGTTTTCTGCCTCCCTAGCGCTGGGATTGCAGATGTGCGCCACCACACCAGGACTCCATCGCCCGCTCAGTGCACCCGGGGTTGGGGCTGGCGCAGTATGTGGTGCCAGAGATTGAACCCTAAGCAAGCGCTTAGTCCGCTGAGCTATCTTGCCACCTCTTATTTTTATTTTTTAAAGATAATAAAAAACAATAAAAAAGATAAAGAATTTCAAAACAAGATGATAGTAATAATAGTGGTGGTCAGATTGCATACATTATCTTCAAAGTGTGGTGCCTTGTTAAGGCCGGATCTCGTCTGAGCAAAACATCTACAGATCATTGACCTGAGCTTAGCTACAGGTCGGAAGTGTTGTTAGAAGGGAAGCCCCAATGAAAATGTTTTATATGCCCCAATGCGCTCTGTTTTATGTCTTTGCTTATAAATTGTTGTCCAACTACTGGGAATCAATGTGAAGGTCAGTATGCAGGGCATCTGCACAGGAAGATTTATTGGAAATTACTTGGCTGAGAAACTTTAAAGTCTGTAATAATTGAGAATATCTAGTAGTGCTAAGACCATGAGTTGAAGGGGTCTCTATCCACACTCTTATTAAAAAGTTTTGACACTAAAAAAAAAATAAAAAAATAAAAATGTTAAAAAATAGGAATAAACAATTACATATTTTCACAGACATTTAGATATCTAACCACATACAGCATTTTAGCTGAACATTCTTGCGACTCTCTTTTCTTGTCTCTTACTTTCATTCATTATTTGAGAAACAGTATGGCAGTAATTGCTATGACATGAGAAGCAGTACTTCAGATGCTCTTAATTCAAACATTTCTTCTGTGTGATTCCCAATTTTCTCTGTGCTCATTTCTTCTGCAATTTTTTCAGTTGGGCTAAGGACCTGAGATTGCATTTTGCTTGTTCTCTTTGTCATTTTGTATAGCACTGTTCTCTGATCTTTGGTGTATAGCTTTGGTGCTGTTATAACTTTAGCACCTACTGAAATTCTGGTGCAGTTCTATGAAGTTTGAATTCACCCAGTTGTCCCTGGCTTGGGCCTGGCTGCTGTGCTCAGCTTCTTCCTGCTGCAGAAGTGGGCTTGGCCTAGGTTTGGAGGGCTTCTGAGAATGAGGGGAAATTTCTCACACACTGGGCATGGGCTGGGTCCAGAAAGGTCCAGTGGGCATAGGAGAGCATTTATGCTCTCCCCCCACTCTCTAGGCCTGGGCTTGGGCAGGGTCTTGAGAAGTCTGGAGAGCATGGCAGAAGTTGTCACTCACAAGCTGTGCCTGGGCTGGGTCCTGAGGGCTGGAGGACTCCAGAGAGCATGGTGGAAGTTCTCTCTTGGAAACTGGGGCTGGGTTGAGTCCAGAGGGGTGTAGGTATCCTGAGAGCACTGCGCAAGTTCTCACGCACCAGGCCTGAGCTGGGTCCAGAGGGGTCCTGAGGGCACAGGGGAGCATGGAAGCTCTCCCATACACTTTCAGGGCCTGGGCCTGGGCTGGGTCTGGAGGGGTCCAGAGAGCCTGGTGGCAGGAATTATTTAAAGAAAACACATTTCAAAGGTATTTTGCACACAAGTGCAGATGGTCTCTGGTGTGACAACTTCAAGTCCACTGTAACAAAAGTGATAGATTGCTTATCTGGAGTTATGAAAAAGGCAATTCCTCCTAACAAGGAGTAGAGCCTCTCAGTGAATTTCTACCTCATGAGAAATAAAACCTCACAGGGAATAGAGTGATTTTTTTCCACTCTCTCTTGAATACAGTTGACACTAAAAGAGAAGCCTTGACATATTTCCCTTGTAAATTAGTTTAAAAGATTGCCTCCATCCTCAAGATAAAAATATTTTGCCTTTAGTTTTAAAAAGTAATATTTACTAGATCTATATTAATGAAGATATTTAAAAGATTATTTAAAAGAACATAATTCCTATAAGTGAAAATTTCACCCCTTGTCTCAAAAGTGTTTTTCAATGATAGCTTTGAACCTTTAGAGATACAGTAAAAAATTTCATCATTTTAGATTACACAGCTAATCAAACTGTCTCGCTTTAATTACAGTTATCTTTTTGACATCCATGTACAGGTTATGCTTTTAATTTAGAAAGATTTTATAAGTCCTTGTTGCTCTCTTGATTTCCAGAGAGGTTGACTACCTGTTTTATAGTCCTCAATTTAATTGTTACAAAAAACTTTGATATTTTACAAGCAAATATGAAGGTTTGGAGAATGATCTGAGAGCAATGGGATTTAATTTTTTGCTTGATTCTGACATTATACTTAAATAATGTCAGGGTTGATGGTGGCCTCCAAAGGGGTGCAAGTTATGATAACTTCTTCATATTTGAGTCACCTTATCCAACAATGACAAATTACCTAAAATGTTCAGAGCAACCTTAAATAATTTTCAAATGTTATTTAGTTGGCTCTTCCCTGATTTTGAGCTAATTTATCTGGTGTTATATTGATTGTCATTATCCTTCACACAAGTGAATTCAATTTGATTCTGTTTTCACATAAGGGTCATCTTATGATAAAGGATGCTATCTGATGGCTTCCTCTTTCAAAATACATGATACAGGTTTCTCACAATACAATGAAAATCCAATTAAAAAAACGAAAGTGTGAATCCTTCCCTACGAAATTGACACCTCAGATTTCACTTATCAATATAAACAAATAAATTTTAAAATTCTGAAAGATGGAAGTACAGCAGCAGAAAGACAATGGCAATGGGTAAAACAAAAAAGCTAAAATTGGGTCAAAGATATGCTTGTGTTTTGTTACAACATGAGGTATTGGCTTTGCCTTTAGTTTT
The DNA here is from genome assembly GCF_000260255.1 of Octodon degus. Taxonomy (NCBI): domain Eukaryota; kingdom Metazoa; phylum Chordata; class Mammalia; order Rodentia; family Octodontidae; genus Octodon; species Octodon degus. Next base: position 10,472,380 of record NW_004524631.1, read on the forward strand.
AAAATGTCATATTTCCTAGATCTACATTAGTGGAGATATTTAAAAGATTATTTAAAAGAACATTATTCCCATAAGTGACAGGAACTCAAATCTAGAGAAGTTTATTCTACTTTTCAGGGATCTGGTGTGCATTCCTGTTAGAGTGATATCTCAAAGACATCTCTATAGTCAAGGGATAAAGAAGGGGCTAGATTTAACATGGGGAATATTGAAGAATTCGATCCAGAGTTCTTAGGACAGGGTAACAAAAATCAGGATCAAAGTCTGAATATGTGATAGAGTACATACAGATAACTGAGCCAAAAGAAACCAGTATTGTTAAGACAAAATAAAGTATATTCATTATAGATAAAAGATTCTATTCTAAATTTTTATAAGATTTCTGTTAATGGATGAACAAAATTTCTGACTGGCTTATATATAATTACAAATTTTTAAACTTTAATAGAGCTACTATAATTCAGTTAAGTCAAAAATATATGTAAGTACATATTGATTTTTTTACTTCATTTTTCTTTATTTTTATTGCATATATTTAAAGCATATAACACAGTTTTGATATATGTTCATCATCTCACATAGTTACCTGCTATTTTTTGGGTGATCATGAGCACCTAAAATCTATTCTTTTTTATTAATTTTATTGAGAAACAAAGAACAATGAGACCGATTCAAAACCGATTAGTAGGACAGTTTCAATAATTAATACATTGCATATTGTTGTCTTCATAGTGGTTATTCATAGTACAAGGTGCAAACATGATATTCTGTCCAAACACTATTAGTACAAGTCTTTCTTCTCATTGAATTAAGAGAAAGAAGCTGCATATCTATCCTATTTTGTATATACAGATACAAAATGGTCCTTCATACATATTGATTTTGTAGAGATGTTTGTTTGTTGTTTTGTCCTGTGTACTTGTTGACTTATTTGTGTATCATTTTGTTAACCACTGTTCCTTTCTATTTGACATCAACAATTTTTCTCATTTACCTTTTCTTCATAATATGTTTTGAGTTTTAGACATAAAATCATGCTTCCACTTGGGTTACCAGCTAATCTAAGTGATATAAAACTTCACTTATTCACAAGATATCAAAAATTATGATAATTAATAAAAATCCCATAAGGTTGGGAGAAATTATTGGACAGGACTCCAATTAGCAAATAGAGCAGTGGGCAACATTTATCCATTAGTAAGGAGCCCTCAATGATCTCAATAGTCTTGGGAGACACCCCCAATAATTTGGTCATTGATCGAAAGATAAAGTTTTGTAGAGAAGAAAAATAATAGTTAATAAATAAATAAGATTTTCTCATAAAAGATGCTCTTAGTACAAAACTAAGAAATGAATGTTTTCATATGTGTATGGCAATTCATTATTGTTAATCTCATGGAGTATCAAATTTATTCATGACTCCAGATGCACAGATATTCTGACATGTAATTGTAAAATCAGAACTGTTTGTGGTGATATCTTTCTTTTAAATTAAGAACTCTGTCTTGGGCCAGCCAGATAGCTCAGCAGACTAAATTGCCTGCTTAGGCAGATGCAGGGACCAGGGTTCAATCCTGGTATGCCTTGCCAATCCCATCCCTGAGACTGCTGAGACGACAATTGAGACTGGGAGTGATGGCGCACTCCGGTAATCCCAGCGCTTGAGAGGCTAAAAACTGGAGGATCACTACAAGTCCGTTCTTGTGTAGTGAAACCCTGTAGACCCCATACTAAATACATAAAAAAGAACTGTGTCGGGGCTGGGGAGATGGCTCAGTGGAGTAAGCCCTTCCCTGGCAGGTGCAAGGACCTGAGTTCAATCCCCGGTTCCACAAAAAAAAAAAAAAAAAAAAAAAGAACTGTGTCTTTAGCTAAAAACTTAAGTGATGCATATCCCATTAAAGACAACCAGTTAGGTGAAAGCTTATGTAC
>NW_004524631.1:10480986-10491800 GCF_000260255.1 Octodon degus
TGGGTCTGGGGGTTCCCGGAAGTCGGCAGAATTTCCTACTCGGCAGGAGGTGTGGGGAGGTATGGCAGAGTGGTGTGGGGCGGCCCGAGGGGGTGGGAGAGGGGCCGGCCCACGCTGCGCCTGGGCTGGGACTGGTCCTGCCGGCGCTGGGTAGGAGGAAACTCTCAGCACACTCACCGGACCTGGGCTAGGACTGGGTCTGGGGGCTCCCGGAACTCGGCAGAAAATCCTAGTCGGCGGGCGGGTTGGGGGAGCCACTGCAGAGTGCTGGGGGGCGGCCCGAGGGGCTGGGAGAGGGTCCGGCCAATGCTGCACCTGGGCTGGGACTGGTCCCGCTGGCGCAGGGTAGGAGGAAACTCTCAGCACACTCACTGGACCTGGGCTAGGACTGGGTCTCTGAAATCTTTAACAAATTCTGACAATTGCCAGCTATACTGTTAACTGATTACTGTTATGGATTATTGGAATACATGGGTTTTAAATTGCTGTATATAGATATAAAAATATTTGGACTGAAAATCTTTAGCCTAAACAAATAAGTTCACTCAAAATGAAAAAGGATCAATAATGAGAAGGTCTATGCAAGGTTTCTCCAAACACAGCCTCTCTAATTGCAACTCAACACTCATCACTTACACAACAAAACAGAAAAGTTAGAGATATTTGAAGTGGCTGAGGATGAAGATAGGTCATACATGTGAGGACAGGATGAAGCAGTCAAGCTACCTCAGTTTTGAGAATGACACCTTTTCTAGGACAATTCCATTTGTTAATCACTAGGGAACCCTGTGTCTCATGACACTCATTTTATAAGGAGTATAAATAAATGTCCTGACAATGCTAGTACAGTTCTTCTCCCATCAGGAGAGAAGACTGCCACCTGATGTTAGCACTTGTCTCTTCACTTTATTTTCTAAATCTTCTCAGTATTTCTCCTTGGGACCACTGATAGATGCATGGGTTGCAACATCTCTTCTTCTCCAGACAAATAACTTTAATTTTCACAAAATCATTTGGGAAATAAGGGAAATTTACAGGGACATTTCAGTTTCAGGAAATGGATCAAAAAGACTCTTTTATTAGATTGGAGGAGCATTTTATTTTTTGTCTTCTGTCATTAATCATAGCTTGAATTATCTGTTTGAATATGACTGTGTTCCTGGGAGAGATGTTTCTATCAGTGAAAAAGAAAATGATCAGTCACCTTTAGGGAAAGAACATCCCAAGGGTTGTAACTAAGATGGAATTCCCAGGTAAAATTAACAAATTTTAACAATTGCTTTCTGTACTCTTAACTGACTACTGTTATGGATTATTAAAATAAATAGGTTTTAAATTGCTGTATATAGATTTAAAAATATTTCGCCTGAAAATCTTTGTAAATTATATTCCCAGCAAGCTGACAATTGCTACAGAATTCAGGGCCACTTCATTCACTAAACAGATATTTTAATGCATCAAGTAATGTATTAATTAATTAAAATATAACCGAAAGTATTGCGAGGATGTGGTGGTACATATCTGTAATCTCAGCACTCAGTAGGCTGAGGAAGGAAGACTGTTACAAGTTAGGACCAGACTGGGGTACACAGGAAGACCTGTCAAAAAAAGGACTAGAAATATTTTAGAGGCTTTAATGCTACCATCATAATTGACAGCTGCTGAATGGGAACCTCTAGATATCAGGATAATGTATAATACCAGTTCAAGATGGACAACAGCCTCTGGTTCTCAAGCAAATGTTTCAATATTTCTCTGGCAACTGTCTTAATATTCTTCATATAAAAGTATCAATATTTTCATTTCTTAAATGTTCCTGTATTTTTGTGACATTGATGCTGATATGGGTTACAAAGGATTGCATTAAAAATTCAGACATTGCATCAAAATCTGTCATCACCCATAGTGTTGCTCTTTCAGTGAGAAATTGCACATAAACTCAACTGAGATGGAGAAGAACATACCTATATCAATCCTAAACTGAGAATGAATGTTTTATGAGATGTGTGCATGTCCTTGTCAATAGATTATTCTAGCTTGTGAATACTTTGGTTCATGATAAGGAATTGATCAACTCTGATGGCTGAGATAATACAACTCTGTACTGGCTGGCAAAACCTAATAAACACTGGACAGAGACACAAATATTAATCCCTTCAGGCTTCAAGGTCAAAGATAGTTACTTCTCTGGGAAAAGCTGGCCGAAAAATATATAGCCTCTTAAACTGAGTCTGAGAGGTTTCATTAAAATAGGTCCATAAATTAAGTGTGAGAAACAAATGATTCCTTTTTTTTTTCTTTTTTTTTTGGCAGAACAGGGGATTGAAATTAGACCCTTGTACTTGCCAGGGAAGCGCTTATTCTACTGAGCCATCTCCCTGGCCCAATGATTCCTTTTTTTGAGGGGGGTCTCGCCCACACATTCAAGACCAGTGTGCAGGCAAGGTGGATCTACTGGTGCCGTGTCCAACTGTCTGAGAACATAGGCAGAAACCAGGAAGCTACAGGATCCTGGGGAGTCCCACTAACATGTGCCATCAGCATGGAGGCAGAGTGAATCTTCTGGAATACTATCACAATGTCAGAGGGTGTGGGGAGATGCTGGGCAGATTCAGGATACTGGTGAGTCCAGTCCGTGCCCACCACATATGCAGAAACTTTGCTGAACTTCAGCCAGCTTTCCACACCAGTCATGAGAGCCTTAGTGAGTCTAACTCTGCCCCACCTCCACTGTAATGGAAACCGTACTGACCCATGTTTCACCACTCTTGCATGACTGTTGAGACCAGATGATATTCGGGAACTTCTAAAATGCTAAAACTGGGGCCAGCCAAATAGCTCAGCAGAATAAAGTGCTTGCAAGCAGACGCTAGGGCTGGGGGTTCAAGCCCTGGGCCTGCCATGCCAGCCCCTCCCCCTGGTTGTGCTGAGACAACAACTGAGATTGGGCTTGGTGTCATGCTCCCATAATCCCATCTCTCAGGAGACTGTAAACAGGCAGATCACTATGAGTCCGATCTAGTAGTGAGATCTTGAATACCCTGTACAACCTTTCCTAAAATACAGAAAAAAAAGAAAGGCAAAACGAAAGAGCAAAATATAATCTCAGTTCTCCAGTCTGCACAGAACAAATCCGGGAGACAAGAACATAGAAGAATTTGGAAGTCACACAACTGAAATTTCTGAAATGATAGCAAACGAAGTAAAGAAACAAGTCAATCAGGCTATAGAAGATATCAGATTAACCTAGCCCAGGCCCAGAGAGTGTGTGGGAGAGCTTCTGGCTACCCTGCGCATGCAGGACCTACAGGTTCCAGCCCAGGCATAGCATGGGTGAGAACCTCTTCCACCCCCCTGAGAAACTTCACATCACTCCACAGCACCTCCCCTACCCCGCCCACCCAGTAAGAATTTCTGCCGCATTCCTGGAAAACCCAGACCCAGTCCTAGCTGAGGGCCGGTGAGTGTGTGGGAGAGCTCCCAGGTACCCTATGCTGGCGGAACCCACTCGTCCCAGGCAGGGCGCAGCAAGGGTGACACACTTTCACCCTCTTAGGATGCCCCCAATCACGTGATAGTGCCCCCACACACACACACAGTCAGACCAGAGAGTAGACATTTTTGTCGCATTCTGGAAACCCCCAGATCCAGTCCTAGTCCAGGCCCGGTGAGCGTGTGGGAGAGGTGCCTCTATCCCTACTCCAATTTTTCCCCTCCAGAATCAGCCTAGACCTGGCATACAGGACAGGGGTGAAACCCTACAGCTTCAGTCCTGGCAGAGAATGTAGGGGACAGAACTAACCAGCTAGTTCAGGAAAAACATCTTGCCAGAGGGGCAGAACAGGTTCACCCCCAAGGGCAGCAACAGGAAGGAACTGAGCACAGCAGCCAGACTCAAGCCAGGTTCAGCTGAATAAATCCAAACTTAGTAGATCTACACCTGAACTTCAGTAGGTGCTAAGGTTCTAAATGCAACAATGATATACAACAAAGGTCAGAAGACAGTGCCACACAAAATGACAATGAGAAGTAGCAAAATACAATCTCAGAACCCAAGCACACCCATAACAAGTGCAGAGGACACTAACACAGAACAAATTGGGAATCACACAGCTGAAAGCAATGAATCAACAGCTTCTGAAATAAAGAAACTGCTACAGAGAGGTATAGAGGATATCAGATTGGAAACGAAAAAAGAAATCCCTGAATTAATAACATCTGCAGTAAAGAATCAAATACAGAAACATATGGATGAAACCCAATGCCCACCCAGAACAAGTGCAGAAGACACTAGGTCAGCTCAAATGTATGAATTAATAGCATCAATAGTAAATAAGCAACAGCAGAAACACATAGAGGAACTCAGAGAAAAATTCTTTTCTACTGGCTCAGCTGAAATGTATGAATTAATAGCATCGATAGTAAATAAGCAACAGCAGAAAGTTATAGAGGAACTCAGAGCGGGATACTTTTCAGAAATAAGAAAAAAATTCTCAAACTCATAGCATCTGAAGTAAAGAATCAACTACAGAAACATAGGCAGGAAACCCAAGCTGAAAAAAACACAGCAGTAAAAGAATTTATAATTGCTTTTGAAGAAGACATTGATAAAAAAAATAGAGGAGATTAGAAAAATGATGAATTCCTTGAAAGAGCATTACAGGAAAGAAATAGATGGCGTGAAGCAGAGTCAAAGAGATATAGAGGAAATTAAAATCTCAATCACAAGCTTGCAATACCCTTTAAGTGAAAGTGAAGTCAGAGTTTCAGATATTTAAGATGCTGGTGCAGCTAGTGAAAAGATAAGAAAGGATCTCTTAAAAACAATGAGGATGCAGGAAAAAATAATCCCTTACCTCCAAGCTGATGAAAAGATGAACAATGTAGGACTAATAGGCATCAATGAGAAAGAAGGAGTCAATACAAATGACAAAAACTCTGGGCAGAAATAATAGCAGAAAACTTCCCAAATATGAGAAAACAATCTGATATTCAGGTAACTGAAGTATACAGAACACCAAGTAACCTCAAGCCAATTAAAAACACACTGAGACATATAATAGTAAAGATCCCAGCAACTTAGCAAAATAATAAAATACTGAAAGCCATTAGAGAAAAGCAGCAGATCACATTCAAAGGAAAACCCATCAGAATTACAGCCGATTTCTCTTCACAAACATGAAGACAAGAAGAGCATGGAGCAGAGTACTTCAAGACTCCAAGAAAACAAATTCTAGCCCACACTACTGCACCCTGCGAAACTCTCAAGTTTGATGGGACAGTGAAATACTTTCATGAAAAAGAACAGCTAAAGGATTTTATGATGAGAAAACCAACCCTAAACAGGCTACTGAAAGATGTTCTAGAGAGGGACCAAAATGATCAGAAAATCTCAAATGAGATCAGAAGCAGCCAACTAAATAGGGCAAGCAATTAAACACAGGAGAAAAAAGAGAAAACGACAACAGGTAAATGACATGGCAATCGTAAGTCTATGCATCTCAAGTATGACCATCAATATAAATGGACTCAATTCACCAATTAAGAGAAATAGACTGGCACAGTGGATTAGAAAACAAAATCCACAATATGCTGTATACAAGAAACACATTTAACTCATAAAGACATTCATAGGCTAAAAGTCAAAGGATGGAACAAAATACTACCTGCCCCAGCACTTCAGAAAAAAAGAAGGGGTAGCAATCCTACTCTCAGACAGTCTCAACTTCAAACCCATAATGATCAAGCATAATAAAGAAGGCCACTATATACTGGATAGGGGATAAATTCAAGAGGAAAAGGAAACAATCATGAATATATATGCACCAAACTCGGGAGCACCAAATTATGTAAAACAAATCTTAATTCACATGAAAAACTTAATATCCAATACCGCAATCTTAACGGGAGACATTAATACCCCCTTATTCCCAAAAGATAGATCAACCAGAAAAAAACTTAGCAAAGAAATAACAACTGTACCAGAACTGGAAACAAATGCACTTCATGGACATATACAGAGTGTTGCACCCAAACACAGATGAATACAAATTTTTCTCAGCTGCACAAGGGTCATTTTCTAAACTAGAACACATACTTTTCCATAGCTCATGCTTAAGTATCTGTAAGAAAACAGAAATTATCCAATGCACATTATCTGACCACAATACAATGAAACTGGAAATAAATGACTAAAGAAAACAGAAAAAACTTTTAAAAACATTTAAATTAAATGATGCCCTACTCAGCAACCAATGGGTCACAGATGAAATTAAACAAATAGGGGGCCAGGCAGATGGCTCAGTGGAATAAGCGCTTCCATGGCAAGCGCAAGGGTCTGAGTTCGTTCCCTGGTTCCGAAAAACAACAACAACAACAAGAAGAACTGAAACAACATTTATAATTCAGTGAAAATTCAAGCACAACATATAGGAATTTATGGGATACAATGAAAGCAGTACTTAGAGGAAAATTTATACCTGAGAACTCACACATTAGGAAAACAGACTGTGAACAAATAAATACCCTAATGCTATACCTTCAACAACTAGTAAAGGAAGAAGGAACCAAACCGAGAGCCCAAACACAGGAAGAAATCATAAAGAATAGAGCAGAAATTAATTCAATTGACAAGAAGAAAACAATTCAAAGAATTAAAAAAGCAAAAAGCTGGTTCTTTGAAAGATTAAATAAAATTGATAACCCCCTAGCTAACCTCATCAAAAAGAGGAAAGAAAAAATTCAAATACCAGCAATAAGGAAGGGAAGGGTGTAATTACCACAGACTCAGAGGAATTATAGAAGATTATCAATAGCTACTTTAAAAATCTTTACTCTCACAGAATAGAAGACACAGAAGAAATGAACAGATTCCTAGAAAGATACAAATTACCACAACTGAATCGACAAATATAACCACTCTCAATAGACGAACAACAGCCGATGCAATACGAGACGTAATTAAAAAACTACCGACAAAGAAAAGTCCAGGTCTGGATGGATTCACAGCCGAATTATAAAAGATATTTACAGAAGATGCAGTCTCTATACTCCTCAAACTCTTCCATGATATTGAAAAGGAAGCAATCCTCCCATAGTCATTCTTCGAGGCAAGTATTATACTTATACCAAAACCAGGGAAAGACACAACTAAGAAAGAAGTACAGGCTGATCACCCTAATGAGCATAGATGCTAAAATCCTCAATAAAATACTAGCAAATAGAATACAGCAAGTCATCAAGAAGATCGTACACCAAGACCAGGTAGGATTCATCCCAGGCATGCAAGAATGGTTCAATATTTGAAAATCCATAAATGTAATACTCTATATCAATAGAGCGAAAACTACAAACCACATGATCATCTCCATCGATGCACAAAAGGCTTTTGACCAAGTCCAACACTCATTCATATTCAAAGTCCAATAGATAATTGGAATAGAAGGCGTCTATTTCAATCTGGCAAAAGCCATTTATGAAAACCCAATGGCTAACATAATCCTAAATGGGGAAAACCTGAAATCTTTTACTCTTAGATCTGGTACAAGACAAGGATGTCCTCTATCACTACTCCTATTCAATATAGTTCTGGAATCATTAGCTGCAGCCATTAGACAAAAGAAAGAAATAAAAGGAATAAGAACAGGCAAAGAGGAAGTTAAATAATCTTTATTTGCAGATGACATGATACTGTACTTGGAAGACACAAAAAACTACACTAAGAAGCTACTAGAATTAGTACCGAAATTCAGGAGCATAGAAGGTCATAAAGTCAATACCCAAAAGTCAATAGCATTCCTCTACACAGACAACAAACACACTGAGAGGAAAATTAGAGAAACAATACCCTTTACAATAGCAACAAGGAAAATGAAATGCCTTGTAATTAATCTAACTAAGGAAGTCAAAGATCTTTTCATGGAAAATTACAGTACTGTTAAAAAAGAGATCATAGAGGATTTCAGAAAATGGAAAGATATTCCATACTCCTGGATAGGAGGAACCAACATTGTGAATATGGCCATACTCCCAAAATTGCTATACAAATTTAACTCAAGCCCTATCAGTCTACCACCAGGATACCTCACAGAGGTATAGGATCATTCCTAAAATGTATATGGAAGCCGAAAATATCGAGCATAGCAAAGGCAATCCTGGGCAACAAAGACAATTCAGCAGGCATTACATTTCCTGATTTGAAATTATACTACAAGGCTACTGTGATAAAATCAGCATGGTACTGGAAACAAAACACCTGAAGATCAATGGATTAGACTAGAAGACGCTGAAGAAACTACAAACACACTCAGCCACCTTATCTTTGACAAATGGGCCAAACATACTCACTGGTAGACAGATAGCCTCTTTAACAAATGGTACTGGAAAAACTGGCTCTCTACATGCTGAATACAAAAACTTGACACAGGTCTTTCCCCATGCACTCAACTAAAGTCAAAATGGATTAAAGATCTAAACATTAAAGCAGAGCCACTAATTCTCCTGGAAGAGAAAGTAGGAGGAACTCTTGAGGACATAGGGGTAGACAAAGAGTTCATGAACAGAAATCAAATCCCACGGAATCATTTGAAAGAATTAACAACTGGGACCTGTTCTTATTGAGAAGTTTTTCATGTCAAAAGAAATTACCAACAAAGTGAAAAGGCGACCCACAAATTTGGAAAAAATCAGGAAAATAAGTACTCAGACAAAGGTCTCCTCTCTAGAATTTATAAAGAACTAAAAAACACTAGGGCCCCAAAATTTAAAGACCCAATCCAGAAATGGGCATCCGAGATAAACACACTCTTCTCAGAGGATGAAATTAAAAAGCGAATAAATATATGAAAAAATGCTCCATATCACTTTCCATCTGAGAAATGCAAATTAAAGCAACATTGAGATATCATCTCACCCCAGAAATAATAGCTATCATAAATAAATCACCCAACAAGAAATGTTGGAGAGGCTGTGGGGAAAAAGGAACCCTTCTCCACTGCTGGTGGGAATGTACACTGCTGCAACCATTATGGAAATCAGTGTGGAGACTGCTTCAAAAAGTTGGACTTGAAATTCCATTTAAACCAGCTATTCCTCTACTGGGAATTTTCCCAGAGGATCTGAAAACATCATATCATAGGGATATATGTGTGCCTATATTTATAGCAACACTATTTGTGATTGCCAAAACTTGGAAACAACCAAGATGCCCGACACCTGTGGAATAGTTCAAAAATATATGTTATTTTGATACAATGGAGTATTACTCACCTATAAAGAATGATAAACTCGAAGCCCTTATATTGAAGTCGATGACACTTGAAGATATTCTCAATAGTGAAATAAACCAGACACACATGTGTAAATATCATATAGTTTCCCTAGTATAAGAACTCAAATGAAGAAATACAAATAGAAAGGTATAACACAAGTAAAAGGAAAGCAGTATCTCGAGGACTAACTAATCAAGAGAGGGAAAGGAGAAGAGCTAGGAAACATGACAGTGTCAAGCCATCCAGTTATATATAGAAGATGGGCAAGGCAATGATCCTGAGAATCTCCAGAAGATTTTTTAATCTAGCAGTTATTTGGAAAGATTCATACCCTGACTAACTATATATACTGATAATTGTGAACTAAGCAACTGCACTGAAAATGGTAATCTGTAATAGTAGTTTGATGCTTGGAGTGCCTGTCATTCTGGTTTTCTGAATACGCGTTGCATGTCATGACATGCCAGTTGCTGCTGTACTCTCTCTTGGATAGATGATTTTCAAAAAGAAGGGCGTGGTGAATAAAGGCAAGAGAGAGGAAAAGGAATATTGTGGGACTGTTAAAGGGTGTATGTGGTTAGATTTTTGGACTTATGTGTAAACATAAAAGTATATAATTCTTTATGCATATTTTAAAAAAATGTATTCCAATTTTGAAATGTTTTTTCATCATATTCTATAGGGACTTAAAGTTCAACATATCAATGCTTGATGAAAATTACCTTTTCCATGTTATGCCTAAGATGTTTGATATTCAGACAGATAGTGACGTTAAGCTTAACAGCCTAGGTTCTATGGTAATCACAATAAGCTTCTCTTCTGTAGGGTTAACAAACTAAGTTTGCAGACCAAAATTAAAGATAAAGGAGGGCCGCAAGGAAAACCAACATTTTAGCCCTATCCTTACAAGGTCAATTAAGACTCAGGACATAGGAGAACTTGTACTGTAAAGTCATGTAACTCGGCAGATTCCCAAATTTTCGGATCAAGGAGATTATCGAGCCAAAGACGAAAGTGATTGTTGAAGTAGAGTGTGCCTAATGAGAGTCACATGGATAGAAAACATTCTGTCAGGCTTTCACAGAAACCACGTTGGCCAAGCAATGGCCGTGAGTCATCCACATGGCTGACACTAACAGAGGTTCTACAATCTGAAGTACAGGATCTCAGCATAAATCCTGATGGGATTTCACTGAATTTATCAGACTCAAAAGCTACAACTCTTGTTGCATAGGTTCTGCTTTACCTTGGTCTTAACCATCCAGCAGAAGAGTATAAAAACTAAGTATAAGAAGTAAAGCCATGGTGCTATATTGAGCTGTGGGGGACTCAGGTCAACAATTTCTGACATTGCCAGTGAAATGGAAGACCCAATACTATTATGGACTAATGAACTCTTTTAGAATATTTTGCTGAATTTACACACGTATAATATTTAAATGATGGAAGTTAACAGAAAAAGGGGATACAGATGAATGTCCATTTTGTATCTGTGTATTCAAAGTGGTTAGGATAGATATATAGTTATATTCTCTTAATGAATAG
>NW_004524631.1:10492800-10494110 GCF_000260255.1 Octodon degus
GCAGATTGATGTACACTGCAAAGCTATCTGTCAAATTTAATGAGGAGATAAGATTCTTCTATAACAAAGAACAATTGAAGAAATTTGTGACCAACAAATCAACCCTGAATAGAGTATTGAAAGATATTCTAAAAAGAGACATAAATATCCACAACTTGAAGAACAATAGCAGAAAGGAACCACCAAGCAGAACAAGCAATTAAAAAGAGAAAATTATGGAAAGCAGGAAAATAACATGAATTGGAGGAATGAAGTGACGGTAAAAGTAAGAGAAAAGATACATAAATCAATAATTAAAGATGACACTAACATCAAAACTAAAATTTGCAGGGTCAGAAATTGTCAAAAATTTTAGAGACTGATGATGGAAGAAGAATAGACAGGAAAAAGAAAAGAAAAAATATAGAAGAAGCAAAAACAGCAGAGGAATTATTTTAAACATTTTTTTGAGGAACCGCACATTGAACTCAGACTAAAACATTGCTATGATCAATATTTAGAGGGAGTCTAAAAGGATACAAAAATTTACAGTTTAAAAGGTGAATAAAAATAAATAAATGATGGATAATAATAAATAATCTTAGAAAGATAAAAGAGATCATAAAATTGACAGGTGGCCTTGTTCTCTCATTACTGACAGTAACTTTCCACTATGTGATGTCTTTTGCATTAACCAATGGGGGAAGGCTCTATCTCTATGTACTTATCTGCTTCAAAAGATTTTACGAGACTCTACAATATCCAGTGAAAGGATACTTAATTGAGATTTACCACTCTCAAATGTGTTGAATTTGGAAATATGAAAATGAGTGAAATATTATCCCACTTTATAATTTATAACCTTTAACTCTTCTATGAAGCCACTAGACATTTATTTATCAGGAATACAAAACTACAAGTCATCTGACCCAGTGAAATGCATTTCCTCAGCTTCATTGGGTTTTAAGAGTTACTGAGACAACTTAGGAAACAGTGCTATGGGATCCCATCAGGCTTCTTGTACGGGACACGTTCTTGTCACTGGGGCAAAATATATAGTCCTTGCAATTTATTTATTTATTTATTTATTTATTTTTCAAAGTTTTATTGATAAACAGATAGCAATGAGACAGTTTCAACTCAAATCGGAAGTACAGCTTCAACAAATAATACACTGCATAAATTCTTCTTAGAAGTTAATTGCTGTACAAGATGCGGACTTGTGATCCTATTTACAAACACCATTAGAAAAATAATTCTATTCATTAAGAGAATGCAACTATATATCTATCCCAACCTCTTTGAATACACAGATACAAAATGGACATTCA
>NW_004524631.1:10504459-10504930 GCF_000260255.1 Octodon degus
ATCATTGTTGGTTTGAAGTTGAGACTGTCTGAGAATAATATTGCTACCCCTGCTTTTTTCTGAGGTGCTGGGGCATGTAGAATTCTGTTCCATCCTTTGACTTTCAGCCTATGAATGTCTTTGTGAGTTAAATGTGTTTCTTGTATACAACATATTTTTGGATTTTGTTTCCTAATCCACTGTGCCTGTCTATTTCTCTTAATTGCTGACTTGAGTCCATTTATATTAATGGTTAGAATTGAGATGGACTGACTTACGGTTGCCATGTTATTTACCTGTTATTGTTTACTCCTTTTTCTCCTGTGTTTAATTCCTTACCCTATTTAGTTGATTGCTTCCGATTTCATTCGAGTAGTTCTGATTGTTTTGGTCCCACTCTAGAACCCCTTTCAATAGCCTGTGTAATGTTGGCTTTGTCATCGTGAAATGTTTTAGCTGTTCTTTGTCATGGAAGTATTTCACTTCTCCATC
>NW_004524631.1:10505030-10514320 GCF_000260255.1 Octodon degus
CAGCAAGCTCTCTACACACTCACCGGACCTGGGCTAGGACTGGGTCTTAGTACTTGCAATTTAAAGAAGTTTATTTTGGCTCATACTGTCAGTGGATTCTGTCCATTGTCTGCCAGCTCCAAGGTAAAAATAACATGGCAGAACATTATGACAGAGAAAATTGGCTCATTATATTGTAGTCAGGGAGAATAGAGAGACAAAATGAGCAAAGGAGCGAGTATACTTTTCTAGGTCATGCCTCCCATGACCTGCCTCTTCCAACTCCACCACTTGGCTTAATTTTCATGATAATATTTTCAGCAAACACACTCACTGTGGCCATAAATTTACAAATGCTTTCTTTTTTGGCCAAACTATGAGCTTTTCATATCTTTTAACTTGATTTTGGCTCCTACTTTTCACTGTGGATGTGGCTAAAAGCAGGCAGAATGTACTTCTACCACAGCCTGAATATTGAGTTGCTTTTAAATTTCCCCAAACAGATTATTCTTGCAAACATAGTCTACCAAAAATCCAGCATGGGCAAAACATGAACAAAATTTCTGCCAAAGCATAAAATACATAGCTTCTAGTAAAACTGGCAATAGAATTCTTTGTCCCAATGGAAAACTCATGAACCTAGCCTGTGCTTTCTACATTCTTATCAACATTCTGGTCTGAGCTGTGGTCAGTATTGCATATCAAGCACCATTCACATCATTCTAGAACTTCTCTACCTCACATCTATAAATATTTCCAAATACCTCCTGCAAACAACTTCCAAAGACTTCTGAAATATATGATTAGGCACAGCCACAAAAACAGTGCCACTACTGGTATCAATCCTATGTATTAATTATTTTCCTATCACTGGGTCAAAATACCTGATACCTACAAATTATAGGAATAGGGATTTATTTTGACTTATAGTTTAAATGCCTTCAGTCAATGGTTAGCTGACTTCAAGCAGAAATGGCATGGCAGGAGAAAGATGCTCATTAAATGAGTGAAACAAGGATTAAAATACACCTCCAAATCATATCCCCTGTGACCTGCCCTTTCTGACCTGTCCTATTTCCAACTGTGAGTCTTTTGGGGAACATATTAGATGAAAATCACAACATTCCACCAGTGGATTGTAGTTCCTCAAGCACTTTGGGTTTTAAGACATACTGGGATACTGGAGGTACTACTATTTAGGCAGTGATACTGTGATTTCTTAAGATTATACATTCTTTATTTTAACATATTCATCGATTCAGAAATCCAAGAGAAAGTGGGGACAGAAAAAAGGAAATTACAAAGCTGAAATGCTCCTAAACAGAAGAGAGTTAGATATACAAGAGCACATGGTACTGAAAAGAAGCCACCACAAGATGGTGTGCAGAGTCACTGAAATGAGGGGGAGTAAGAAAAGTATAAATGAGACTCCCTCACTGAGTCAAAAGTTCACGTACTAGTATAGACTAAGGAGAAAAATATGAGAAGTTTCCCAAGAAATCAGAAAGAACATTGATGTATTTAGACAGGACTTTTTTCCTTCAAATCATATAAATAGCAATGCCACATATATTTTACTATGGGTATATTTCTGTGTGTATCATCCAAAAACTTTTGGACTCAGTGTGGTGTAATGGATAGGTTTGCTCTGCAACTTTATTTTGTTCTTCAGAAAAGTAGGCTTAAAACCAACAACAAGACCAGCCAAATAGCTCAGCAGATTAAAGCTCCTGCAAGTAGGCTTAGGGGGCAGGGGTTTGATCACCGGGCTTGCCGTGCCAGCCCTGCCCCCAGAGAGACACAATTGAGACAGGGTATGGTGGCACCACCTGAAATACCACCTCTTGGGAGACTGAAAGCAGGCAGATCACTATGTCTTCGATTTATTTTTTTTTACTTATTTTACACATTAACTTTATTGAGAAACAAATAGCAATGAAGCAATTTCAAAACAAGTTAGGAGGACAGTAACAATAATTAATACATTGCAGAGGATTGCCTTCATGTTTGATTTCATATCATAATATTTTTGAGTTTTATTTATTTTATTTTTTCCATAATTTTATTGCAAAACAAATAGCAATGAGACAGTTTCAAATCAAATTGGTAGGACAGTTTCAATAATTAACACATTGCATACATTCTTCCTTGTGGTTAATTGCTGTATAAGATGCAGGCTTGATATCCTATTTACAAACACCATTAGAGCAAATCCCTCTATTCATTAAGAGAATGTAACTATATATGTATCCTAACCACTTTAAATACACAGATACAAAATGGAAATTTATCGCTATCCCTTTTTTTTGTTAAGTTCCATCATTTAAATATTATAGGTGTGTAAACTCAGCAAAATATTCTAAAAGAGTTCATTAGTCCATAATAGTATCGGGTCTTCTGCTTCACTGGAAATGTCAGAAATTGTTCACCTGAGTCCCCTACAATTTCTTAAAGTGTTGCTTTCCTTTCAATTGAGTTATAACTTCCAATATTTATTTCTTCTTTTCAGTACTTACACTAGGAAGAGTGTATTTTATTTACACATGTGGGTCTGGTTTATTTCATTTATGAGTATATCCTCATGTACCCTCCACTTATATATGAAGGCTTCGAGTTTATTATTCCTTACAGCTGCATAAAACAGCATGGTATAAAAACATCACATATTTTCATCCTTTCCTCATGTGACGGATATTTTGGTTGCTTCCAAGATTTGTGTATCACAAATTGTACTGCTATAAACATAGGTGCACATATATTGCTGTGATATGATATTTTCAGTTCTTTTGGGAAAATTCCCAGGAGGGCGATAGATGATTTGAATGAGATTTGCTGTTCTAGTTGCTTAAGGAGTCTCCATACTGATTTCCCTAATGGTTGCACAAATCTACATTCCCACCAACAGTGGAGAAGGTTTCCATTTCCCCCACATTCTCTCCAAGATTTGTTGTTGATTGGTTTCTTTATGATAACCATTCTTTCTGGGGTGAGATGGTATCTCAGTGTTCTTAGAATTTCCATTATATGGATGGCTAGTGATGCAGAACACTTTTTCATATATTCATTTGCTTCCATAATTTTGTCCACTGAGAACTGTGTGTTCATCACACATGCCCATTTCTGTATTAGGACTTTACATTTTGGGCCCTAATGTTTTGTAGTTCTTTATAAATTCTAGGGAACAGACCTGTGTCTGAGTGCATATTAGTTAAGAATTTTTTCCCAAATTATGGGTTATCTTTTCTCTTTGTTGTTAATTTCTTTAGACAAACAAATTTTTCTCAATAAGATGAGGTCCCAGTTGTTAATTCAAATATTTCACGTGCAATTTGATTTGCATTCATGAACTGTTTACCTGCCCTTATGTCTTCAAGAGTTTCTCATACTTTCTCTTCCAAGAGATTTAGTGTTTCTGTTTTAATGTTTAGATCTTTAATCCATTTTGACTTTAGCTTAGTGCATGGTGGTAGACCTGGCTCAAGTTTTAGTTTTCTGCATGTAGAGAGCCAGTTTTTCCAGCAACATTTGTTAAAGAGGCTACCTTTCTTCCAGCAAGCATGTTTGCTCCCATTGTCAAAGATAAAGTGGCAGTGTGTGTTTGTCCTGGTTTCTGCATTTTTAATTTGTTCCAATCATCCTCACATTTTTTTTCCAGTACGATGTTGATTATATCACAGTAGCTTTGTAGTATAATTTCAAGTCAGGAATTGTAATGCCTCCTACCTTGTCTTTTTGCCCAGGATTTTCTTTGGAATCCTAGGTCTTTGCTGTTTCCAAATAAATTTCAGGAAGCATTTCTCTAGGTCTGTAAGATATTTTAGTAGAATTTTGATAGGGATCGTGTGAAATCTCTATAACAATTTTGAGAGTATGGCCATCTTTAAAATATTGGTTCTTCCTATCCAGGAGCACGGAATATCTTTGCATTCTCAGAAATCCTCCACGATCTCTGTTTTCAGAGTACTGTAATTGTCATTGAATAGAACCTTGACTTCTTTAGTTAGGGTAATTTTTCAATATTTTATTTTCTGTGGTTATCATAAAAGGTATTGTTTCTCTAACTACCCTCAGTGTTTTATGACATTTGTAGAAGAATGCTATTCAATTTCTTTCTTTTTATTTCTTTTCTTTACTGAACCTGGGATTGAACTCAGGCCCTTGCCCTTGAGAGGAAAGTGCTTATTCTACTGAGTGAACTCCCCATTCCCTGCTACTCATTTTTTATATCTTGTTTTTATATTTTTCTGCTCGATAGTTAAGACCAAGACAAAGCAAAACATATGTAAGAATTGCTACTTTTGGATCTGATAAGGTCAGTTAATTCCCCTCAGGATTTATCCTGAAACATTGTACCGCAGCTTGTTGATCCTTTCTCACTGTCAGCCATGTAGATGAGTCACGGCCATTGCTTGACCAATTTGTGCTCTTTGAAAATCTGAGAAAAAATTTTCTCTCCATGTGACTCTCCTTAGGCACACTCTACATCATCAATCACTTTCCTCTGTGGCCCCATAATTTCCTTGATCAGAAAATTTAGGACACAACTGAGTTAGTTACATGATCTTACAGTACAAGTTCTCATATGTTCTGAGTCTTAATAAACCTTAGAAGGCTAAGGCCAAAAAGTTGTATTTTCCAGCAGCCCTCCATTTTGATCTGCAAACGCAGGTTGACAAGACTCCAAGAGAGAAGTCCATTGTTATTACAGTAAAACCTAGCCTGTTGAGCTTAACCTCACTATGTGTCTGAACCTCAAACATCATAGGCATAGTATGGAATATATTTTTCAACAACCATTGATATGTTAATCTTTAAGTCACTACAGAATACGACGAACAAAATTTGAAAAATTAAAATATATTAAAAAATTGGAATAAATAATTATATATGCTTGCTCATAAGTCCAGAAATCTAACCATATACAACATTATAACAGGACAGTCCCACAACACTCCTTTTCCTGTCTCTGGCCTTCATTCACCACCTTCTTCCTGTTCAAGCAATCATCTACCTGAGAGACAGCAAGCAGCAACCGGTGTGTCATGACAAGCACATATTCAGAAGACCAGAATGACAGGTACTGCAAGCATGAACCTACTACTACAAATTGCCGTTTTCAGTGCAGGTGCTTAGTTCACAGGTGTCAGTATATGTAGTTAGTCACAGTGACAATACTTCCAATTAACTTCTAGATTCCAAAACATTCTGAAAATTCTTAGGATCATTGCTTTATCCATCTTGTACATAAAAGTGCATGGCTTTCCTCTATCATGTTTCCTAGCTCTTCTCCTTGCTCTCTCTTCATTGTCTAGGCTTCAAATTCTTGCTTTCCTTTTAATGGTATTATACCTTTATATGTGGATTTCCTCTTTGAGTTCTTATACTGGGGAAACTATAAGATACTTACACATGTGTGTCGGGTTTATTTCACTTATAAGTATTTGTTCAAGTGGCATGGACTTATATATAAATGCTTCAAGTTTATCATTCTTTATAGCTGTAATACTCCATTGTATAAAAATACCACATTTTTTCCATCCAATTCTCAGGTGATGGGCATCTTGGTTGTTTCCAAGATTTGGCTATCACAAATTGTGCTGCTATAAGCATAGGCACACTTACATCACAATGCTATGATGTTTTAAGATATTCCAGGAAAATTTCCAGGAGGAGAATAGCTGGATTAAATGGGATTTCCAGTCCTTGCTTTCTAAGAAGTCTCCACTCTGATTTCCATGAGTTGCACCAGTCTACATTCCCACCAGCAGAGGATAAGGCTTCCTTTGTCCTCACAGTCTCTCCAACATTTGCTCTTGGTTTATTTCTTTATGATAGCCATTCTTTCTGGGGTGAAATGATATCTCAGTGTAGTTTTAATTTGCATTAAAGGAAGGCTAGTGATGTGAAGTATTTTTTCATATATTCATTCGCTTCTTTAATTTCATCCTCTGAGAAGTGTGTGTTCATCTCGGATGCCCATTTCTAGACTCTTCTGGGGCCCCAATGTTTTTCAGTTCTTTATAAATTCTAGAGAGCAGACCTTTGTCTGAGTACTTATTTGTCATGATTTTTTCCAAATTTGTAGGTTTTCTTTTCACTTTATTGGTAATTTCTTTTGACATGCAGAAACTTCTCAATAAGAGCAGGTCCCAGTTCTTAATTCTTTCAATTGTTTCCCATGCGATTTGATTTTTATTTATGAACTCTTTGCCTACCCCTATGTTCTCAAGAGTTCCTCCTACTTTCTCTTCCAGGAGATTTAGTATTTCTGTATTAATGTTTATATTTTTAATGCATTTTGACTTTAGCTTCATGCATGGTGTCAGACCTGTGTCAAGTTTTAGTTTTCAGCATGTAGAGAGCCAGTTTTTCCAGCACCACTTGTTGAAGGGGATATCTTTCTTTCAGTAAGCACAATTGGCCACTTTTTCTAAGATAAGGTGACTGAGTGTGTTCTTAGAGGCTTCACCGTCATCTATTCCATTTCACTGATCCTCAGGTCTATTTCCTTGACAGTACCATGCTGATTTTATCACAGTAGCTTTGTAGTATAAATTTTGTTGGGAATTGTATTTCCTCCTGCATTGTCTTTGTTGCCCAGGATTACCTTCGCTATTCTAGGTCTTTTCTGATTCCAAATTAATTTTAGGAATGGTTTCTCCAGGTCTGTGAGATATGTTGGTGGTAGTTTGATAGGAATTGCATTAAAACTGTACAACAATTTTGGGAGTATGGTAATCTTAACAATGTTTGTTCTTCCTACCCAGGAGCAAGGAATATTTGACATTTGCTGAAATCCTCAACAATCTGTTTTACAGGGTACTGTAATTTTTCTAGATTGGTGATAGGGCACATCCTTGTCTTGTACGAGATCTAAGAATAAAAGATTTCAGTTTTTCACATTTAGAATTATTTAGTCATTTTTTGCAAGGACAGCCAACATTTTGGCCCTAGCTTTTCAAGGTCAGTGAGGACTAAGGACTTAGGAGAACCTGTACTGTAACATCATATAACTCAACGATGTCCCAAATCTTCTCATGGAGGAGATTATTGGGCCACAGAGGAAAGTGACCGAAAATTTAGAGTGTGCCGAAGGAGAGTCACATGGAGAGAAAACATTCTCTCAGGCTTTCACAGGGAGCAAACTGGTCAAGCAATCGCCGTGACTCATCCACATGGCTGACACTGACAAAGGATCTACAAACTGCTGTACAAGGTTTCAGGGTAAATCCTGAGAGGATTTGACTCACCTTGTCAGACACAAAAGTTCCATTTCCTGTTATATAGGTCTTTCTTTATTTTGGTCTTAACCAATCACCAGAAAATTATAAAAAACAAGGTACAAAACATATACCCATATTAATATACTGAACTGTAATTGGCTCAAGTTAATAATTTCTGACTTTGACAGTGCTGCAGATAACCTATGATTATTATGGACTTCTGGACTACATTGGCTTATTTTGCTGAATTTTTGCACTTGCCATATTTAAGTGGCAATGGAATATCCATCTCTGGCAAAACTAAACCAAAATGGGGCTATAAATGAAGGTCCATTTTATATCTGTATGTACAAAACAGTATAGATATACAGCTACTTCCTCTTAATTCAATGAGAGGAAAGATTTGAACTAATAGTGTTTGGACAGGATATCATGTCTGCATTTTACTATGAATAAGCACTAAGAAGACAACAATGGATTAATTATTGAAATTGTCTGAGTAATTCATTTTGAATCAGTCTCATTGGTGTTCTTTTCTCAATTAAATTAATAATTTTTTTTTTAAAAACCACCAAAATTATTAGAATAGATATACAGAAACTTTCTGTTAGTTCAATGAGAAGAAAGACTTGTAGTAATAGTGTTTGGAAAGGATATTGTGTCTGGATCTTCTACTATGAATAAACATTACAAAGACAACAATATGCAGTGTATTAATTATTGAAACTGTCATATTAGTCAGTTTTGAAACAGTCTCATGGTTCTCAATAAAATTAGTAAGAAAGAAAGAACTGTTTTCATCACATCCATTAAATTCCGATAAGTGTTGCTTGAATTTTCAAGGAATTGCATAATTGCTCAATTTCTTGCTTTACTCCATCTGTGACCCATTAGTTGCTAAGGAGCATGCTATTTAATTTCTATGTATGAATGGGCATTTCCTAGTTTCTTTTGTCATGTAATTGCAGTTTCATTGTGCTGTGGCCACATAATACACATGGGATAATTTCTGTTTTCTTGCATATACTTAAGCATGACATGGACCAGTATGTGGTCTATTTTAGAAAATGAAACATGATCCGCCAAAAAAAAATGTGTATTCAGGTGTGGTTGGAAGGATCACTCTGTGCATGCCCTCTCAGTCCATTTGTTCCAAGCTGTGGTTCAGTTCAGCTTCTTCTTTGCTAACTTTGTCTGCTGGAACTATCTTTTTGGTATAAGGGGCTGTCAAGTTCTCCTGTTAAAACTGTGGAGTGGATATTAGATTTTTCATGTTTATTAGTGTTTGTCTTATATAGTTGGGTTCTCCCAGATTAGGTGCGTGCATATGTATGAGGGTTACCTCTTCTTCTTGAATTTTTCCCATCACCAGTGCATAGTGGCCTTTTCTATTTTATTTGATCATTCTTGGTTTGAAGTGGAGACAGTCTTTGAAAAAGATTGCTAACCCTGCTTTTCTCTGAGGTGCTGGGATGTGTAATATTGTTTTCCATGTTTGACTTTCAGCCTATAATTTCTTTATGAGTTAAAGTGTTTCTTGTATACAACATACTATTGGATTTTGTTTCCTAATCCACTGTGCCAGTTTGTTTCTTTTAATTGGTGAATTGAGTCAATTTATATTGATGGTCGTAATTCAGATGTATTGACTTATGATCAACATATTACTCACCTGCTGTTGTTTCCTCACTTTTCTCCTATGTTTTATTGATTGCCCTATTTGTTGGGTTCCTTCCATTCTCATTCATGTAGTTCTGATCATTTTGGTCCCTCTCTACAATGTCCCTTAAAAGTCTGTGTAGGGTTGGCTTTGTCATCATCGAATACTTTAGTTATACCTTGTCATGCAAATATGTCATGTCTCCAAAAAAGTTGAAACTGAGTTTTGAAGGGTATCATAGTATGGCCTGGAGGGTTTTTGTTTCTTTTTTTCAATACTTTTGTGGAGAAAGAAATGTCAGTTAGACACTTTTAAAACCAAAAACCAGCACATTTTCCATAATTAATACATTGCATATTGTTATCTTAGTGGTTATTCATTGTACAAGATGCAGACATGATATCCTGTCTCAAACACTATTATAACAA
>NW_004524631.1:10519913-10524126 GCF_000260255.1 Octodon degus
CATGCTCTTCTTGCCTGCATGGTTTGTGAAGAGAAGTCGGCCATAATTCTGATGGGATTTCCTTTGAATGTGTTCTGCTTCTTTTCTCTAGCGACTTTCAGTAGATTATTCTTGTGCTGAGTTTCTGGGATCTCGACTATTATATGTCTCGGTGTGTTTTTCATTGGGTTGAGGTACCTTGGAGTTCTGTATGCTTCAGTTACCTGAATGTCACATTGTTTCCTCATATTTGGGAAGTTTTCTGCTATTACATCTGCCCATATTTTTTAATGACATTTGTGTTGACTCCTTTCTCTTTGATGACTATTAGTCTCACATTGTTCATCTTTGCATCATCTTGCAGGTGGTGGATTATTCTTTCCTGCATCCTCGTTGTTTTTAAGAGATCCTTTGTACCTTTTCACTAGCTACAGCAGTATCTTCAAGATCTGAAACTCTGTCTTCACATTCACTTAAACGGTTTTGCAGGCTTGTGATTGAGAGTTTAATTTCCTCTATATCTCTTTGACTCTGCTTCATGCGATCTACTTCTTTCCTGTATTGCTCAATCAGGGAATCTGTCATTTTTCTAATCTCCTCTATTTTTTTTATCAATTTCTTCTTTAGAAGCAGTTAGAAATTTTTTTACTGCAATGTTTTTTTCAGATTGGGTTTGCTGCCTATGTTTCTGTAGTTGCTTCTTTGCCTCAGCTGGTATGAGTTCTGATAGTTTTTTTTTTATTTCAGAAAAGAATTGCTGTCTGATTTTCTCTATATCTTTCTGATGTTGCTTATCTAATATCGACGCTATTAATTCATGCATTTTAGCCGAGCTACTATCCTCCTCACTTGTTCTGGGTGGGCACTGGGTTTCTTTCATATGTTTCTGCATTTGCTTTTTTAGTGCAGATGTTATTAATTCAGTGATTTATTTTTTCATTTCCAATCTGAGGTCTTCAGCATCTTTCTGCAGCTGTTTCTTTATTTCAGAAGCCATTGATTCATTGCTTTCAGCTGTGTGATTCCTAATTTGTTCTGTGTTAGTGTCCTCTGCACTTGTTTAGAGTGGGCTTGGGTACTGAGGTTGTATTTTGTTCCTTCACGTCATGTTGTTTAGCACTGTCTTCTGACCTTTGTTGTAGATCTTTACTGTAGTTATAACCTTCGCACGTACTGAAGTTCAGGTGCAGCTCTACAAAGTTTGCACTTATCCCCCTGTGTCTGGCTTGGGTCTGGCTTCTGTGCTCAGCTCCTTCCCGCTGCTGCCTTTGAGGGTGAACCTGTTGTGCCCCTGTGGTGAGATGTTCTGCTCCTGGACTAGCTGGTTGGATCTATCCACTACACTCTCTGCAGGGATTGCAGCTGCAGGATTACACCCAAGGCGTGTATGCCAGGCCTGAGCTGTGCCTGGAGGGGACAATGTGAAGTAGGGGGAAGAGGAAGCTCTCCCACACACTCATCGGACCTGGACTAGGTCTGCGTCTGGGGGTTCCCAGATGCTGCAGAAATTCCTACTAGGCGAGCGGGGTGGGAAAGGTACTGCGGCGTGTTGGGGGGCTGCCCAAGGTGGTGGGAGAGGGTCCGGCCAACGTTGCGTCTGGCCTGGGACTGGTCCCGCCGGTGCATGGTAGCGGGAAACTCTCCTCACACTCACCGGACCTGGGCTAGGACTGGGTCTCGGGGTTCCCGGAACTTGGCAGAAATTCCTACTTGGCGGGCGGTGTGGGGGAGGTACTGCGGAGTGGTGGTCGGTGGACCAAGGGTGTGAGAGAGGGTCCGGCCCATGCTGAGCCTGGGCCGGGACTTGAGATTTTACATTTTTCATGAACTCTTGGTCTTCCTCTATGTCAAGAGTTTCTCCAACCTTCTCTTCCAGGAGATTTAGTGTTTCTGTTTTAATGTTTAGATTTTTAATCCATTTTGACTTTAGCTTAGTGCATGGTGATAGACTTAGGTCAAGTTTTACTTTTCAACATGTAGAGAGCCAGTTTTTACAGTGCCATTTGTTAAAGAGGCTATCTTTCTTCCAGTAAGTGTGTTTGGCCTCTTTGTCAAAGATGAGGTGGCTGGGAATGTTTGTAGGTTCCTCTGAATCTTCTAATATATTCCTTTTTATGCTCAGATTTATTTTCTTGCCAGTATCATGCTTATATTTTTACAGTAGCTTTGTAGTATAATTTCAAGTCAGGAATTGTAATACCTCCTTGCTTGTCTTTGTTGTCCAGGATTGCCCTTGCAATTGTAGGTCTTTTCTGGTTCAAATAAATTTTAGCAATGATTTCTCATTGTCTGTGAGGAATGTTGGTGGTAGTTTGATTAGGATTGCATTAAATTTGTACAGCAATTTTGGGAGTATGACAATCTTCACAATGTTATGTTTTCCTATCCAAGAGCATAGAATACCTTTCCATTTTCTGAAATCCTCTACTATCTCTTTTTTCAGAGTACTGTAATTTTCCTTGAAAAGATGTTTAACTTCTCTACTTAGATGAATTCCAGGCTATTTTATTTTAGGCGGTGCTATTTTAAAAGTTATCGTTTCTCTAATTTCCATCTCAGTGCGTTTGTTTTCCATGCAGCGGAATGCCATTGACTTTTGGGTATTGACTTTGTATTCTGCTTCTCTACTGAATTTTTATATCAATTCTAGTAGCTTCTTGGTGTCATTTTTTGAGTCTTCCAAGTGAAGTATCACGTCCTCTGCAAATAATTATATTTTAAATTCTTCTTTAAATATTCTTATTTCTTTTATTTCTCTCTCTTTTCTAATGGCTCTAGCTAATGTTCCCAAAATTATGTTAAATAGGAGGGGTGATCGAGGACATCTTTTTCTTATAAGAGATCTGAGAGGGAAAGATTTCAGTTTTCCCCATTTGGAATTATGTTTGCTGTTGGGTTGTCATAGATGGCTTTTATCAGATTGAATTAGAGACCATGTATTCAAATTTTCTGTAGTACTTTGAACAGGAATGAGTGTTTGAATTTGTCAAAGGCCTTTTCTGCATCAATTGAGATGATCACGTCGTTTTTAGATTGTGCTCTATTGATATAGTGTAGTAGATAGCGGACTTGAAGTACTCTGCTCCATGCTCTTCTTGACTTCATGGTTTGTGAGGAGAATTCTGCCATATTCTGATGATTTTTGCTTCAAATGTGATCTGTTTCTTTTCTCCACCACTGCTTATCATATTGTTCTTCTACAAGATTAGAGGAATCTTGACTATTCTATGTTTCGCTGTGTTTTTGATTGGGTTGATGTTATTTGAAGTTCGTTATGCTTCGGTTCTCTGAACGTCAGATTCTTTCTCGTTTTTGGAAAGTTTTCTGCAGTTACTTCTGCCCGTATTCTTTTTATATCATTTCTATTCACTCCTTCTTTCTCATTAATGCCTATTAGTCTCACGTTGTTTATCTTTCAGTCACCTTGCACTTTATGATTTATTTTTTCCTGCATCGTATTTGTTTTAGGAGATCTTTTGTTATCGTTTCTATAGCTGCGATGGTGACGTTGAGATCTGAAAGTCTATCTT
Source organism: Octodon degus (assembly GCF_000260255.1). Lineage (NCBI taxonomy): Eukaryota > Metazoa > Chordata > Mammalia > Rodentia > Octodontidae > Octodon > Octodon degus. The sequence goes on from NW_004524631.1 coordinate 10,523,423, forward strand.
CACTTTCGCTCAAAAAATTTTGTAAGCTTTTCACTAAGATTTTATTTTTATTTTTTTTTAATTTGCACAAAAACTTAATTTTCATTTATTTTTGAAAAAATGATCAATAAAAGTTATGTGTATGTTTGTGGTGTACAAATAACATTCTTTCTTCTTTTGTGGAACTGGGGATTGAACTCAGGCCCTTGCTCTTGTCAGAGAAGTGTTTATTCTACTGAGCCATCTCTCTGGCCCCACAAGTAACTTTTCCTATGCGACTACATTGTAAAATGTCTAAATCAAGCAATTTAACAAGTGTATAACTTCATTTACTTTTGTTATAGTAACATTACTCAAATCTACTATCCTGTGAATTTTCAGTACATAATATTTAATTACTAATTTTAACTACCATGGTATACAATAGATCTCTAGAACTTATATTTTTTCTGCAACTGAAATTTCATAACCTCTGACCAGTCTATTCCCAATTCTACCAACACTATGCAGAGGTAATCATCATTTTACTCTATTTTTATTCATTATTTTATTTCTTTAACTTTTGAGACAAGGTCTCACTATGTCTTGGAGCTTGTTCTACTCATTCTGTAGCCTAAACTGGCCTTGAGCTTACAATGATCTTCTTTTTTTTTCTTTTCAAAGTTTTATTGATAAACATATAGCAATGAGACAGTTTCAAATCAAATCGAAAGTACAGTTTCAAC
>NW_004524631.1:10528242-10528827 GCF_000260255.1 Octodon degus
ATGCCCATTTCTGGATTGGGTCTTTAAATTTTGGGACCCTGGTGTTTTTTAGTTCTTTATAGATTTTAGAGAGCAGACCCTTGTCTGAGTACTTATTTGTCATGATTTTTTCCAAATATGTAGGTTGCCTTTTCACTTTGTTGTTAATTTCTTTTGACTTGAAAAAAGTTCTCAGTAAGAGCAGGTCCCAGTTGTTAAGGCATTCACCTGTTGCTCGTGCGATTTGATTTTTGTCAATGAACTCTTTGCCTACCGCTATGTCTTCAAGATTTCCACGTACTTTCTCTTCCAGGAGATTTAGTGTCTCTGCTTTAATGTTTAGATCTTTAATCCATTTTGACTTTAGTTTAGAGCATGGTGATAGACCAGGTTGAAGTTTGAATTTTCGGCATGTAGAGAGCCAGTTTCTCCAGCACAATTTGTTAAAGAGGCTATCTTTCTTCCAGGGAGTATGTTTAGCCGCTTTGTCAAAGATAAGTTGGCTGAGTGTATTTATAGGGGATTCAGTGTCTTCTAGTCTTTTCCATTGATCCTCAGGTCTATTTTGATGCCAGTACCATGCTGATTTTATCACAGTAGCCTTGT
>NW_004524631.1:10532001-10543572 GCF_000260255.1 Octodon degus
GCTGCGCCTGGGCTGGGACTGGTCCCACCGGCGCAAGGTAGCAGGAAACTCTCCGCACACTCACTGGACCTGGGCTAGGACTGGGTCTGGGGGCTCCCAGAACTGGGCAGAAAATCCTACTCGGCGGGCGGGGTGGGGGAGGCACTGAGGAGTGGTGGGTTGTGGCCCGAGGGGCTGGGAGAGGGTCCGGCCCATGCTGCGCCTGGGCTGGGACTGGTCCCGCCAGCGCAGGGTAGCAGGAAACTTTCCGCACACTCCAACAAAGTATTTTAAAATAGGAATAAGCAATTACATTTTCTTACACAGAAATTTGGAAATCTAACCATATACAGCGTTGTAGCAGGATAGACTTACGACATTACTTTTTCAGAACAGGCGATTGAACGCAGGCCCTTGCACATGACAGGGAAGAGTTATTCTACTGAGCCATCTCACCAGCAACCCATGACATTTTTTTCTTGTCTCCAGTTTTCATTTATTACTCTTTTTATGTATTTTTCCATAATTTTATTGAGAAACAAATAGCAATGAGACAGTTTCAAAACAAATTGGTAGGACAGTTTCATAATTAACATATTGCATACATTCCTTCTAGTGGTTAATTACTGTAAAAGATGCAGACATGATACCCTATTTACAAACACCATTAGAACAAATCCCTCTATTCATTAAGAGAATGTAACTATATATCTATCCTAACCACTTTGTATACACAGAAACAAAATGGGCATTCATCTGTATCCCCTTTTTGTTAAGTTCCACCATTTAAATATAATGGGTGTGTAAGCTCAGCAAAATACTCTAAAAGAGTTCAGTAGTCCATAATAGTATTGGGTCTTCCATTTCACTGGCAATGTCAGAAATTGTTGCCCTGAGTCCCCTACGGGTCAACATAACATCATGGCTTTACTTCTTATACTTCATTTTCATACTTTTCTCCTGGATTGTAAAGACCAAGGTAAAGCAGGACCTGCGCAACAAGAGTTGTAGATTTTGGGTCTGAGAAGGTCAGTGAAATCCTCTCAGGATTTATCCTGAAATCCTATACCTCAGATTGTAGGACCTTAGGCACAATTTACACCATTGATCACTTAGAGAAATAGCTGCTTTAAATGGGATTTCCCGTCCAAATTTTCTAAGGATTCTCCACACTGATTTCCATAACAGTTGCACCAGTCTACATACCCACCAGCAGTGGAGAAGGGCGCCTTTTTCCCCACAGCCTCTCCAACATTTCTTGTTGGGTGATTTCTTTATGATAGCCATTCTTTCTGGGGTGAGATGATATCTCAATGTTGTATTAATTTGCATTTCACGGATGGCTAGTGATGTGGAGCATTTTTTCCTATATTTATTCGCTTCTTTAATTTCATCCTCTGATAAGCTTGTGCTCATTTTGGATGACCATTTCTGGATTGGGTCTTTACATTTTGGGAACTTAGTTATTACTATTTCTTTATAAATTCTAGAGAGCAGATCATTGTCTGAGTACTTATTTGTCAAGATTTTTTCCAAATTTGTGCGTTGCCTTTTCACTTTGTTGGTTATTTCTTTTGACGTGAAAAAACTTCTCAGTCAGAGTGGGTCCCAGTTGTTAATTCTTTCAACTGTTTACCATAGGATTTGATTTCTGTTCATGAAGTCTTTGCCTACCCCTATGTCATCAAGAGTTCCTCCTACTTTCTCTTCCCGGAGATTGAATGTTTCTGCTTTAATGTTTAGATCTTTAATCCATTTTGACTTTATTTAGTGCATGGTGATAGAGCTGGGTCAAGTTTTAGTTTTTGGCATGTAGAGAGCCAGTTTTTCCAGCATCATTTGTTAAAGAGGCTATCTTTCTTCCAGTGAGTACGTTTGGCCCCTTTGTCAAAGGTAAGATGGCTGAGTGTGTTCTTAGGGGCTTCAGCGTCTTCCAGTCTATTCCATTGATCATCAGATCTATTTTGTTGACAGTAACATGCTGATTTCATCACAGTAGCCTTGTAGTGTAATTTCAAGTCAGGAATTGTAATGCCTCCTGCCTTGTCTTTATTGCCCAGGATTGCCTTTGCCATTCTATGCCTTTGATGCCAGATTAATTTTAAGAATGGTTTCTCTACCTCTGTGACGTATGTTGGTGGTAGGCTGATAGGGACTGCATTAAATTTGTACAGCAATTTTGGGAGTATGGCTGTCTTCACAATGTTGGTTCTTCCTATCCAGAAGCATGGCATATCTTTCCATTTTCTGAAATCCTCTGCAATCTCTTTTTTCAGAGTACTGTAATTTTCCTTGAAAAGATCTTTGACTTCTTTACTTAGATTAATTCAGAGGTATTTCATTTTCATTGGTGTTATTTTAAAAGGTATTGTTTCTATAATTTCCCTCTCAGTGTGTTTGTTTTCTGTGTAGAGGAATGCTATTAACTTTTGGGTATTGACTTTATACCCTGCTATGCTACTGAATTTCTGTCTTAATTCTAGTAGCTTCTTGTGGAGTTTTTTGGGTCTTCCAAGTAAAGTATCATGTCATCTGAAAATAAAGATAATTTAACTTCTTCTTTAACTATTCTAATTCCTTTTCTTTCTTTCTCTTGTCCAATGGCTGTAGCTAATGATTCCAGAACTATAGTGAATAGGAGTAATGATAGAGGACATCCTTGTCTTGTACCAGATCTAAGAGTAAAAGATTTCAGTATTTTCCCATTTAGGATTATGCTAGCTGTTGGCTTTTACCAGATTGAAGTACAGGCAATGTATTCCAAATTTTTGTAGGACTTTGAACATAAATGAGTGTTGGACTTTGTCAAAAGCCCATTTCTGAATCAATATAGATGATCATGTGGTTTTTAGTTTTTGCCTCATTTATATAGTGTATTACATTTCTTCTGTGTCTTCTATTCTGTGAGAGTAAAGATTCTCAAATACCTATTGATAATCTTCTGAATTTCCACGGGGTCTGTGGTAATTTCACCCTTTTCATTCCTTATTGCTTGTATTTGAATTTTTTCTTTCCTCTGTTTGATGAGGTTAGCTAGGGGCTTATCAATTTTATTTAATCTTTCAAAGAACCAGCTTTTTTCGTTTTTAATTCTTTGAATTGTTTTCTAGTTCTGAATTGAATTAATTTCTGCTCTAATTTTTATGATTTCTTCCTGTCTTTGGGCTCTGTGTTCACTTTGCTCTTCCTTTTCTACTTGTTGAAGGTGCAGCATTAGAGTATTTATTTGTTCCTGTTCTGTTATCCTAATGTGTGAGTTCACAGCTATGAATTTTCCTCTGAGAACTGCTTTCATCATATCCCATAAATTACGATAAGTTGGGCTTGAATTTTCATTGAATTGTAGATATTGTTGAATTTCTTGTTTAATTTCATCTGTGACCCATTGGTTGCTGAGTAGGGTGTTATTTATTTTCCATGTATTTAGGGATTTTTTTCTGCTTTCTTTTATCCCTTATTTCCAGTCTCATTGCACTGTAGTCAGATAATGTGCATGGGATAATTTCTATTTTCTTACACATACTTAAGCATGACCTATGGACCAGTATGTGGTCTATTTTAGAAAATGACCCATGTGCTGCTGAGAAAAATGTGTATTCAGCCGTGTTTGGGTGGAACACTCTGTATATGACCACCAAGTCCATTTGTTTCAAGCTCTGGTTCAGTTCTGTTATTTCTTTGCTAGATTTTTGTCTGGTTCACCTATTTTTTGGGGATAAGTGGGTGTTAATGTCTCCTGTTAAGATAGTGATATTGGATATTAGATTTTTCATGTCCACTAAGATTTGCTTTATATAGTTGGGTGCCCCCGTGTTTGGTGCATACATATTTATGAGTGTTTCCTCTTCCCTTTGAATTTTTCCCCTAACCCGTATGTAGTAGCCTTCTTTATTTTGCTTGATCATTCTTGGTTTGTGGTTGAGGCTGTCTGAGAATAGGAATGCTACCTCTCCTTTTTTCTGAGGTGCTGGGACATGTAGTATTGTGCTCCATCCTTTGACTTTCAGCCTATGAATGTCTTTATGAGTTAAATGTGTTTCTTGTATACAGGATATTGTTGGATTTTGTTTACTAATCCACTGTATCAGATTATTTATCTTTATTGGACACTTGAGTCCATTTACATTGATGGTTAGAATAGAGATGTATTGACTTAGGATTGACTAGTTATTTGCCTGTAGTCGTTTACTCCTTTTTTTCCTGTGTTTAATTGCTTGCCCTATTTATTTGGTTGCTTCTGACCTCATTTGTGGAGTTCTGATCATTTTTGTCCCTCTCTAGAACATCTTTCATTAGCCTGTGTAGGGTTGGCTTTGTCATCATGGAATTCTTTACGTGTCCTTTGTCATGAAAGTATTTCACTTGTCAATGAAACTTGAAAGAGAGTTTTTCAGGGTACAGTAATCTGCGCTGGAATTTGTTTTCATAGAGGATTTGAAGTACTCTGCTCCATGCTCTTCTTGCCTTCATGGTTTGTGAAGAGAAGTCAGCCATAATTCTGATGGGTTTTCCTTCAAATGTGATTTGTTTCTTTTCTCTAGTGGCTTTCAGTATATTTTTCTTGTGCTGAATTTCTGGGATCTTTACCATTATATGTCTCGATGTGCTTCTAATTGGGTTGAGGTTACTTGGCATTCTGTATGCTTCAGTTACCTGAATTTCAGATTGTTTCCTCAAATTTGGGATTTTTTCTGCTATTACTTCTGCCCATATTTTTTTTAATGTCATTTGTATTAACTCCTTCTTTCTCATTGATGCCCATTAGTCTCACATTGTTCATCTTTGCATCATCTTGCAGGTGATGGGTTATTTTTTCCTGCATCCTAGTTGTTTTTAAGAGATCCTTTCTTACCTTTTCACTAGCTGCACTAGCATGTTCGAGATCTGAAACTCTGCCTTCACTTTCACTTAAGCGGTTTTGCAAGCTTGTGATTGAGATTTTAATTTCCTCTATATCTCTTTGACTCTGCTCCATGTGATCTATTTCTTTCCTGTATTGCTCATTCACAGAATCCATCATTTTTCAAATATCCTCTATTTTTTTATCAATGTCTTCTTTAGAAGCAGTTATAAATTCTTTTACTGCAATGTTTTGTTTCAGATTGGGTTTCCTCCCTATGTTTCTGATTTTAATTCTTTACTTCAGATGCTATGAGTTCTGAGAATTCTTTTTTTATTTTAGAAAAGAATTCCAGTCTGATTTCCTCTATAACTTTCTGATGTTGTTTATTTACTATCAACTCTATTAATTCGTACATTTGAGCTCAGCTAGTAGAAAAGAATTCCGCTCTGAGTTCCTCTATGACTTTCTGCTGTTGTTTATTTACTATCAACTCTATTAATTCGTACATTTGAGCTCAGCTAGTAGAAAAGAATTCCGCTCTGAGTTCCTCTATGACTTTCTGCTGTTGTTTATTTACTATCAACTCTATTAACTGATACACTTGAGCTGAGCTAGTGTCCTCTGCACTTGTTCTTGGTGGGCATTTTATTTCCTTCATATGTTTCTACATTTGACTCTTTACTGCAGATGTTATTAATTCAGGGATTTCTTTTTTTCATTTCCAATCTGAGTTCCTCTATACCTCTCTGCAGCTCTTTCTTTATTTCAGAAGCCGTTGATTCATTGCTTTCAGCTGTGTGATTCCCAATTTGTTGTGTGTTAGTGTCTTCTGCACTTGTTATGGGTGGGCTTGCGTTCTGAGATTGCATTTTGCTCCTTCTCATTGTCATTTTGTGTAGCACTCTCTTCTGAACTTTGTTGTAGATCTTTGTTGCAGTTATAACCTTAGCACCTACTGAAGTTCAGGTGTAAATCTACAATGTTTGTGTGTATCCAGCTGTACCTGGCTTGGTTCTGGCTGCTGTGCTCAGCTCCTTCCTGAATCTGCCCTTGGGGCTGAACCTGTTTTGCCCCTCTGGAAAGATGTTCTGCTCCTGGACTAGCTGGGTGGTTCTGTCCTGTACACTCTCTGCAGGGATTGCAACTTCAGGGTTTCACCCCAGGCCTGTATGCCAGGCCTGAGCTGAGTCTGGAAGGGACAACGTGGAGTAGGAGGGAGAGGCAGCTCTCCCACACACTCACAGTGCCTGGACTAGGACAGAATCTGGGGGGTTCCGGGAATGTTGCAGAAATTCCTACTCAGTGGGCGGGCTGTGCAGGGGTACTACGGAGTGATGAGGGGTGTCCCAAGCGGGTGAAATAGGGTGTCACCCACGCTGTGCCTGGGCTGGGACCAGTAGGTTATCCCAGCCCAGGGTAGCAGGAAGCTCTCCCACACACTCACCTGCCCTGGTCTAGAACTGGATCTGTGGATTCCCCGAATGTGGCTGAAATTCCTACTAGTCGGGCGGGCTAGTCTGGGTTTTGCAGAGTGTTGCATGGAGTCCCAAGGGGGTGGAACAGGGTCTCACCCATGCTGTTCCTTGGCTGGGACTAGTAGGTCCCACCTGTGCAGGGCAGTGGGAAGCTCTCCCACGCACTCACTGAGCTAGGCTATGAGTTTGTCTGGTTATCCGGAATGCAGCAGAATTCCTACTAGCCAGGCAGGGTGGGGGATGTGCTGTGGAGGGGTGGGGATCGTCCCAGTTGGGTGGAAGAGGGTCTCACCCACGTTGTGCCTGGGCTAGGACCAGTAGGTTCTGCCGGCACACGGTAGCCGGATGCTCTCTCCTATTACCCTTTTGAAAAAAACCAACATATACTTGAGAGACAGTAGAGCAATTATTGATATAACATAAAAAGCAGTACATATTTAGAATACCAGAATGACAGGCATTCCAAGCATGACCCTAGTATTACACATTGCTGTCTTCAGTGCAGTGGCTTTGTTCACAGGTATCAGCATATATAGTTAGGGTGAGAATCCTATCAATTGACTGCTAGTTTCAGAAGCCTAAAGCAGTGTAATTTGTAATAGTTGAATTTTGGTGACAATCCAAATGCCTATAAACAGATGAGAATTTAAAAATACCTGTGGTATTTTTATGTAATGAAATACTACTCAGCTATAAGGAAATATAAACTCTAAGCGTTTATAGGTAAGTGGAGGGAACTAGAGAGCATATTAATAAGTGAAATAAATTAAACTCACATTTGTTAACATCAATTTGTCTTCCTAGTGTAAAATAAATAAGGTACAAAATCTGCAACCCATATTGAGAAACTGAAAGCTCAAAAGGAGAGAACAATGAGATGGTGGAAAGGAGAGAAGAAGAAAGGCAAACAAACAATAGTACATATATTAGCCATCATTATTTTACTACAAATTTCTTTTAGTCCATTGAAAAGTTTGGTTTGTGTTTGTATTAGTTGATTAATTTTGCCTATTTACATCTTCTAATCTGAGCAACTACTTTAAAGGCAATATGCAATATATTAAGCACTGTTAATTTCTTATTATTCTGCTTAAATCTATCACTGCTTTTATTTCTTTTTTATATTTCTCTATTTAAATTATTATATATTTAAAGTTGGGCATAGTGGTACATTCCTGCAATTCCATCACTTATGAGGGTTAGACAGAAGGATTGTTTCAAGTTTGAGACCAGCCAAGATCACTTAGTAAGTTCCAGTAGAGCCAAAACTACATAGCTAGATCTTACCTCAAAAATCAAAACCAATAATAATGATGGTAATAAATTAAATATGAGAGAGGGAGGGAATACAATATGAATGGGCAGTAAAAAGAATTAAGATGTGTTGTGTCCATGTATCAGTTCCTCACAAAGAATACAAATATTATATACTGTAAACATGTATTAATAAAAATTTAAAAGGAGGAAACAGTGATGTAGTTCAATGAGAGACCTCTGAGTTCAATCACCAGTACAGCAAATAAGAAAAAAATAATTTTGTATCACTGAAAAAAATAATAAGAAAATACAAAAAAAAATTGATGAAATAGGAATTTTTGCAAACAACAGCCTCTTATAAGAAGGCAATATGACCTCTTGGGTAATAAAAGGCTGTCATGGTTTGTGTATAGGTGTCCCCACAATGTCTCATGCAGTTATGGGGCATCTTCTGGAGTTTGTGATTAATTATTGTGGGTGTGGATGCTACTCCTGCCCTGGGACATTTAAGAAGGGGAGAGAGGCTAGATAGCTGACTGAGCTGCTTCCGCTCCCTTTGCTACCTGCTCTGTGTTGCTGCCATGAAATGTTGCTCTCTGCCATGTGCCACACTACCTTGGAGCCAGCTGAGTACAGATTGAAACCTCCAGTAACTGTGAGCTAAGTAAACCCTTTCTACCCTAACTTTGACTGTTGGTTATTTGTCCCAGGAATGAGAATAACTGCAACAAAGGCAAAGCACTCAGACTACTTTCAAAATCCTATGAATGGACAATCTAAGGCCTTAGTGTACTAGGAGATTGTGAAGGGCTGGTGTATTCTTTCCACAAAGCTTCCCAAAATAACTAGTTGGGGTGTCGTTTAGGTGTAATGCAAATGAAGTAAAAAAGCAGTCCTTGGGAATGTGTTCTTTGGCATGCTGACCAACAGTGATTGACATAAATGCAGATTCACAAACTGCTTCATGTTACATAAATGAAGGCATGAGTCAACATCCAGAGGCAGAGGCTGTGGGAATGATCAGATTTTATATACCTACATACAGACAGGCTGATGTTGTAGTGATGTCAGCAGTTATCTGGAGGGGAACCTGAGTATATATAGGATTTGTGGATTGGGTTCAGAATTTCAAAGAGTATAGGTGAAAAGTTTGAAGTCAAAGCTGCACAGGCAATTAGTACAGGTGTGTAGATAGAACTGGGGCCAGGTTGGGTCCTAAATGTCTTTATTGCCGTTCCTTCTTGTTTATCAGGCACAACCTATTGTTTCCCATTGTTTACAAGGCAAGACATGGGATCTCCCGGGTCTCTGAGGTCACTTCCAGGTCAAGCCTGACACTTCAAAGTGATTTTGAGAGAAAATAAGGAAGTACCAATGTTGACATACCTGTGAAAGAGGAGAAAGTTGAAGAAGATTGCCTCAGGATCAACATCATGATCAACCTGTGTAGTCACATAGAACCCTGCACACAGAAGGATCCTGTGTTTGGTTTAGTAGCTTGCCATTACTGTCTTAAGGTTCTTAATAATTTTATCTTTAAGCTTTTGTTTTGTAAGTGAAATCTGATAGAACAATAGAGTGGAGCATAAACACAAATAGTAGGGGCTCATAATTGTCTGCTGGTACTTGTCCTCTTCACATACAACATCCATGATACTTCATGAGCACAAAATTCCAGTACAATCCATAGTTGATTAAGGATTCAGAGACATAAAAAAATGAGTCAAGGTAAGGATGTTACATCTATAAGTGAGTCAGAGGACTGGAAGGTCCAAGAAGCCAGATTTACTTTTTGAACCAGAATTTGCTAAGGCAGAAGTTGTGTTCTAAGAAACACAAACAACCAAGGTGTTGCCAGCCACTTAGGTTTATGTGCTCAGGTTCATTTGCTTGCAACTGATTAGATTAAATGAGGCCATGGGTTGGGACAAAATAAAGAAGATTAAAACAAAACTACTTCCAAGGAGATATAGGGACTCATTTGTTTCAAATCACCATCTTACCTTTACAGCTGAGGAAAGGACTTTTACAATAAGGAACAGAGGAAAGGGGGAGCACAGAAATAATGCAAATCACCATATTTGTTTATCAATTTTAACAGTCTTTACTTCATTGTCTGCTTTCTTGTGAAAAGGAAATTGGGTTTCAGTGATATAAGGGAATGAAACTCCCAACTTGAAAGATACCTGGGCTGAGTTTGTGGTCTCTAAAATCTAAGAATTAATTTTAGGAACAATGGAGGTTAAAAGCAGAATATGTTTGTTGAGGGAAATAAACCTCTTGCCTGAGAGAAGGGTAGAAGGTGGTTGCCCCAGAATCTGTGTCTTCCACTGATTTTTATAGAGTAAATCCATGTGATGAGGAGGGTCTAAGGTGAAGAACATTGGAACTCGCTTAGTTGGGTGTGAGGTGGGACAAAACTGTGGTCAACTAACGAGATTACAAGCACAATTGCTCAAATAAAATTGATTAAATCCAGTATGAAATGGGGAATGGGGAAGCAAGTCATGTAGCAAGCATGTATAGCAGCGGGCATGAATAGAGAACCAGGGCTTTTCCTGTAAGGGGGAAGGGTTAGTGACATCCTGGCATCCATAAGATGAGAGACTCATTTAGAATATCAACCCAGGATGTCTATGGTTAGGGAGGTATGTGGCTGCATTTGTTTCCTCTTTTATCTTGAAGTCCATCCCACAGCACAGGTCTGTCTCTCCAAAAGTTACAGTTACATTGTCTTCCATACTGTCTTCTTGAGGGCCTAGCCCTGCCTGACTGCCTATAATATTTCAGTCTAACTCAGCTGCCTGCAACACCAAGATTCCTGATGTCAACACATATCCCGTTCATTCATCTGAGCTGAACCGAGGTGGAAAAATCTCTTTATGCACTACACATCAGCAAGCCACTGGTCTCTAAAGGAAAAGAAGCTTAACTTGTATTTGTTTAATAATTTTTATTCAATTTATTGAGAAAAAGATAAAATAGTGATGAAACAGTTTCAAAACAGGTTAAGACAGTGACAATGATTAATACACTGAATATTGTTGTCTTCATAGTAGTTATTCAGAGGACAAAATGCAGACATGATAGCTTGTCTAAACAATATTAGTACAAAATTTTATTCTCAGTGAACTAAAAGAAAGTAGCTATATATCTATCCTAATTCTCTTGTGTATACATGTTTTTTCCTCCTGCCCCTCTTTTTGACAACAAAACTGTCCTTTATTTATACTTTGGTGAAGTTAGTAACGCATGACACTAGGTTGCCTAGCAACTGATAGCAAACCTTAACCAGACAGGACGTTTATCTCAGGAGTGAGGTAGCTTGCTTGCTGTAGGTGCTGGGCCAAGTCCCACCTACATATATTTGATCGATTTCCTAGCCTCTTCTCTCCCAACATATACCCTTTTTCATTTTGTTTTTTCAGAGATGGGTGTTCCACTGCAGTTAGAGAAGCTGTATTTGGAGAAGTCTTTTTTTTTTTTTTTTTTCAGAACCAGGGATTGAACTCAGGCCCTTGCACTTGCCAGGGAAGTGGTTATTTCACTGAGCCATCTCCCTGGCTCCTGGAGAAGTCTTTAAAGAAGCTTTTCACACTTGAAAACACTCTAAAGATTGTAGGTACTTGAATTCAGCAAAATAATGCAATATAGTCCAATAGTCCATAATAGTAGTGGGTTATCAGAAGAACTGGAAATTGTCTGAAGTTGTTGACTTGAGCCTTTACAGCTTAGCATATTAAGGTGGCATTAATTTTTTATGTATTGAGGAAAGGGTCTACAGGGTCTAAGGGTATCATTAAGTAGATTGGACTTGTAGTGATTATCCTGTTTTCAACCTCCCAAAGGGCTGGGATTACAGGCACACTCACAACGTTCAGTCTCAATTGCCATCTCAGCGAGCCCCAGGGGCAAGGCTGGCATGTCACGACAGATGGAACCAGCCACTGTGTTCTGCCTAAGAAGATACTTTACTCTGCTGAGATATCATGCCGGCCAATATAATACTAATTTTTT
>NW_004524631.1:10543672-10545842 GCF_000260255.1 Octodon degus
AACACACTGCATATATTCTTCTTAGTGGTTAATTGCTGTACAAGATGCGGACTTGAGATCCTATTTACAAACACCATTAGAACAAATCATTCTTTTTTAATTTTTTTAAAATATGCTTTATTTTTTAAACAATACAAATAGCAGTGTCATAGGACTGTCCTGCTACAATGCTCTTTATAGTTAGATTTGTAAACTTCTGTGTAAAAATATGTAATTGTACATTCCTACTTTTTAATTGTTTTTCTTCACATTGTGAAGGGATTTAAAGTTTAACATACCAATACTTGATGGAAAATACCAGTTACATGTTATGTCTAAGATGTTTGATATTCAGACAGACAGTGAGGTTATTCTCAACCGCCTATGTTATAGGGTAATAATATCATTAAACGTCTCTTCTGGAGGGTTAACAACTTAAGTTTGTAGACCAAAAATTAGACAAAGGAAAGGCTGCAAGGAAAGCCAACATTTTGGCCCTAGCCTTTCAAGGTCAGTGAGGACTAAGGACTTAGGAGAACCTGTACTATAACATCATATAACTTAGTGATGTCCCAAATCTTCTCATGGAGGAGATTATGGGGCTACAGAGGAAAGTGATTGACAATGTAGAGTCATATGGAGTGCCTAAGGAGTGTCATATGGAGAGAAAACATTCTGTTAGGCTTTCACAGAGATCAAACTAGTCAAGCAATGGCATGACTCATCTACATGGCTGACTGACACTGACAAAAGATCTACAAACTGCTGTACAGGGTTTCGGGGTAACTCCTGAGGGGATTTGACTGATGTTGTCAAATACAAAAGTTACATTTTTTGTTATATAGGTCTTGATTTATCTTGGTCTTAACCATCCAGCAGAAAATTATAAAAATGAAGTATAGAAAGAAAAGCCATATTAATATGCTGAGCTGTGAAAGGCTCAAATCAACAACTTCTCACATTGCCAGTCCTATGGATAACCCACTACTGTTATGGACTACTGGACGATATTGGATTATTTTGCTAAATTCACGCACCTGCAATATTTAATGGCAATGAAAAACCTATCTCTGACAAAACTAAACAAAAAAGGGGATACAAATGAAGGACAATTTTGTATGTGTATGTACAAAATCGTTAGGATAGATATACAGATACTTTCTCTTCATTCAATAAGAAAAAGATTTGTGCTAATAGTGTTTGAACAGGATATCATGTCTGCATTTTGTACTATGAATAACCACTACAAATGGGCTGGGGAAATGACTCAGTAGAATAAGCAATCCTTGCTTCCACCAAGAAAAAAAAACTACAAAGACAACAATATACAATGTATGAATTATTCAAACTATCCTATCATTTTGTTTTCAAACTGTCATTGCTATTTGTTTCTCAATAAAATTAATAAAAAGGGGGATGCAAATGAAGGACCATTTTTATCTGTATATACAAAATATATAGGTATATAGCTACTTTCTCTTAATTCAATTAGAAGAAAGACTTGTACTAATAGTGTTTGGACAGGATATCATGTGTCCATCTTGTGCTATGAATAACCTCTATGAAGGCAACAATATACAATGTGTTAATTATTGAAACTGTCCTACTAATTGTTTTTGAAGCTGTCTTTTTGTTATTTCTTTCTTAATAACATTAACAAAAAAACCCCACCATGTTGTTCACCACAATTATATGAAATTTCTATTTGTCAATAAAAGGAATATGTGCTAAAAAACAAGAACAGAACTGATACAAACAGACCCAGTCCTAGCCCAGGTCCGGTGAGTGTGCGGAGAGTTTCCTACTACCCTGCGCGGGCAGGACCAGTCCCAGCCCAGGCGCAGCGTGGGCCGGACCCCCTCTCCCAGCCCCTCGGGCCGCCCCCAACCACTCCTAAGTGCCTCCCCCACCCCGCCCGCCGAGTAGGATTTTCTGCCGAGTTCCGGGAGCCCCCAGAACCAGTCCTAGCCCAGGAACCACCAGAACCAGTCCTAGCCCTGGTCCGGAGCAGGAAGGAGCTGACCACAGCAGCCAGACCTAAGCCAGACGCAGCTGGATAAGTCCAAACTCTGTAGATTTCCACCTTAACTTCACTAGGTGTGAAGGTAATAACTACAGCAAAGATCTACAACAAAGGGCAGAGGACAGTGCTACACAACATGACGAGAAGGAACAAAATGCAACCTCAGAA
>NW_004524631.1:10567123-10569722 GCF_000260255.1 Octodon degus
TTGAAACTGTCCTTCTGATATGATTTGAAACTGTCTCATTGCTATCTGTTTGTCAATAAAACTTTGGAAAAAAAAAGAAATTAAGAAGAGAAAAAGGTCAAAGAATTTTAAAAAGGAGACAAAACAAATTAAGCATTAAATGCTCCTTTCCATAACCCAGCAGAAATCCACAGTACAGTTGTCCAACCCATTCTGCCTACATCCATAGATACATCTCCTTACACCATTCCTTCTCCTGTCTTTCCCTTAAACTCTGTAATTCCTTCCTTTTGAAAAAGTTCATTTTCTTTTTCCAGTATCTATTGTACCCTTCAGATTTTATTTTCTCTTTCAGGTTCTCACACTAAGGTTACAATATGATGTTTACACATGCAGGTTTTATTTGTTTCACTTAAAAGTATGGTCTCTAGTTGCATCCATTTACTGACAAAAGCCTCAAATTTAATATTTTTATAGCTGAATTCTCTATTGTGTAAAAGTACCTCATCTTTTTTTTGTATGTAATACAGTGTCTATAGGGTCTCATTACATAGATTGGACTCATACTGATCCGCCTGTTTTCAGCCTCCCAAGAGTTGGGATTACAGGCGTGTGCCACCATATCCAATCTCAATTGCCATCTCAGTGCACTCTGGGGTGGAGGGGCCACCTTCCTTGTGGTACTGGGGATCTAATACCAGCTCTTGAGCCCTGTCTAAGCAGGCACTTTATTCTGCTGAGCTATCAGACCGGCCCTTTAAATATTTGAAAAAAATATTTTATTTATATATTTGGTACAGGGTCTTGCTATGCACCTCAGACTCATAGTGATCTTCCTGTCTCAGCCTCCCCAGTGCTGAGATTGCAGGAATGTACCACTAAGTCCAGTTTCAGTGGCCAGGACAGCATGCCTTGGGTTTTGGGTCCTGCATGGCATGGAGCTCCAGGGATCAAAACCGAGTCCTCGCACTTGCTAGGAAGGTGCTTAGACTGCTTAGCTGTCACTCCAGCCCCTGTTATTTTTCTATGACTATAATAAATACTTCTATACTTGAAATAAATTTCCTGATACTCCTCCCTCCCCCAAAAACAAGTCAGGTGTGGTGGTGCTTGGTTCAAGTATATTTATAGTTGTTATTTGTTCTGGTTTAATCATTCCCATAAGCAACATTGAGTGACTTTCTTTGCCTCTTCTGAAGAATTTTGACAAATTTCATTTTATTTGAAGGTAGAATACTTACTCCGCGTGGTTCTTGTTCATCAAAACATTGTTTTTTTTTGTTTTATATTTTTTTATTTATTTTCCATAAATTTATTGAGAAACAAATAGAAATGAGAGTTTCACATCAAATTCATAGGACAGTTTCAATAATTAACACATTGCATACTCTCTTCCTAGTGGATATTTGCTGTACAAGATGCAGACATGATAACCTATTTACAAACACTAGTAAAACAAATCCCTCTACTAATTAAGAGAATTTAACTATATATCTTTCCTAACCATTTTCAATACACAGATACAAAATGGAAATTCATCTGTATTCCCTTTTTTTTTGTTTAGTTCCAGCAGTTGAATATTATAGGTGTGTGAAAATAGCAAACTATACTAAAGTGTCCAGTAGTCCATAATAGTATTGGGTATTCCTCTTGACTGGCAGTGTCAGAAATTTTTGACCTGAGTCCCCTACAGCTCAAAATAACACCATGGCTTTACCTCTTATACTTCGTTTTTATACAATTCTGCTGGATGGTTAACACGAAGATAAAGTAAGAACTATGCAACAAGAGTTGTAGCTTTTGGATCTGCTAAAGTCAGTCAAACAACCTCAAGATTTTTCCTGAGATCCTGTACCTCAGATTGTAGATCCTTTGTCAGTGTCAGCCATGTGGATGAGTCATGACAATTGCTTGCCAATGTACTCTCTGTGAAAGCCTGAGAGAATGATTTCTCTCCATGTGACTCTCCTTCGGCACACTCTACACCATCAATCACTTTCCTCTTAGACCCCATAATTCCCTTGATCAGAAAATTTGGGACACTACCGAGTTACATGACATTACAGTACAAGTTCTCATATGTCCTGAGACTTAATTGACTTTGGAAGGCTAGGGTGAAAATATTGGTTTTCTTTGTGGCCCTCCTTTTTCTCTAATTTTGGTCTGCAAACTTAGATTGTTAACCCTCCAGAAAAGAAGCATATTGTTATTACCATACAACCTAGGCTGTCAAGCTTAACCTCACTATCTGTCTGAATATCAAACATCTTAGACATAACATGGAACAGGTATTTTTTATGAAGTACTGATGTGTTGAACTTTAAGTCACTACAGAATATGATGAAAAAACATTTAAAAAATTAAAATGTACAAGGCCTGCCCCATAGCTCAGTTCTTTAAGTGGCTGCTTCAACAAAACAGTCAGGCTCAGGTAGCTGTGGTTTGGTCCCCACAACTCAAGCAAGCTAAACCTGCCATGAAGGCACTAGGAGCAAAAAAAAAAATTAAAATGTATTTTAAAAATAGGCATAAACCAGTTACTGCTAAGATGTCTCTCGGGTAGGTGGATGTTCCAGAAGAAGGAGGTGGTGAATGAAAGCAAGAGACAGGAAAAGGAATA
>NW_004524631.1:10570755-10607671 GCF_000260255.1 Octodon degus
ATTTGATTTGAAACTGTCTCATTGCTGTATGTTTATCAATAAAACTTTGAAAAGAAAAAAAATAGGCATAAAGAATTATATAATTCTTATGTTTACACAGAAGTCCAGTAACCTAAACATATACAACCTTGTAGGAGGACAGTCCCACAACATTCCTTTTCCTGTCTCCTGACTTCATTCACACCCTCCCCTTCTTTTTGAACAATCCTCTACCCGAGAGTGCACAGCAGCAACAGGCATATCATGACAAGCATCCCATATTCAGGAGACCAAAATGACAGGCACTTCAATCATGAAACCACTATCAAAAATTGCCATCTTCAGTACAGTTGCTTAGTTCACAGTTTTCTGTATATATAGTTAGAAAGGATGAGAATCATTCCAATTAAATGCTAGATTCAAAAATCTTCTGAAGATTCTCAGGATCATTGCCTTACAGATGGTCTACATATAACTGTACAGCTTGCCATTGTCATGTTTCCTACATCTTCTCTTTGCTATCTTTATATTGTCTAATCCTCAATTCCTGCTTTCCTTTTCATTGTATTATACCTTTCTATTTGTATTTCATCTTTTGAGTTCTTATACTAGGGAAATTATACTATATTTACAGATGTGTGTCTGGTTTATTTCACTTATGAGTATATCTTCAAGTAGCATCCACTTCAATACAAAGGCTTCAAGTTTAGAACTTTTTAGAGATGAGTAGTACTCCATTGTATAAAAATACCACATTTTTTTCATCCATTCCTCAGGTGATGGGCTTCTTGGTTGTTCCCAAGATTTGGCTATCACAAATTGTGCTACTATATACATAGGCACACATATATCACTATGATATGATGATTTCAGACACTCCGGGAAGATTCTCAGTAGAGGAATAGATGGCCTAAAGTGGATTTCCAGTCCAACTTTTCTGAGGAGTCTCCACACTGATTTCTATAATGGCTGCACCAGTCTACATTCCCACCAGCAGAGGAGAAGGGTTGCTTTTTCCCCACAGCCTCTCCAACATTTGTTGTTGGTTGATTTCCTTATGATAGCCATTCTTTCTGGGGTGAGATGATATCTCAATGTTGTCTTAACTTGCATTTCACGGAGGGTTAATGATGTCAAGCACTTTTTCTTATATTTATTCACTTCTTAAATTTCATTCTCAGAGAAGTGTGTGTTAATCTCAGATGTCCATTTCTGGCCTGGGCCTTTAAATTTGGGGCCCGGAGTGATTTTTAGTTATTTATAAATTCTAGAGAGCAGACCTTGTCTGAGTACTTATTTGTCATGTTTTTTTCCAAAATTGTGTGTTGTCTTTTCACTGCATTGTTAATTTCTTTGAAGTGCTGAAACTTCTCAATAAGTGCATGTCCCAGTTGTTAATTCTTTCAACTGTTTCCCATGCAATTTAATTTTTATCCATGAACCCTTTGCATATGCGTATGTCTTCAAGAGTTCCTGCTACTTTCTCTTCCAGGAAATGTAGTGCTTCTGTTTTAATGTTTCGATCTTTACTCCATGATGACTTTAGCTTAATGTATGGTGATAGACCTAGATCAAGTTTTAGTTTTTGGCATGTACAGAGTCAGTTTTTTCAGCACCAATTGTTAAAGAGGCTATCTTTCTTCCAGTGGGAATGTTTGGCCACTTTGTCAAAGATAACTTGAAAGAGTGTGTTCGTAGGGTCTTCAGCAACTTCTAAGCTATTCCACTGATCATCAGGTCTCTTTCATTGCCAGTACCATGCTGATTTTATCACAGTACCTTGAACTATAATTTCAAGTCAGGAATTGTAATGCCTCCTGCCTTGTCTTTATTGCCCAGGATTGCCTTTGCTATTCTAGGTCTTTTTGGTTTTAAGTAAATATGAGCAATGATTTCTCTATCTGTGTGAGGTATGTTGGTGGTAGTGTGACAGGGATTGAATTAAATCTGTACAGAAATCTTCGGAGTAGGGCCATCTTCAAAATGTTGGTTCTTCCTAACCAGGAGCATGGAATAATTTTCCATTTTCTGAAATCCTCTAGGATCTCTTTTTTAAGAGTACTGTAATTTTCCTTGAAAAGATCTTTGACTTCTTTAGTTAGGTTAATTCCAAGGTATTTCATTTTCCTCGGCGCTATTGTAAAAGGTATTGTTTCTTAATTTCCCTCTCAGTGTGTTTGTTATCTGTGTAGAGGAATGCTATTGACTTTTGGGTATTGACTTTATAACCTGCTATGCTACTGAATTTCTGTATTAATTCTAGTAGCTTCTTGGTGGAGTTTTTTGGGTCTTCCAAGTAAAGTATCATGTCATCCGCAAATAAAGATAATTTAACTTCTTCTTTGCCTATTCTTATTCCTTTTATTTCTTTCTCTTGTCTAATGGCTGTAGCTAATGATTCCAGAACTATATTGAATAAGAGTTGTGAGAGAGGACATCCTTGTCTTGTACCAGATCTAAAAGTAAAAGATTTCAGTTTTTCCCATTTAGGATCATGTTAGCTGTTGGGTTTTCATAAATGGCTTTTACCAGATTGAAGTAGAGGCCATCTATTCCAATTTTCTGTAGGACTTTGAACATGAATGAGTGTTGGACTTTGTAAAAAGCCTTTTCTGCATCAATGGAGATGATCATGTGTTAGTTTTTGCTCTATTGATATAGTGTATTACAGTTATAGATTTTCAAATATTGAACCACCCTTGCATCCCTGGGATGAATACTACCTGGCCATGGTGTATGATCTTCTTGATGATTTGCTCTATTCTATTTGCTAGGATTTTATTGAGGATTTTGGCATCTATGTTCATGAGGGAGATTGACCTGTAGTTCTCTTTCTTAGTTGCGTCTTTCCCTGGTTTTGGTATCAGTATAATACTTGCCTCCAGGAATGATTTAGGGAGGATTGCTTCCTTTTCAATTTCATGGAAGAGTTTGAGGAGTATAGGGACTACATCTTCTGTAAATTTCTTGTAGAATTCAGCTGTGAATCCATCCAGAGCTGGACTTTTCTTTGTCGGTTGGTTTTTAATTACTTTTCATATTTCATTGGCTGTTATTGGGATATTAACAGTGGTTATAACTTGTTGATTAAGGATTTGTAATTTGTACCTTTCTAGAAATCTGTCCATTCCTTCTGTGTCTTCTATTCTATGAGAGTAAAGATTCTCAAAGTAGCTATTGATAATCTTCTGAATTTCTACTGGGTCTGTGGTAATTAAACCCTTTTCATTCCTTATTGCTTGTATTTGAATTTTTTTATTTCTTCTGTTTGATGAGCTTAGGTAGGGGCTTATCAATTTTATGTAGTCTTTCAAAGAACCAGCTTTTTGTTTCATTAATTCTTTGAACTGTTTTCTTCATCTTAATTGCATTAACTTCTGCTCTAATCTTTATGATTTCTTCCCATCTTTCTGCTCTGGGTTTGGTTTGCTCTTCCTTCTCTAGTTGATGAAGGTGCAGTACTACGGTATTTATTTGTTCCCGTTCTCTTTTCCTAATGTGTGAGTTCACAGATATGAATTTCCCTCTGAGAACTGCTTTTATCGTATCCCGTAAATTCTGACAAGTTGTGCTTGAATTTTCATTGAATTATGGACACTGATGAATTACTTGTTCAATTTCATCTGTGATTTATTGGTTGCTGAGTAGGGTATCATTTAATATCCATGTATTTAGTGTTTTGTTCTGCTTTCTTTTTCAATTATTTCCAGTTTCATTGCACTCTCGTTAGATAATATGCATGGGATAATTTCTGCTTTCTTGCATATAGTTAAGCATGACCTATGGACCAGTAAGTGGTCGATTTTAGAAAGTGACCTATGTGCAGCTGAGAAAAATGTGTATTCAGCTGTCTTTGGGTGGAACACTCCTTATATGTGCACCAAGTCCATTTGTTTCGAGCTCTGGTTCAGTTATTTAATTTCTTTGCTAATTTTTGGTCTGGTTGACCTATCTTTTGGGGGTAAGGGGGTGTTAAGATGTCCTGTTAAGTTTGTGGTATTGGATATTAGATTTTTCATGTCCATTAAGATTTGCTTGACATAGTTGGGTGCTCCCGTGTTTGGTGCATACATATCCATGAGTTTCACCTCTTCCTCTTGAATATATTCCCTAACCAGTGTACAGTGGCCTTCTTTAATTCTCTTGATCATTCTTGGTTTGAAGCTGAGACTGAGAAAAATATTGCTACCCCTGCTCTTTTCTGAGATGCTGGTGCATGTAATATTATGTTCCATTCTTTGACTTGCAGCCTATGTATATCATTATGAATTAAATGTCTTTCTTGCCATATCATATTGTTGGACTTTGTTTCCTAATCCCCTGTGCCAGTCTATTTCTCTTTATTGGTGAATTGAGTCCATTTACATTGATGGTTAGAATTGAAATGCATTGACTTACGATTGACATGTTATTTACCTGATGTCATTTACTCCTTTTTCTCCTGTGTTTAATTACTTGTCCTATTTAGTTAGTTGCATTTCATCTCATTCGTGGAATTCTGGTCATTTTGATACCTCTCTAGAACATCTTTTAGGAGCCCGTGTAGGGTTGGCTTTGTCATCATGAAATTTTTTAGCTGTTCTTTGTCATGAAAGTATTTCACTTCTCATCAAACATGAAAGAGAGTTTTTCAGGGTAGAGTAGTCTGGGTTGAAATTTGTTTTCACAGAGGACTTGAAGTACTGTGCTCCATGTTCTTTTTGCCTACATGGTGTGCGAAGTGCAGTCAGCCATAATTCTGATGGGTTTTCCTTTGAATGTGATCTGATTTTCTTTAGCAGCTTTCAGTATATTATTCTTGAGATGAATTTCTGGGATCTTGACTGTTATATGTCTAGTGTGTTTTTAATTGGGTTAAGTTTACTTGGCATTCTCCATGCTTCGGTTACCTGAATGTCAGATTGTTTCCTCATATTTGGGAAGTTTTCTGCTATTGCCCATATTTTTTAGTGTCCTTTGTATTTACTCATTCTTTCTCACTGATACCTATTAGTCGCACAATGTTCATCTTTACATCATCTTGCAAGTGATGAATCATTTTTCCTGCATCCTAGTTGCTTTTAAGAGATCTTTTCATACCTTTTCACTAGCTGCAACAGGGTCTTCAAGATCTGAAACTCTCTTCACTTTCCCTTAAACGGTTTTGCATGCTTCTGACTGAGATTTTAAGTTCCTCTATATCTCTTTGACTCTGCTTCATTAGATCTATTTCTTTCCTGTATTGCTCATTCAAGGAATCCATAATTTTTCTAATCTCCCCCCCCCTTTTTATCACTCTCTTCTTTAGAAGCAGTTAGAAATTCTTTTACTGCAGTCTTTTTTTCAGATTGGCTTTCCTCCCTTGTTTCTGAAGTTGATTCTTTACTTCAGATGCTATGATTTCAGAGAATTCTTTTTTTATTTCTGAAAAGTATTCCACTCTGAGTTCCTCTATAACTTTCTGCTGTTCCTTATTTACTATAAATGCTATTAATTCATACATTTGAGCTGAGCTATTAGAAAAGAATTCAGCTCTGAGTTCCTCTATAATTTTCTGCTCTTGTTCATTTGCTATTGTCTCTATTAATTCATGCATTTCAGCTGAACTGTTGTCCTCTCCATTTGTTCTGGGTGGGCATTGGGTTTCCTCCATATGTTTCTGCATTTGATTCTCTACTGCAGATGCTATTAATTCAGGGATTTCTTTTTTCATTTCCAATCTGAGTTCCTCTATACCGTTCTGCAGTTTTTTATTTCAGAAGCTGTTGATTCATTGCTTTCAGCCGTGTGATTCCCAATTTGTTCTGTGTTTGTGTTCTGTACTTGTTATGGGTGGGCTTGGATTTTTATATTGAATTTTGCTCCTTCTCATTTTCATTTTGTGTAGCACTGTCTTCTGACCTTTGTTGTAGATCTTTTTTGCAGTTATAACCTTAGCATCTACTGAAGTTCAGGTGTAGATCTACGAAGTTTGGATTTATTCAGCTGTGCCTGGCTTGGGTCTGGCTGCTGTGCTCAGCTCCTTCCTTCTTCCACCCTTGGAGTTATCCTGTTTTTCCCCTCTGGCAAGATGTACTGCTCCTGTACTGGCTGGTCGGTTTTGTCCCCTACACTCTTTGAAGGGATCGCAGCTGCAGGGTTTCACACCCTCCCTGTAGTCCAGGCCTGAGCTGAGTCTGGATGGGACAAGTTGGAGTAGGCGGGAGATGAAGTTCTCCCACACACTCACTGGCCCTGGGCTAGTGCTGGATCTGTGTGTCCCCAGATTGTGGCAGAAATTCTCACTGGGTGGGTGAGGTGGGAGGGGTACTGCATACTGGTGTGAGAGACCCGAGGGTTTCGAATGGGGTCTCACCCATGTGGCGCCTGGTCTTGGACCTGCAGGTCCTGCTGGCACAGGGTAGCAGGAAGCTCTCCCACACACTCTCATGGCCTGTGCTCGGACTTGGTCTGCGGGTCCTCAGAATGAGACACAAATTGTCGCTGGGCTGGTGCGGTGGTGCGGTGCTGCGGAGTGTTGTTTCGGGGTCCCAAGGGGGTGGAAGAGGGTCTCACCCACGCTGTGCCTGGTCTGAGATCGGCTGGTCCCATTGGTGCAGGGCAGCAGGAAGCTCCTCACACACTCACTGGGGCCCGGGCTAGGACTGGATCTCTGTTTTCTATGTTTTTATATTCTGTTTATAAATTCTTTTTGGATTAAATGTGTTTCCTGTATACATCAAAAAATAAATAAACATACCTCATCTTTTTTATGCATTCCTCAGTTGATGGACATTTGAGTTATTTTCAAGATTTACCTATGATCAACTACACTGCTATAAACATGGGTGCACATATATTGCTGCTGTATCATGTTTTCAGTTCTTTAAGACAGATCTTTTGCGAAGGAGAAGAGAATCTTGGGATGGGAGAGGGGAAATAGCTGAGGGGAAAGGAAGGTAAAACAATTAATATATGTCATGAATAAGCTCCTCCTTCCCAAAATGAACATAATCATTATACGCTGCAAACAACTGTGAACAAAAGAGTGAAAAGAAACAATTTAGTGTACCATCATTCTCTGTATCCATGGGATGTACTTCAGTAATGCAAAGAAGAAATTTGTGTCTAAAAGCGGCTATATTAAAATTTTCTACCATACAGATTAAAAATTTATGAACTATCCCATCTGTATGAAATACGCAAAGATATTTTTCTTAACATTACTCCCTAAGCAATACAGTGTAACAATTATTTACATTGTGTTCGGTATTACAAGTAATGGAGAGATAATTTAAACTGCACAGGAATATGTACATGGGTTTTGTTAGTATAATTTATTTTATCATACTTTATTTTCAAGAGTATAAACAAAAGCAAATAGTAGACACAGAGACAAAAACAAGGTAACATTCAACAATGCATATGTTACAGATTTTCAAATCAAATGTAGGAAATTAAAAATGATATATTACCTATTATCATCAAATCAGTTGCTTAGATTAATGTACATAGTTATGCAACATTGGCCAAAAAATTAAATAATGCTTGCTTTTAAGAAACCTTAATGTTTTTCTTGTTTTGTTATAACTTTTTTTACGTTTACTTTAATGAGCGTGTAATAATGATTGATAAGACATTAGAAATGCTCCACACTCAGAAGACCAAGATGAGTGGTATTCAGCCTTGGTTTTTGTATTATGCATAGTTGTTCTTGATGTAGTTGATTAGATCGCAGATATCAGCATACAGAGTTAGTCAAGATGAAAATTCTAAACATTAACTGTTATTTTCAAAAAATGAAGGAAATTATTAGTACAAGCATCTCAACTTGCATGTTTTTCTATTTCCTTTTAACTTCTCTTTACTAATTGCTCACATATTTGTTGCATAATACTTGCTTTCTGGATTACTACATCTATTATACCTTCCAGGATTTATTTCCTCTTTCAGGTTCTTATACTAGGGAGACAATGCAATATTTACATATGTGGGTCTGATTTATTTAACTTAAGAGCATAACCTCTGGTTGCATACACTTACCCATAAAGGCTTTGAGTTTGTCTTTCTTTATAGCTTAGTAACTCTCCATTGTGTAAAAATACATCTTTCTTATCCATTCAACATGTGATGGACATTTTGGCTGTTTTCAAGATTTGGCTATGACAAATTGCGCTGCTATAAACACGGGTACACATATATCACTATGGTGTAATTTTTCAGTTCTTTTGGGACAATACTCAGAAGGGGAATAGCGGGATTGAATGAGATTTCCAGTCCTAGTTTTTTGAGGAGTCTCCACACTAATTTCCATAGCAATTGTACAAGTCTACATTTCCCCCAACAGTGGAGAATAGTTCTTTTTCCCCACAGCCTCTCCAGAATTTTGTATTTGATTTCTTCATGCTAGCCATTCTTTCTGGGGTGAGACAATATCTCAATCTTGTTCTAATTTGCATTTCTCAATTGAACACTGCTCTGCAGTACTTTTTCATGTATTCATTTGCAATTGTATTTCTTCCTCTGAGAAGTGTATATCTATTTCCTGTACCCATTTTTGGATTGGGCCTTCATAATTTATGGTCCTGATTTTTTTCAGTTGTTTATGTATTCTAGATAGAAATCTTTGTCTGAGTGATAGTTGATTTGGGCACAATAGATTTATAGCATAACTTCAAGTCAGGGATAGCAATGCCTCCTGCCTTGCCTTTGTTGCCCAGCATTGCTTTTACTATTCTAGGTCTTTCCAGAATCCAAATAAATTTTAGGCATGATTTCCTTAGATATGTGAGGAATGTTGTTTGTATTTTGAGAGGGATTGCATTAAATCTTTATGACAATTTTCAGAGTATGATCATTTTCAGTGTTAGCTCTTCCTGTTCAGGAGAAAGGAAGGAACCTCTTTCCATTTTCTGAGATCCTCTTTGATCTCTTTTTTCAGAATATTGTAATTTTCATTGTACAGATCTTTAACTTCCTTTGTTAGATTAATTCCTAAGATTTTCATTGCATTGGATGCTATTATGTAGTGTACTGTTTCTCTAATTTCTCTATCAGTGAATTTGTAATCTGTGTACAGGAATGCTATTGATTTTTGAGTATTGTGTTCTACGTGCTTCTTGGTGGAGATTTTTTGGGTCTTCCAAGAAAAGTATGTCATCTGTGAACAATGAAAATTTAACTTCTTCCATAACTATTCTTGTTTCTTTCATTTCTCTCTTGTGTAATGGCTCTAGTTAATGATTCTAGAACTTTATTGTACAGGAGTAGTGATAGTGGACATCATTGTCTTGTACCTGATTTTAGAGTAAAAGCTTCAGTTTTCCTCCATTTAGAATGATGTTAGCTGTTGAATTGTCACTGATGGCTTTTGTCAGATTGAGATAGAGAACATCTATTCGAATTTTCTGTAGGGCTTTAATCACGAATGTGTGTTGGACTTTGTCAAAAGCCTTTTGTGCATCTATTGAGATGACCTTGTAGTTTTTGCTATGGACTCTATTGTTATGGTGTATTTTGTTTATAGATTTGCATATATTGAACCACCATTGCTTCTCTAGGATGAATCCTACCTGGCCATGGTGTATAAATTTCCTTATTTTGTCTGTATTCTATTTGCTAGTATTTTAATGAGGATTTTTGCATCCTCATGTTCATGGGGAAGATTGGCTTGCAGTTCTTTTGTTTGAATCTTTCTCCAGGTTTGGTATGAATATATCACTTGTGTCCAGGAAATATTTTGAGTATTGCTTCCTTTACAATTTCATTGAGGAGTTTGACTAGTATTGGCATTAAATTTTCTGTGAATTTTTTGAAAATTCACCTGTTAATCTGTCAGTACCTGGTCTTTTCCTTGTTTGTAAGTTTTTTATTATATTTTTAATTTCATTTGATAATATTGGATTATTCAGAGTTTTTATATAATCTTGGTTCAGTTTTGGCAATTTGTAAATATCTACAAATCTGTCCAATTCTTCTGTGTATTTGATTCTGTGAGATTAACAATTTTCAAAATAGCTACTGATAATCCTGACAAATTCCATAGGATCTGTAGTAATTTCAACATTCTCATTCCTTATTGCTTGAATTTGAGTTTTTCTTTCCTCTTTTAGATGTGGTGGTCTAGGGTTTTATCAATTTTATTTGATCTTTCAAAGAATCAGCTTTTTGATTCATTGATTCTTTGTATTGTTTTCTTTGTCTCAGTTGTAGTAATTTCTGCTCTAATGTTTATAATTTCCCCCCGTCTTTGGGCTTTGGCTTTGGTTTGCTTTTCCTTTTCTAAAAGCTTGAGGTGCACCATTAGGGTATTCATAGGTTCATTTTTTTTTTACTGTGTAAGTTCACCACTATACATTTCCCTCTGAGAATTTATTTCATTGCATCCCACAAATTCCGGTAAATTGCGTTTGGATTTTCTTTGGATTACAGATATTGTTTCATTACTTGTTTAACCTCATCTGTAATGCATTGAGTGTTTAGTAGGGTGTTATATAATTTCCATATGTTTATGGAGATTTTGAAGTTGCTTTTGTCATTAATTTTAAGTTTCATTGCACTGTGGTCAAATGATACACATCGATAATTTCCATTTTCTTGTATTTACTTAAGTATGGACTAGTATGTGGTCTAATTTAGGGAATGTTCCTTGAGCTGCTGATAATAATGTGTATTCAGATGTTGTTGGGTGGAACACTCTGTACATGTCCACTAAGTCCATTTGTTCAACAGTTTGGTTCCCTTTTGCTACATCTTTGTGAACTTTTTGTCTACTTGACCTATTTTTTTTTAGATAAGGGAGTGTTAGTGTCCCCAGTTAAGATTGTGTTATTGATTACCCAATTTTTTGTGTCTTTTAAAATTTGTCTTCTATAGTTGGGTGCTCCCATATTTGATGCATACATACTTATTACTGTTATCTTTTCTTCTTGAATTTTTCCCCTAACCAATATGTAGTTACCTTCTTTATCTCATTTGATCATTCTTGGTTTGAAGTTCAGATTGTGTGTGAAAAGATAGCTATGCCTGCTTTTTTCTGACCTTGTGGAGCATGTAGTAATTGTTTTCTATTCTTTGATTTTCAGCCTATGAATTTCTTTTTGAGTTAAGTGTATTTCTTATACACAGCATATTGTTGGATTTTGTTTCTTAATCCACTCTGATAATCTACTTCTTTTAATCAGAGATTTGAGTCCATTTACTTTCATGGTTTTTCTTCACTTTCATTCAAAAGGTTTTGCCAACTTTTAATGGAGTTTTTATTTTCCTTATAATTGATATGTATTGGCATGTTTGTAATGTTACTTTCCTGTTGGTGGTTCTCTACTTTTCTCCTGTGTTTGTTTGTCCTGTCTGGTGGGTTCTTTCTCTTCTCATTCTTGGAGCTGTGGCCATTTTCATCTCTTTCAAGAGTGTGTTTTAGTTTTCTGTGTGGGGTTTATTGGTTGTCAAGTATTTCTTTAGTTGTTCTTTGTCATGGAAGTATTTTACTTCTCCATTAAACTTGAAAAAGAATTTTCAGTGTATGTCAGTCTGGGTTGCAGTTTGTTTCTTCTAGGGCTTGAAGTACTTCAATCCATACTGTTATTGACTTGATGGTTTGTGAGGATAAATCTACTGTTATTCCTTTTTTTCATTTTATGTATTTGGTACAGAGTCTCACTATGCAGCTTGGACTCATAGTGATCCGCCTGTATTCATACTCCCAGCGCTAGGATTACAGGCATGCACTATGACACCCAGACTCATTCTCCAGCTTACCGCAACCCAGGGACAGTGTTGCCACAGAATGCAAGACTGGGTATCAAATGCCTGGTCCCCACGCTTGCCAAAGTAGGCACTTAGTCCACTGAGCTATCTCTCTGGGCCTGTTCTGCAGTTATTCTGATGAATTTTCCCTTAAATATCATCTGTTTCAGTTCTCTAGGCTCTTTTACTATGTAGTTCTTCTGCTGAATTTCTGCAATCTTGATTATTATATATTTGGGTTGGTTTTAACTGGGTTGATTTTACTTGGAGTTCTATGTGCCTCAGTTCTCTAAATGCCAGATTGCTTTCCCATATTTGGGAAGTTTTCTTATTCTTTTATTTCATTTGTGTTGGCTCCTTTTTTTTCATTCATGCCTATTAGTCTTATGTTGTTCTATTTTGCATCATCTTGCAGCTGCAAAATAATTATTTGCTATATTATTGTTTTTAAGAACCTTATCTTTTCCCTAGCTGCACTGGTGTCTTCAAGGTCAGAAAGTTTTCCCTCACTTTCATTCAAACGGTTTGCCAAATTTTATTGGAGTTTTATTTTGCTGCATATCCCTTTGAATCTATTTAACGCTTCCTATTTCTTTTCTATGTTGCTCATTCAAAGTTTCCATAACTATTCTGTTCTCATTTTTTCTCAGTTTATTCTTTAGAAACACTTAGCAATCTTTGATTATACTTATAATTACTTAAAATAATTTTATTGAGAAACAATTAGCAATCAGACAGTTTCAAAACCAATTAATAGCTCAGTTTCAATAATTAATACTTTGCATATTGTTGTCTTAGTGGTTATTCATTGTACAAATGCAGACATGATATCCTGCCCACAGACACTATTAGAATAAATATCTCTATTCATTAAATTAAGAGAATACAGCTCTATATCTATTCTAACTATTCTGAATATACAAATACAACATGGTCATTCATTTGTATCCCCCTTTTGTTTAGTTTTGTCTGAGAAGGGTATTCCACTGTCATTTAAATATTGCAGGTGTGTGAATTCAGCAAAATATTCCAATATAGTCAAGTAGTCCATAATAGTAGTGGATTTTCCATAAGACTGGCAATGTCAGAAGTTGTTGACATGAACCTTTTACAGCACAGCATATTAATGTGGCTTTACTTTTTATACTTCGGGTTTATATTTTTCTGCTGGTTGGTTTAGAACAAGATAAAGCAAGACCAATATAACAAGAAATAGAACTGCTGTATCTGATAAGGTCAATCAACTCCCATCAGGATTTATCCTGAAACCCTGTAACGTAGTTTGCAGATCCTCTGTCAGTGTCAACAATGTAGATGAGTCACAGCCATTGCTTGACTAATTTTCTCTCTGTGAAAGCCTGAGAGAATGTTTTCTCTCCATGTGACTCTCCTTAGGAACACTCTACATTTTTTATCACTTTCCTCTGTGGCCCCACAATCTCCCTGATCAGAAAAATTGAGACACAACTGAGTTACTTGATGTTACAGAACAGCTTCTCCTATGTCCTGAGTCTTCACTGACCTTGAAAGGCTAGGGCCAAAATGATGGCTGTCCTTGCAGCCCTTCCTTTTCTCTAATTTTTGTCTGCAACATAGGTTGTTAACCTTCTGGAAGAGAGGCTTATGGTTATTAACCTACAACATAGGCAGTTGAGCTTCAGCTATCTGTCTGAATATTAAACATGGAGGAGGTATTTTCCAGGCATAACATAGAACAGGCATTTTCCATCAAGTATTGCTACATTAAACTTTAAATCCCTACAGAATATGAAGAAAAAAATTAAAATAGAAATAAACAGTTACATATTTTACACAGAAATTTAGAAATCTAGCCGTATATACCACTGTAGCAGGACAATACTCTGACTTTTTTTTCTTCTCTCTTGTTTTCATTTATTACCCCTTTTATAAACAAACATTTACTTGAGAGACTGAATGGCAATAATTGGTATGTATGACAAGCAATAGTATTTAGAAGACCAGAATGACAAGTATTCCAAGCATGACTCTAGTATTACACATTGCTGACTTCAGTGCAATTGCCTAGGAACACTCTACATTTTCACATGTATCTGGATATATAGCTAATCAGGGTGAGAATCCTACAAATTAACTGCTAGTTTCAAAAACATGCTAAGATATTGAGGATCATTGCCTTACCTAAATTTTACATATAAATATATGGCTTTGACCCTGTTATCTTTCCTTGGTTTTCACCTTGCTGTCGCTTCATTGTCTAATCCTCAAGTTCTCGCTTTCCATTTAATTGTGTCATACATTTTTATTTTTATTTCTTCTTTTGAGTTCTTATACTAGGGAGCCTATATGGTATTTACATGTGGGGGTCTGTTTCATTTCACTTATGAGTATATCTTCAAGTGGCAACCATTTAAATATAAATGCTTTAAGTTTATCATTCTTTTTTTTTTCTTTTTTCCAGAACGGGGATTGAACTCAGGCCCTTGCACTTGCCAGGGATGTGCTCATTTCACGGAGCCATCTCCCCAGCCCCCTTATCATTCTTTATAGTTGAGTAATACTCCATTGTATAGAAATACCACATCTTTTTCAACTATTCCTCCAATGACAGGCATCTTGTTTGTTTCCAAGATTTGGCTATACCACATCTTTTACAACTATTCCTCCAGTGACAGGTGTCTTGTTTTTTTCCAAGATTTTGCTGTCAAAAATTGTGCTGCCATAAATATAGGTATACATATATCACTATGATATGACGTTTTCAATTCCTCCAGGAAAATTCCCAGTAGGGGAATAGCTGGTTTGAATGGGATTTCCAGTCCTAGTTTTTTAAGGAATCTCCACACTGATTTCCACAAAGGTTGCACCTGTTTACATTCCCACCAGCAGTGGAGAAGGGTTCCTTTTTCCCCACAGCCTTGATAATATTTTTTGTTGCTTGATTTCTTTATCATAGCCATTCTTTCCATTGTGAAATGGTATCTCAGTGTTGTTTAAATTTGCATTTCACAGATGGACAATGATGTGGAGCATTTTTTCATATATTTATTCACTTCTTTAATTTTTTCCTCTGAGAAGCAAGTGTTCATCTCGGATGCCCATTTCTGGATTGGGTCTTTAAATTTTGGGGCCCTAGTGTTTTTTAGTTCTTTATAAATTCTAGACAGCAGACCTTTATCTGAGTAGTTATTTGTCATGATTTTTTCCAAATTTTTGGGTTGCCTTTTCATTTTGTTGGTAATTTCTTTTGACGTGAAAAAACTTCTCAGTAAGAGCAGGTCCCAGTTGTTAATTCTTTCAACTGTTTTCCATGCGATTGGATTTCCGTTCATGAACTCTTTGCCTACCCCTATGTCTTCAAGAGTTCCTCCTACTTTCTCTTCCAGGAGATTAAGTGTTACTCTTTTAATGTTTACATCTTTAATTCATTTTGACTTTAGCTTAGTGCATGGTGATAGACCTAGTTCAAGTTTTAGTTTTCACCATGTGGAAAGCCAATTTATCCAGAACCATTTGTTAAAAAACCTATTTTTCTTCCAGTAAGCATGTTTGGCCTTTGTCGAAGATAAGGTGGAAGAGTGTGTTCGTAAAGGCGCCTTCTAATCTATTCCACTGATCCTCAGGTCTATTTCCTTTCCAGTACAATGCTGATTTTATCACAGTAGCTTTGTAGTATTATTTCAAGTCAGGAGTTGTAATGTCTCCTGCCCTGTCTTTGTTGCCCAGGATTGCTTTTGCTATTATAGATCTTTTCTGGTTCCAAATATATTTTAGGTATCATTTCTTTTTTTATCTGGGAGAATATTTCTGATGTGATTTCTTCTTTGCCCTTCTGCAATAGTTTCTTTACCTCCATTGTTATTATGTCAGAGATTTCCAGTATGTGACTTCCAATTTCTTCTATGATAGTGTCTTCTGGATTTGGTCTTGGTGGGCTCAGACCCTGAGATTGCATTTTGCTTCTTCTTTTTGTCATTTTATATTTCAAAGAGAACTCTTTACTTTGATTATCTGTGGTTTTTTTGTTAAGCTAGATTGTAGGCAACTGTTTCAGTAGAATCAGAACCTCTCTGTAAAGAACCTATTCTATCCTGCCATGCCCACCTTGCCCCCGGGGTTCACTGAGACAGCACTTGAGACTGGGTGTGGTGATGGAAGCCTGTAATCCCAGCTCTTGGGAGGCTGAACACAGGCAGATCACCAAGAGTCCAGTCTACGTAGTGAGACCCTTTAGACCCTATAGTCCCTTACTAAAATTCCAAAAAAATCCTGTTCTATGCCAGAGATCTTGTTTTGTTGTGTCCCATGATCTTTCCTTCTCTGTTTACTGTGTGGTGTTGATTTCCCCTTGGCACTATCCTCTGTCCTGGAGTCTTCCTGTTGGACTAGTACATTGAAGTTATTTCATGCTACCTCTATGCCGCAAGGATCTTCCCATAGGTCTGTGCCTCAATCTGGGCCCAACTGTGCCTAGCAGTATGCCTTAGATCATCAGGCCCAGCTGCATGCCTCAGCCCCCCTCCCAGGAAAATACCCCCAGAATTACTCCTGTCCAGTTGCATGGGAAGCAACACAGCACTGTGTTCCATTCATTCAGTCACTCACTGAGCTTCTCTGTGCTGGGTTTTGCCCACTGGGTCTCACATCAAACTGTTCTGTACCAAATTTAGTCCACTGTATCACTCACTGAGCTGTTCTGCACCAAGTTCCACCGCCAGTTGCACAATGAACAGCTCTTTAATGAGTACCAATGCCCACTGTACACAGGTTTTATATAAATATACTATGTGCCATGTTTTGTTAAGGACCTTGAGCACTTGAAGATTTTAGCATCCACGCAAGTCCTAGAACCAGTCTGTCATGTGCACCAAAAGACAACTATGTTTTCATTCTGCCGTCCAAAGCTTTAGCCCCAAAATTGATGCATATCAGAGGCTTTGTCACTCACAGGCTTACAAGAACATCACTACCACTTCATATCATACCAAGTTTATTCAAATCATATCTTCAAGCCAAGCACAGTGGCACATATCTATCATTCTAGGGTTCTATGAGACTAAATCAGGAGAATTTCAAGTTTAAGCCCAGCTCTGGAAAAATCAACAACTTAGTGAGGCACTGTCTATAAATTAAAATAAAAGTAAAGATCTTATTTTCAATACATAGTTAACAAAAAGAAAAGGAAAAGGAACTTCATGCATTTATTCATTGAGTTGGCCAGCCATTCAGCATTTATTGTGTTCCTACTATATATCAGGCACATTTCTAAGCAATATATAAAGCTTATCTTAGATACTATGAAACAATATCAGTAAAATATTTTATAGATCCCAAAACAGCAGTGTTTGGAAATATTGAACAGAGGCTTCATTTCCTACTGTTTTAAGGGGATAAGAAGCATACAGAGGTATTTCCAAGTGTAGCATCTTATGATATGCATGCATTACTACTGGAATGGTAGATTTGTTGAAATTTCAGCCATACTTCAGCTGAAAGAAAAACCCAAAATATGTTCTTTAAGTTCAGCATTTTTAAAGTACATATAAAATACCACCCCTACAAACACTTCAAAAGGTACATTTCTGAATCTTATGAATATGAATGTGTAATTCACATCCAAAATTTGATATTCTGCTTAAAATATAGCAGCTAAGAAATGTCTCCTGAATAATTAGGCATTATGAGTGCCAAGTGCTATCAGGGCAGGGCACCATGATTTCAGAAACCAAAATATTAAAAATGCATTACACTATGCAACAACTTGATTATTTCTCAATTAACAAAGTCAAAAAAGGAATGGATCTTTTATCTTTAACTAATCAAAATTCCTAATGCCTTGAGGAATAAATATTTTCCTAGTATGCTCTAAGCCCTGAGTTCCACCCAGAGCAATGTGAAAGAAACAAATCAGAGAGAGACAGAGAGAGACAGAGACACAGAGAGAGACAGAGACACAGAGACAGAGAGACAGAAACAGAGGCAGACAGAGAGAGACGGAAAGACCTTAAATATTCATTTTGTATAGTAGTCTACTCTTATGACTTGCATCTGGATGTCCCCAAAATCTTATGTGCTCATAGGTGGGGCTTTGCAAGGGTGACTGGATCTAGGGTGTGTGATGTTGGAATTAAGGGTGTGTAATAGCTAAATCAGTCCACTGATTTGTTTTGTATACTTCTGCATGTGGATGGATAAATAGAAAGGTCCAACCTTGTGTGTGTGGCACTAACCAAAAGATGGATAGCCTAAAAGGGATAAAAGAGATGAGAGAGCAGCCACTGCTGCACTTTCTGCTTGTTGCTTCCTTGCTGCGCTGCATAAGTAATTTCTTCTCTGTGATGCCCCTCAGTGATGCCACACTGCCTTGGAAACAACAATCTATGGACTGAAACCTCTACATACTCTGAGGTAAAATAAAACTTTCCTACTTTAATTGTGGGTGTTTGGTATTACATTTTAGAAAAAGTAACTAAATCTCTTTTTGTGTTGGTACAGTGGGAAAATAGAAATGGACAAAATAGACAAAACCCAATATCAGTGAACTTAAAACCTTGTAGAAAGGCATTAGTCAAATAAGTATTTCAAGAATTGATTCATATGGTGATAAGTTTTAAGAAGCAATAGAGTTCAAAAATAGTTTATCCAAAAAAATAGTTTATCCAACCCTATGTTTCAAAAGAAAACATTTTATGACCAAGAGCACACCTAATTCAGCATGTAAGAAAATAGTGTAATATATTTATCCTGGAAGGCAAGTTCTAAACTCTGACTATTTAAGTTCAAACTCCAGCATTTATATCCTGCAAGACCTTGGGTACTATAAATTCTCTAATCTCCATTTTCCTTATATGATTGATAATAAAACTTACATTGCGGTGCCTTTGAGATAATTACGTGATGATACATAACAAAGCATACTGCTGTATGTAGAAAAAGAACTATAATTTCATTAACTATGGCTCATTTGATGTCATTAAAATTAGTTTATATTCCTTTCAGATATTTAGGTTTCTATTTTCTCCATTCACATTTTTGACATAACTCTTATCAAAACTAAGGATAATATATAATTCCAGCATTTTTTTTATTGTCTTACCAAGCTGTGCTTAGATTTTGCTCATGTCACATATGTGGGAGCATGTATATTATTCCTACACCAAACCTCCATTCCTTTCTTTCCCTTCTGTGTTCTTCTGAAAGGAACAATGGACTAACATTTGGGCACAATTTCAAAAGTGAAGTCTAGATGTGATTGCTATTATAGCAGTCAGAGATATTGCTAGAGCTTTCAGAGAAACCATGAAGTCCCACTAACAGCACTTGGTCTCTGTTAGGTTTCTGAAAGCTCTGGGTATCTAGTTTAGAATAAAAAATTTTTACTCTGAAAAAATTCAGGTAGAAAACTGACCCTTTGATTTATGAGTCAGATTTCATTCACTGCTCTATAAAAAAAAGTCAGTATAAAGCAATTAGCTATTATTCACATCATGGGAAAAGGGAAAGGTGTACCACTCTCATTTATCACATGTTTCATGTTAATGAATAATAACGGCATTCATTCTCTACATCTTTAGTTCTTTATTCTTCTATTTTAAATTCTTCCGGGGTTATTTCCTTTAAAAATCTCTTGCATAACTTAAGTATCTCATATAACTCTTAATAAATGATTATGGTTTAATTTCCTCAAGATTATTATTAATCTGAAATGGTTTTCCATTTTTATCTATTTTTATATGTGGACAACGTCATGTGTATGTGTTTCTTGTCACCTGCTAACATAAGGCAACACTGTAAAAGGCATAGGTTCCCTTGTTACACCAGTTAGGACTCAAACACATTTGCTACTTTCTACCTGTGTTCAATAGGTAAATCATTTCGCTTTTTCAAACTTCACTTTTTTAGCAAATACATTGTTTTTCTTATGAAGAATAAGTAAGGTAACATATATGAAATGTTTGCTGAAAGAACAAATGTTCTAGTTATGTGTGATGGCACATACCTGTAATCCTAGCACTCAGAAGATTGAGACAGGAGAATCGCTGTGAGTTCAAGGCAGTGTAAGCTACAAAGTGAATTCAAAGCTAACCTTAACTCCATAGCAAAACTCTCTCTCAGAAAGACAAAACAAAAAAAGAAAGAAACAGGTGATCCATAAACATTATGAGACAATAAAAGGAATTGTGTGTAATCAAAATTTCCATAGTCTCCACAGTTCTTTATGCCTGAATAGTAGAAACACAATCCTACTGGTTTGTTCCTCTGATCTACACCAGGACAACTTTCTATCCAAATATTTCCCAATTATTTCTGACAAATCCCCCAGAGGATTTTGTATGTGAGCAGAAAATCTGCTTCCATTACTGTTCAAGATTTGCCGTTTCCATGCTCAAAAATCCATGAACAGATCTCCCCTTGTTACCATCCAGTCTTCAGTGCCATCTAAAGGGGCACAAGTTTCCAGATCAGAAGAGCATCATTTATTTCATCACAAAGATGTGAACAATGAGATGCTTCAATAGAACTGGTATATTTTAATATTTTAAATCATTATTCTGATATGCCCTGTGGTCTAGGTATTAATGTGGAAGAAAACACTCTATACAGCTCTGATGTGCATTTTGACACTCTACACAGCTCTGTGATGCATTTTGTCATTTGGTCCCTAAGAGGTAATCTTTGTTCTCCAAGTGTTAGCTTAGATATTTTTTTTTTAAACTGGGGGTTGAATTCAGGGCCTTGAGATGGCCAGGCAAGAGCTTATTTGACTGAGCTATCACCCCAGCACCCTGCTAAGATGTTGAGTGCCTCAAAGACCTATGTGTCCCTTCCACCCCATTGGGAAATCCCTCCGCAATCCGCAGCAAACACCACCCCTCCTGCACAGTGACAATTTCTGACACGTTCTGGAGACTCCTAGATGCAGTCTTAGCCCAGGCCTCGTGAGTGTGTGGGAGAGCTTCCACTCCCCCCTACTCCACCTTGTTTCCTCCAGACTCAACTCGGGCCTGACATACAAAACTGGGGTGAAACACTACAGCTGCAATCCCTGCAGAGAGTGTGGGGGACAAAACCAACCAGCTACTCCAAGAGCAGAACATCTTGATGGAGGGGCACAACAAGTTCACTTCCAAGGGTGGCAGCAGGAAGGAGCTGAGCACAACAGGCAGACCCAAGCCAGGCACAGCTGGATAAATCCAGACTTGTAGATCTGCACCTGAACTTCAGTAGGTGCTAAAGTTATAAAAGCTAACTATAAATAAAAAATAAAAATAAAAACTGGGGCCGGGGAGATGGCTCAGTAGAATAAGTGCTTCCTACGCAAGTGTAAGGGCCTGAGTTCAATCCTCAGTTCCACCAAAAAAAAACAATAAAAATAAATAAAAATAAAGTTATAACTGCACCAAAGCCCTAAAACAAAGGTCAGAAGACAGTGCTACACAAAATGACAATGACAAGGAGCAAAATGCAATTTTAGACTGTAAGCCCACCCATAACAAGGGCACAGGACACTAACATAGAACAAATTGGGAATCACACAGTTGAAATCAATGAATCAACAGCTTCTGAAATAAAGAAACAACTGGAAAAAGGTATAGAGGAACTCAGATTGGAAATGAAAAAAGAAATCCCTGAATTAAGAGCATCTGCAGTAAAGAATCAAAAGCAGAAACATATGAAAGAAAGCCAGTGCCCACAAAGAACAAGTACAAAAACAAGCTAGCTTAAATGTATGAATTAATAACATAGACAGTAAACAAGGAACAGCAGAAAGTTACAAAATAACTCAGAGCGGAATTCTTTTCTACTAGCTTAGCTCAAATGAATGAATTAATAGCATCGATAGTAAAGAAGCAAGAGCAGAAAGGTATAGAGGAACTCAGAGCGGGATTCTTTTCTGAAATAAAAAAAAAAGAATTCTCTGAACTCATGGTATCTAAAGTAAAGAATCAACTACAGAAACATAGGGAGGAAACCCAATCTGAAAAAAACACAGCAGTAAAAGAACTAATAACTGCTTCTAAAGAAGACATTGACGAAAAAAAATACAGGAGACTACAAAAGTGATGGATACCATGAATGAGCAATACAGGAAAGAAATAGATTGTAAGAAGCAGAGTCAAAGAGATAGAGAGGAATTTAAAATCTCAATCACAAGCTTGCAAAACCGTTTGAGTGAAAGTGAAGACAGAGTTTCAGATTTTGAAGATGCTAGTGCACCAGTGAAAAGGTAAGAAAAGATCTCTTAAAAACAACTAGGATGCAGGGCAAAATAATTCATCGCTTCAAGACGATGCAAAGATGAACAATGTGCGAATAATAAGCATCAAAGGGAAAGAAGGAGACAATACAAATGAGCATAAAAAATAAGAACAGAAGTAATAACAGAAAGCTTCCCAAATATGAGCAAACAATCTGACATTCAGGTAACTGAAGTATACAGAATGCCAAGTAACATCAACTCAATTAAAAAAACACTGAGACATATAATAGTCAAGATTCCAGAAACTCAGCTCAAGAATAATATACTGAAAGCTGCTAGAGAAAAGAAGCAGATCACATCCAAAGGAAACCCATCAGAATTATGGATGATTTCTCTTCACGAACCATGGAGGCAAGAGAAGCATGGAGCACAGTACTTCAATCCTCTATGAAAACCAACTCCAGCCCAGACTAATATGACCTGAAAAACTCTCTTTCAAATTTAAATGAGAAGTGAAATACTTCCATGAAAAAGAAAAGCTAAGCAATTCCACGATGACAAAACGAACCCTACACAGGCTCCTGAAACATGATCTACAGAGGGACCAAAATGATCAGAACTCCAGGAATGAGATCAGAAGCAACCAACTAAATGGATAAAACAATTAACCACAGGAGAAAAAGGAGTAAACAACAACAGGTAAATAACATATCAATCTTAAGTCAATACACCTCAGTGATAATAATCAATGTGAATGGACTCAATTCACCAATTAAGAGAAATAGACGGGCACAGTGGATTAGGAAACAAAAGCCAACAATATGCTGTATACAAGAGACACATTTAAATCATAAAGACTTTCATAGGCTGAAAGTCAAAGAAAGGAACACAATACTACATGCCCCAGCAACTCAGAAAAATCAGGGGTAGCAATCCTATTCTAAGACACTCTCAACTTCAAACCAAGAATGATCAAGTGAAATAAAGAAGACCAATGTATACTGGTTAGGGGAAAAATTCAAGAGGAAGAGGTAACACTCATAAATATGTATGCACCAAACACGGGAGCACCAAACTATATAAAGCAAATCTTAATGGACATGAAAAATCTAATATCCAATACCATAATCTTAACAGGGGACCTTAACACCCCCTTATCCCAAAAAGAAAGGTCAACCAGACAAAATATTAACAAAGAAATAACAGAACTGAACCAGAGTTTGAAACAAATGGACTTGGTGGACATATACAGTGTTCCACCCAAACACTTCTGAATACACATTTTTATCAGCTGCACATGGGTCATTCTCTAAAATTGACCAAATACTGGTCCATAGGTCATGCTTAAGTATATGCAAGAAAACAGAAATCATCCCATGCGTATAATCTAACCATAGTGCAATGAAAGTGGAAATAAATGACAAAAGAAACCAGAAAAAATCCCTAAATACATAGAAATTAAATGACACCCTACTTAGCAACTAATGGGTCACAGATGAAATTAAACAAGAAATTCAACAATATCTACAATTCAATGAAAGTTCAAGCACAACTTATTGGAATTTATGCGATACAATGAAAGCAGTCCTCAGAGGGAAATTCATAGCTGTGAACGCACACGTTAGGAAAACAGGATGTGAACAAATAAAGACCCTAATGCTGCACCTTCAACAACTAGAAAAGGAAGAGCAAACCAAACCCAGAGCCCAAAGACGGGAAGAAATAAAGATTAGAGCAGAAATTAATTCAATTGAGAAGAAGACAACAATTCAAAGAATTAACAAAGCAAAACGCTGGTTCTTTGAAAGATTAAGAAAAATCGATAAGCCCCTAGCCAAACTCATCAAAGAGAAGAAAGAAAAAATTCAAATACAAGCAATAAGGACTAAAAAGGTTGTAATTACCACAGAACCAGTGGAAATTCAGAATATTTTCAATAGCTAGGTCGAGAATCTTTACTTTAACAGAATAGAAGACACAGAAGGAATGGACAGATTCCAGGAAAGTTACAAATTACCACAACTGAATCGACAAGATATAACCAATCTCGGAAGCCCAATAACAGCCAATGAAATACGAAATGTAATAAAAAAGCCAACCGACAAAGAAAAGTCCAGGTCTGGATGGATACACAGTTGAATTCTACAAGAAATTTACAGAAGACGTAGTCAATATACTCCTCAAACTCTTCAATGAAATTAAAAAGGAAGCAATCTTCCCAAAATCATTCCTCGAGGCAAGTAAAAACCAAGGAAAGATGCAAAACCAGGGAAAGACGCAACTACGAAAGAGAACTACAGGCAAATCTCCCTCATGAACATAGATTCCAAAATCCTCAATAAAATCCTAGCAAACAGAATACAGCAAATCATCAAGAAGATCATACAACATGAAAACGTAGGATTCATCCCACGGATGCAAGGATGGTTCAAAATTCGAAAATCTATAAATGTAATACATTACATCAATAAAGTGAAACCTAAAACCACATGATCATCTCAATTGAGGCATAAAAGGCTTTTCACAAAGTCCACCACTCATTCATTTACAAAGTACTACAGAAAATTTGAATAGATGGCTCTACTTTAATCTGGTAAAAAGGGATTTATGAAAACACAAAGGCTAACATAATTCTAAATGGGGAAAATCTGAAATCATTTACTCTTACATACGGTACAAGTCAAGGACGCCCTCTATCACCACTCCCATTCAACACAGTTCTGGAATCATTAGCACAGCCATTAGACAAGAGAAAGAAATAAAAGAAATAAGAATAGGTAGAAGAAGTTAAATTATCATTATTTGCAGATGACATGATACTTTACTTGAAAGACCCAAAAAACTCCAACAAGAAGCTACTAGAATTAATACAGAAATTCAGTAACATAGCAGGTTATAAAGTCAATACCCAAAAAGGGAACACCATTTCTCTACACACATAACAAACGTATGGACAGGGAAATTATAGAAACAATGTCTTTTAAAACGACACCGAGGAAAATGAAATACCTTGGAATTAATCTAACGAAAGAAGTCAAAGACGTCTAGCCACCAGTAACTGTCACGGTCATTATGCATGTCCACAACACATTAGAACTTTGTGCAATATCCTATCCTCAAACTGTTAAAAGTGCTGGTCATTTATTTGCCATTCCAGTATTTATCTTATGTTTTACTCTTAGTACTTCTTTGCTATCATGAAAACTTTTTCTTAGTTCAATTGTTTTGAATCATTTAATTTTCTGAATATTGCTTAATCTTAATTTTTGTTCTAAGATTTATACTGTAATTTGACTTACAATTTATTTAAAAAGACATTGTATGATATCTTCTAGTATTAGAAACTTTAAAAAGTATATTTCCATTTTCTGTTGACTTATAAAAAAAAGAGGTTTGTACCTATGTTATTTGCTTATTATTTCTTGCCTATGTCTTATAAAATGTGAAACTACTTTGGCAATAACAACACACAATGTACTAACCATTGTTACTCTCCTAAAATCTTGTTTTGAGATTTTGTACCACTGTTTTTATTTTTTTTCTTTCTTTAAAATAAAAATAACTGATGTCAAAAAAAAAGAAGTCAAAGAACTTTTCAAGGAAAATTACAGTACTATTGAAAATGAGATCGTAAGGATTTCAGAAAATGGAAAGTTATTCCATGCTCCTGGATAGGAAGAACCAACATTGTGAAGATGGCCATACTCCCAAAATTGCTGTACAGATTTAATGTAATCCCTCTCAAACTACCACCAGCATACCTCAGACTCCTAGAGAAAACATTCCTAAAATTTATTTAGAATTAGAAAAGACCTGTAATACCATAGGCAACCCTGAGCAATGAAAACAAGGCAGAAGTCATTGAAATTCCTGACTTGAAATTATACTACAAGCCTACTGTCATAAAATCAGCATGGTACTGGCAACAAAATAGAGGTGAGGCTCAAAGGAATGGTTTAGAAGTCGCTGAAGCCCCTATGAACAAACTAAGGCACATTATCTTTTACAAAGGAGCTAAACATAATCACTGGAAGAAATATAGCCTCTTTAACATATGGTGCTGGAAAAAACTGGCTCTCTGTATGTCAAAAACTAAAACTTAACTCAGGTCTATCAACATGCGCTAAGCTAAAGTCAAAATAGATTAGAGATTTAAACATTAAAACACAGACACTAAATCTCCTAGAAGAGTAAGTAGGAGGAAATCTTGAAGTCATAGGGATAGGCAAACAGTTGATAAACAAAAATCAAATCGCATAAGAAACACTTGAAAGAATTAACAACTGGGACCTACTCTTATTGAG
Source organism: Octodon degus (assembly GCF_000260255.1). Lineage (NCBI taxonomy): Eukaryota > Metazoa > Chordata > Mammalia > Rodentia > Octodontidae > Octodon > Octodon degus. The sequence continues at coordinate 10,596,925 of NW_004524631.1, forward strand.
AAGTTTATGTATGTCAAAAAAATTACCAACAAAGTGAAAAGACAACCCAAAAATTTGGAAAAAAATATGAATAATAAGTACTCAGACAAAGGTCTGCTCTCTAGAATTAATAAAGAAATAAAAAACACTAGGGCCGCAAAATTTAAAGACCAAGTCCAGAAACGGGCATCTGAGATGAACAAACACTTTTCAGAGGATGAAATTAAAGAAGAGAATAAATGCATGATAAAATGCTGCACATCACTATTCATCCAAGAAATGCAAATTAAAACAACATTGAGATACCATCTCACCCCAGAAAGAATGGCTATCATAAAGAAATCAACCAACAACAAATGTTGCAGATGCTGTTGGGAGAAAGGAACTCTTCTCCACTTTTGATGGGAATATAGACTGGTGCAACATTGTGAAAAACAGTGTGGAGACTCCTTAGAAATCTTGGAGTGGAAATCCCATTTAAACCTGCTATTCCTCTCCTGGCAATATTCCAGGAGGATCTGAAAACATCATACTGTAGTGATATATGTGTGAGTTTGTATATAGTAGCACAATTTCTGATAGTCAAATCTTGGAAACAACCAAGATGCCCGTCCCCTGAGGAATGGATGAAAAAGACGTTGTATTTTTATACAATGGAGTATTACTCAGTTATAAAAAATGATAACCTCAAAGCATTTATACTGAAGTGGATGCCACTTGAAGATATACTCATAAGTGAAATAAACCAGACACACACATGTAAATGTCATACAGTTTCCCTAGTATAAGAACTCAGAAGAAATACAAATAGAAAGATATAATACAAGTAAAAGGAAAGGAAGAACTCAAGGAATAACTAAGTAAGGGAAAGGAGAAGAGCTAGGAAACATAATAGATACAAGGCATACAGTTATATGTACAACATGGGCAAGGCAATGATCCTGAGAATCTCCAGGATATTTTTGAATCCAGCAGTTAATTGGAAAGATACTCACCCTGACTAACTATATACTGACACCTGAGAACAAAACAACTGCACTGAAGATGGCAAATTGTAATAGTAGGTTCAGGCTTGGAGTGCCTGTCATTCTGGTCCTCTGAATACAGGCTGCTTCTCATGCCATGCCAGCAGCTGTTGTGCTGTTTCTTGGGTAGATGATTTTTCAAAAGAAGGGGGTGGTGAATGAAGGCAGGATACAGGAAAAGGAATGTTGTGGGACTGTCCTGCTTCAAGGTTGTATATGGTTAGACTTTTGGACTTACATGTAAACATAAGATTTATGTAAATCTTTATGCCTACTTTTTAAATATATTCTAATTTTTAAATATCTTTTCATCATATTCTGTAGGGACTTAATGCTCAACATATCAATACTCAATGAAAAATACCTGTTCCATATTATGCCTAAGATGTTTGATATTCAGACAGATAGTGAGGTTAAGCTTAACAGCCTAGGTTGTACGGTAATAACAATAAACTTCTCTTCTGGAGGGTTAACAACTTAAATTTGCAGACCAAAATTAGAGAAAAAGGAGGGCGTCAAGGAAAGCCAACACTTTGGTCCTAGCCTTCCAAGGTCAATTAAGACTCAGGACATATGAGAACTTGTACTGTAACCTCACGTAACTCAGTAATGTCGAAATTTTCTGATCAATGTGATTATGGGGCCAAAAGGAAAGTGATTGATGATCTAGAATGTGCCAAAAGAAGGTCACAAGGAGAGAAAACATTCTCTCAAGCTTTCACAGAGAGCACATTGGCCAAGCAATGGCCGTGACTCATCCACATGACTGACACTGACAAAAATTCTACAGTGTGAGGTACATCATCTCAGGATAAATCCTGAGAGGATTTCACTGACCTTATCGGACCAAAAAGCTACAACTCTTGTTGCATAACTCTTGCTTTATCATGGTCTTAACCATCCAGCAGAAAAGTATAAAAACAAAGTAAAAGAAGTAAAACCATGCTGTTATATTGAGCTGTAGCAAACTCAGGTCAATGATTTCTGACATTGCTGGTCAAGCAGAAGACTCAATACTATTTTGGACTATTGGACTCTTTTAGGATATTTTGCTGAGTTAACACACCTATAATATTCAAATAAAGGAACTTAACAAAAAAGGGAATACAGATGAATATCCATTTTGTATCTGTGTATTCAAAATGTTTACAATAGTTACATAGTTATATTCTCTTAATAAATAGAGGAATTTGTTCTAATACTGTTTGTAAATAGGATATCATGTCCCCATGTTCTACAGCAATTAACCACTAGGAAGAATGTATGCATTGTGTCAATTATTGAAACTGTTCTACCAATTTGATTTCAAATTGTCTCATTGCTATTTGTTTCTCAATAAAATTATGGAAAAATCTAAACATTAAAACAGAAACACTCAATCTCCTAAAACACAAAATAAGAGGAGCTCTTGAAGACAAATGGGTGGGCAAAGTGTTCATGAACAAAAATCAAATCGCATGGGAAACATTTGAAAGAATTAAAAACTGGACATGCTCTTATTGAGAAGTTTTTGCACCTCAAATAAAATTACCAACAAAGTGAAAAGACAAAACACAATTTTGAAAAAATCATGACACATAAGTAAAGGTCAGCTCTCTAGAATTTATAAAGAACTAAAAAACACATGGGTCGCAGAATTGAAAGACCAAGGCCAGAAATGGGCATCCGAGATGAAAACACACTTCTCAGAGGATGAATTTAAAGAATTGAATAAATATATTAAAAAATGCTACACATTCACTAGCCATCCGTGAAATGCAAATTAAAATAACTTTGAGGCACCATCTCACCCCAGAAAGAATGGCTATCATAAAGAAATCAACAAACAACAAATGTTGGAGAGGTTGTGGGGAAAAAGGTACCATTTTCCACTTTCGGTGGGAGTGTACTCTGATGCAAACGTTATAGATATCAGTGTGGAGATTCCTTTGAAAACTTGGACTGGAAATCCCATTTAAACCAGCTATTCCTTTACTGGGAATTTTCCTGGAGGATCTGAAAGCATCATATCTAATGATATATGTGTGCCTGTTTATAGCAGCAAAATTTGTGATAGCGAAATATTGGAATCAACCAAGATGCCCATCACCTGAGGAATGGATGAAAATTATGTGGTATTTTTATACAATGGAGTATTACTCAGCTATAAAGAATGATAAACTTGAATCCTTTATAATTAGGTTGATGCCACTTGAAGATATACTCATAAGTGAAATAAACCAGACACACATCTGTAAATATTGTATCGTTTCCCTAGTATAAGAAATCAAAAGAAGAAATACAAATAGAAATGTATAACACAACTGAAAGGAAAGCAAGAATTTGAGGAATAAATAATTATGAGAAGGAAAGGGGAAGAGCTGGGATGCATGACAGCGGCAAGCCATACAGTTATATGATGAAGATGAGTAAAGCAATGATCCTGAGAATCTTCTGAAGATTTTGGAATGTAGCACTTAATTGGAAGGATTCTCTCCCTGACTTACTATATATACTGACACCTGCAAACTAAGCAACTGCACTGAAGATGGCAATTTGTAATACTAGGTTCATGCTTGGAGTGATTGTCATTCTGGTCTTCTGAATACAGGCTGCTTCATGACATGTCAGTTGTTGCTGTGCTGTCTCTCAGGTAGAAGATTTTTCAAAAAGAAGGGGATGGTGAATGAAGACAGGAGACAGGAAAAGAAAGTTGTGGGACTGTCCTGCTACAAGGTTATATATGGTTAGATTTCTGGACTTATGTGTAAACATGAGAATTATATAATTCTTTATGTCTATTTTCAAAATATATTTTAATTTCTTAATGTTTTTTCATCACATTCTGTAGGGAATTAAAGTTCAACATATCAATACTTGATGAAAAATACCTGTTCCATATTATGTCTAAGATGTTTGATATTCAGACACATAGTGATGTTAAGCTTAACAGCCTAGCTTGTATGGTAAAAACAATAAGCTTGTCTTCTGGATGGGTAACAACCTATCTTTGCAGACCAAAATTAGAGAAAAAGGAGTGCTGCAAGGTCAGCCAACATTTTGGCCCTTGCCTTCCAAGGTCAATTAAGACTTAGGACATTTGAAAACTTGTACTGTATTATCATGTAACTCAGTAGTTTCCCAAATTTTCTGATCAAGGAGATTATAGGACCAAAGAGAAAACTGATTGATGATGTAGAGTGTGCCTGAGAGTCACATGGAGAGAAAACATTCTCTCACGCTTTCACAGAGAGCACATTGGCCAAGCAATGGCCATGACTCACCCACAGTGCGACACTGTCGAAGGATCTAAAACCTAAGGTACAGGATCTCAGGATAAATCCTGAGGGGATTTGCCTGAACTTATCAGATCCAAAAGCTACAATTCTTCTTACATAGGTCTTGCTTTATCTTGGTCTTAACCATCCAGTAGAAAAGTATAAAAACAAAGTATAAGAAGTAAATCCATGCTGTTATGTTGAGCTCTAGGGGACCCAGGTCAACTATTTCTGACATTGCCAGTGAAGCACAAGACCCAATACTATTATTGATTACTGGACTCTTTTAGAATATTTTGCTGAGTTAACACACCTATAACATTCAAATGACAGTACTAAGCAAAAAAAGAGATACAGATGAATGTCCATTTTGTATCTGTGTATTCAAAATGGTTAGGATAGATATATAGTTACATTCTCTTAATGAATAGATGGATTTGTTCTAATAGTGTTTGTAAATAGCATAACATGTCTGCATCTTGTACAGCAAATAACCACTAAGAAGAGTATGCAATATGTTAATATTGAATCTGTCCTACCAATTTGGTTTGAAACTGTCTCATGGCTATTTGTCAATATAATTATGGGAAAAACGACATGGTGGTACACATATTTAAGCCTTGTGCCGCTGACTTAGGAAGTTTGCAAGGGAGTGTCCAGGCTGAGAAATTCAGTAAATTAGTGAAAGTGTGTCTCAGAACTATACTTCGTAGACAGAGCAGGGGATATGCTTCAATGGAAAGGATTCATTTCGCACTATCTTGAAGAAAGAAAGAGAGCAGGGGCAGAAGGCAAGCTAGGAAGAGAAGAACACATAGTACCGCTGGATCTCTAGGAACAGCTTAGCCTGTGCTCTAATACACAGTTAGGCACTTGCAGGTGTTATCCTCCATATGATTGTTGAAAGCCCTGGCAGACCACACAAGAAGTAAAGAAAAAGTTGCTGTGAATTGTAGCATCTTCTAGCAAAAAGCACTAAATCCTCCACACTTGCTGTGCAGCCTCGGCAACGTCCACCTACAGCCCTGAGCACCTAGCAGAGTTATGTGTGCTGTAGGCAGGACATGAGCTTCACGTGAGAGAGGAAGTGGCTGAGGAGAATCTGCTGTGTTGTGGCCAGGCAAGTGCTGAGTGGGGCAGGTAGACTGGTGGACCAGTTGTGCAGCCTGTGCTAAAGCTCCGCCCTTGAAGTGCAAGAATGCCTCTGCAGTGGGCAGCACCTGGTACACCGTGTCCCTGGAGAGTCCCTCTCCTTTGAGTGTCAATTCCTGCCTCTGAGATGGGGAAGCATCTCCCTCTCTGCCTGAGGTGAAGACATGAAATAGCCTGGCATGGAGAGATCCCTGACACCCTCAGGCTAAGCCGGGCCATCTCCCAGTTACAGTAGACACAGGCAGAACCTAGGCTGGAAGCAAATGCTCAGGAGGGATTTAATTCCCAGGGAAGAGGTTGAAAGCCTTGGCAATTTTCTGAAATGAATGCTGAGCTCCCTAACAAGCATAAGCTGGAATGCAACCTGCAGAGTGAGACCTGTAGGTACTTCACACAGGTTTTGTGGGGATGTCATAAGCTCTAACCCTCTCAAGTGACCAAGCACTCAAAACTTCCCAGCAAAATGCCAGTGTTCACCTCCAAATCATGCAAGGTCCTCAGAGCCTGAGCACGTTCCTTCCTCACTGAAACAACAGGGACAGAACGTCACTGAGACAGTGGGTACCATGGGAGGAGGAGTGGTAGGACAATGTCTGGTATGACAGTGGGTGATGTGACCCACTGCACTGCCTCTGCAGCCCTGTGTGCCTCCACAACCCTGTAAGGAGGCTTCTGAACCACAGCTTCAAAAGTATTAAAGTAAATGAGAAACTGTTACCAGGAAGGATATAGAGGAAATTCTCCAAATTCACCAGCTTTCAGTGCACCTAAGCCTCTGGATACCTAGCCCAGCAGCACCTGACCAGTTTGATAACATTATGACCAGCTGCTAAAGCAGATAGAATCATGCTGTCTAGTCTAAAATCAAACTTGTATTATGAGCAATGCTCCAAAAAGACAAAAAAGAAAAGCATTGCGCTCAAATAAAAAGGGAACAGCTGCTCATGGAATGATAGATGAACAAAGAAACAACAAGCACACAGATTAACAGCTTCAACAAGCAAACATCTAACAAAATCATAGTGCACTCAAATACTTTTTAACCAAATTGAATTAGACTTTTATTACAATTTTAGAAATTTATGATTATAAATCCGTGAGTAAGATTTTGTTTATCATTTAGCAGAGATCTCTTAGAAGAAGAATTTGGAAAGAATAAAATTTTCTAAGTATAATGAAAAAAACAGCCTATGTGTTAAAGGCTTGATTCCCAGATTTGTACTGTTGTAAGGGAGTGGACACTTTAAAAGCTGAAGCCTATCGGAAGAACATCAGGTCATTGGAGATGTGTCCTTGAAAGAGATACTGGGACCTTGGGCCCTTCACTTTTCTTGGCCATAAGAAATGTTGCTCCACCACAGACCTAAGCAATACATCTACCAACAATGGAATATAACCTCAAAAACTGAGCTAAAATAAATCTTTTCTGTTTGTAAGTTGATTGCTCATGTATGTGTCACAATAGCAAAAAGTTGAATAACACATCAAGTATTACATGAACCCAAATGACAAAACCTCCTTTGGTTTCTGCTGGAAATCCCCTCTGCCCATAATCTTCAGACTTTGTCCATAGCAACAAACTCAACAACATACCATACAATTTCCTCCTGACTCACATGCTGCCCCTACCCTATCTGTACCTCCTCAATGCTGGGGAACAAAGGAAAGGCAGGAGGTATTATATTCCCTGACTTGAAATTATGCTACAAAACAACTATGATTAAAATCGACATGTTACAAAAAAACAAACCTGAGGATCAATAGAACAGATTAGAAGATGCAAACAAAAACAAACACACTCAGCCCCCTTATCCTTAACAAAGAGGTGAAACATGTTCACTCAAGAAAGACAGCCTCTTTAAAGGATGGTGCTGGAAACACTGGCTTTCCAAATACTAAAAGCTAAAATTAGATCATGTCAATCACCATGCACTAAGCTACAGTCAAATGGATCAAAGACTTAAATATTAAAATGCAAATCACTAAATCTTTTGGAAGAGAAGGTAGGTAGACATAGGAGTAGGTAGAAAGTTCATGAACAAAAAACAAACTGCATGGAAAATACTTCAAAGAATCAAGAACTGGGATCTCATCTTTTCGAAAAGTTTCTGCAATGCAAAATAAAAATGAACAGTGCAAAAATAAAACCCATGAACTGGAAAAAATGTGTAACCATCTGTCCCTCTGACAAAGGACTTCCTTCTAGAACATATAAATAATTAAAAAAATCAAGTTTCTAAATTTTAAAAACCCAATCCAAACATGAGCATCTGAGATGACTATTCACTTAGCAAATGAAGAAATGCAAATGGCAAATAAATACATGAAAAAATGTTCACCAGCATTCGTCATTCAAGAAATGCAAATTAAAATAATATTAAGAATCTGTCTAACTCCAGAAAGAATGGCTATCATAAAGAATCCAACTAATAACAAATGCTGGAGAGTCTGTGGGGAAAAGAAAACCATCGCCACTTCTGGTTGGAATGCATACTGGAACAAAAACTATGGAATTCAATGTAGAGACTGCTCATAAAACTAGGATTAGATATCCAATTCAACCCAGCTATTCCAATTTTGGGTATTTTTATAGGAGAACTGAAAATATAGCACAGTGATATATATGCATCCATATTTACAGCACCACAATTTGTTATAGCTAAATCTTGGAAACAACTCAAATGCACATGAACTGAGGAATGGATAAAATATATTATTGTACAATGGACAACTGCTCAGCTATAAAGAAATATAAACTTGAGGCTTATATGTGTAAATGGGTGCAACTAGACGCTATGCTCGTAAGTGAAATAAAACAGACCCACATGTGTAAATATCATATTTTCTCCCTAGGGGAAGAAACTGAAATAATAACTAAAATCTGAAAGTTAAAATAGATATAGTAAAATGGAGTGATACTGAATATAAGGGATAAACAATTAAGATGAAGGAAAGGCGAAAAGATAGGGAAAAAAGGAGAAATATAATGTAAGTATACACACAGGACAGATGAGATGATTGTACTACTAATTTCTATCAGCATTTTGAAAACAGCAGTTAATGCTTCAAATTTTTACTTTGACCAATTTTAAATGCTAATATATGCAATCTGAACAACAACAATGTCGACAGTAATATGGAGTATACCAAGCACATTGAACAGCTTTCATCTTGCTTCTTAAAAATGTGTATCATTTTAATGTCAAATGTATTATTTTTATAGCCTCTTTAAAATATTTTTATGTTTTTGACTTTACATTTAAATTCATTTTATTCTTAAAACTAAAAAGAAAAACAAGAATAAAAATCAGAAACAAAGATTAAAAACAGAGTAAAAATCAAGAATACATATATTATAGATTTTCAAAGCAAGAATACCAGATGGGGGAAGGCCAAATAGCTCAGCGGATTAAAGCACCTGCTTAGCATTCCTCTACAGAGAAAACAAACACACTGAGAGAGAAATTAGAGAAACAATACCCCTTACAATAGCACTGCAGAAATTAAACATTTAGGAATTAGCCTAACTCAAGAAGTCAAAGGTACATTCAATAAAAATTACAATACTCTTAAAAAAAGAGATATTAGAGGATCTCAGGAAATGGAAAAATATTCACTCCTGCTGGATAGGAAGACCTAACATTGTGAAGATTGCCATACTCCCAAAATTGTTACATAGATTTAACGCGAATTTTATCAAAATTCCACCAACATACCTCACAGACCTAGAGAAACTATTCCTAAAATTAATTTGGACCTAGAAAAGATGTAAAATAACAAACACAATCCTTGGCAACAAAGGCAAGGAAGGAGGCGTTACAATTCCAGACTTGAAATTATACTACAAAGCTACTGCGATAAAATCAGCATGGTATTGGCAACAAAATAGACCTGAGGATCTATGGAATAGATTAGAAGATGCACATATAAATAAAAACACACTTGGACACCTTATATTCAACAAAAGGACCAAATTTGCTTACTGGAAGAAAGATAGACTCTACAACAAGTGGTGCTAGAAAAACTGGTTGTTTACATGCCAAAAAGTAAAACTTGAACCAGGTCAATCACCATGCACTAAACTAAAGTCAAACTGGATTAAAGATCTAAACATTAAAACAGAAACACTAAATATCGGGCCTGGGGGTGTAGCTCAAGACAATAAGAGCAAGTTCAGTGTCCTGAGATCAATCCCTGATAATGCAAAAAAAAAAAAAAAGAAAAAGAAAAAGAAAAAAGAAAAAGAAAGCAAAACAAATGGTAAATATCCTGGAACAGAAAGCAGGAGGAACTCTTGAAGACACAGGGATAGGCCAGCAGTTCATTAATAAAAATTAAACTGAATGAGTAACACTTCAAAGAATTAACAACTGGGACCTCCTCTTATTGAGAAGGTTTTGCAAATCAAAAGAAATTATGAAGAGAATAAAAAGACAAATCACAAACCCTAGGCCCACTGGACACCTCCGGATCAAAACTCAGGCACCCCCATTAATGAGCCCATCTACCGCACCATCAGGACCCCTGCAACCCTCCGGAGCCCCGGTCTCCAAGCTTTCCCAGTCAGTGAGAACTTTTGAGAATCTCTTGGGACCCCCAGATCTAGCCCAAGCCCAGACCTGGCTAGTGAGTGGGAGAGCATCTACACTACCCTGTGCTCACTGGGCCAGGGACACAACAGAGGGGCTCCACAGGTGCACTGTGGACCCAGGCCAGGCATAACTGGATAAACCCAAACTTAATAGATCTGCACAAAAGTTTTCAGTATGTGTTAAGGTTATAACTGCACCAAACTACACCAAGCGCAAGGGCCAGAGTTCAATCCCGGGTTCTGCCAAAAAGAAAAAAAAGAAGAATTAATAACTGCCTCTAGGAGACAACCCAGGCGGCGGGATCCTGAACAGACCCAGAGTGCAGGCCCAGCGGGGAACCCTTCAGCAGAACTCCCTGCAAAGAGGGTAGAGGCAAGACCCACCTAGCTGATTCAGGAGCAGAACATCTTGACAGAGTGATATAATTGGTTCAACTCTAATGGCTGTAGCAGAAAGAAGTGGAGCACAGCAGCCAGATCCAAGCAACACCCACCTGGAGGAATCTGAACTTCGTAGATCCAGACCTAATGCTAAGGTAATAACTCTATCCAAGCTCTTCACCAAAGCTCAGAAGACAGTGGTATACAAAATGACAAAGAGAAGGAACAAAATGCAGTCTCAGGCCCCGAGTCCACCCAGTGCAACTACAGAAGACACTAGCACTGAGGAAACTGGAAATCACATGCCAGATATCTCTGAAATTATAGCGTTGACAGTAAAGAATCAACTGCAGAAAGGTATA
>NW_004524631.1:10609189-10609884 GCF_000260255.1 Octodon degus
TAATTAATTAAAAAAATAACTGCCTCTAAAGAAGACATTGATAAAAAGATATAGGAAATAAAAAATATGACAGATTACTTGAATGAGCAATACAGGAAAGAAATAGATAGCATGAAGCAGAGTAAAAGAGATGTAGAGGAATTTAAAATCACAATCACAAGCCTGCAAAACTGTTTGAGTGAAAGTGAAGACAGAGTTTCAGAACTTGAAGATACTTGTGCAGCTAGTGAAAAGATGAAAAAGGATCTCTTAATAACAATTAGAATGCAAAAAGGAATAATCCATCACCTGCAAGATGATGAAAAGATGAACAATGTGAGACTAGTAGATATCAGTGAGAAAGATGGAGTCAATACAAATGATATAAAAAGAATATGGGCAGAGGTAATAGCAGAAAACTTCCCAAATCAGAGGAAGCAATCTGACATTCAGGTAACCAAAGCTCACAGAATGCCAAATAAATTCAACCCAATTGAAAAAACAGTGAGGCATATAATAGCCATGATCCCAGAAATCCAGCAGAAGGATACACTGAAAGCTGCAAGACAAAAGAAACAGATCACATTAAAAGCAAAAGCAGAGAGACCCAGTCCTAGCCCAGGTCCGGTGAGTGTGTGGAGAGCTTCCTGCTACCCTGCGCCAGCGGGACCAGTCCCAGCCCAACACAGCATGGGCCGGACCCTCTCCCACCCCCT
>NW_004524631.1:10613235-10614489 GCF_000260255.1 Octodon degus
CTGGTTAGGGGAAAAATTCAAGAGGAAGAGGTAACACTCATAAATATGTATGCACCAAACACGGGAGCACCCAAGTATATACAGAAAATCTTAATGGACATGAAAAATCTAATATGCAATACCACAAACTTAACAGGAGACCTTAACACCCCCTTATGCCCAAAAGATGGGTGAACCAGACAAAAACGCAGCAAAGAAATAACAGAATTGAAACAGAGCTTGAAAGAAATGGACTGGGTGGACATAGAGTGCTAGACCCTAAAACAGCAGAATACACAATTTTCTCAGCTGCACATGCTCATTTTCTAAAATAGACCACATAAACCTCCATAGATTATGCTTAAGTATATGCAAGAAAACAGAAATTATCCATGCACCATTATCTGACCACAGTGCAATGAAACTGGAAATCAAGGACTAATGAAACCAGAAAAAATCCTTAAATATATGGAAATTAAATGAAACCCAACTCAGCAACCAAAGGGTCACAGATGAAATTAAACAAGAAATTCAATAATATCTACAGTTGAATGAAAATTCAAGCACAATGTATCGTTATTTGTGGGATACAATGAAAGCAGTTCTCAGAGGGAAATTCATATCTCTGAAATCACACATTGGGAAAACAGAACGGGAACAAATAAACACCATAATGCTGCACCTTCAACAACTAGAAAAGGAAGAGAAAACCAAACCCAGAGACTAAAGATGGGAAGAAATGATAAAGATTAGAGCCGAAATTATTTCAATTGAGAAGAAAACAATTCAAAAGATTAAAAAAGCAAAAATCTGGGTCTTTGAAAGATTAAATAAAATAAATAAGACCCTAACTAACCTCATCAAAAAGAGGAAAGAAACAATTCAAATACAATCAATAAGGAATGAAAAGGGTGTAATTATCATGGACTCAGTGGAAATTTAGAAGATTATCAATAGCTACTTTGAGAATCTTTACTCCCACAGAATAGAAGACACAGAAGAAATGGACAGATTCCTACAAAGGTATAAATTACCACAACTGAAGCGACAAGATATAGCAATTATCAATAGCTCAATAAAAGCCAATGAAATACCAGATGTAATTAAAAACCTACCGACAAAGAAAATTCCAGGTCCGGATGGATACACAGCTGAATTCTACAAGACATTTACAGAAGATGTAGTATCTATACTCCTCAAACTCTTCCATGAAATTGAAAAGGAAGCAATCCTCCCAAAATCATTCCTGGAGGCAAGTATTATACTGATACCAAA
>NW_004524631.1:10614807-10615285 GCF_000260255.1 Octodon degus
GATCTCCCTCATGAACATAGATGCCAAAATCCTCAACAAAATTCTAGTAAATATAATACAGCAAATCATCAAGAAGATTATACAACATGACCAGGTAGGATTCATCCCAGGGATGGAAGGATGGTTCAATATTCGAAAATCTATAAATGCAATACACTATATCAATAGAGTGAAAACTAAAAACCACAAGATCATCTCAATTGATGCAGAAAAGGTTTTTGACAATATTAGATCTGGTACAAGTCAAGGATGTCCTCTATCAACACTCCTATTCAGTATAGTTCTGGAATCATTAGCTACAGCCATTGAACAAGAGAAAGAAATAAAAGGAATTAGAATAGTTAAAGAAGAAGTTAATTTATCTTTATTTGCAGATGACACGTTACTTTATTGCAATACCCAAGAAATTCCACCAAGAAACTACTAGAATTAATGCAGAAATTCAGTAGCATAGCCTGTCATTCTGGTCTTCTGAATA
>NW_004524631.1:10616744-10626836 GCF_000260255.1 Octodon degus
AATGTCAGGGGCCAATGAGGTGGAACTACCCCAAAGCCACCTCCTTTTTTTTTAAATTTATGTATTAGGTACAAAGTCTCACTAAGCTGCTCAGACTTGTAGTGATCCTCCTGTTTTTAGTTCTCCAAAGTGCTAGGCACACACAACTACACCCAGTCTTTGTGGCCAACACAGCATGCCAGGAGTGGGAATGGTGTGGCATGAGGTGCCAGAGATAGAACCCCATCCTTGTACTTGTCTAAGCAGGCCCTTAGTTCACTCAGCTATCACACCAAATGCTATCTGCTTTTGATTTGGTAATAACAAAGCAAATGAAGGATGCTGTAGAAAAGAATCAAATCAAAAATAACTTCACAGATGACTGCAGAGATGGGGCCCATAATGAAAGAGTCATACTTAATGACTCTGCAGAGGAAGAAAAACAAGTGGACCTTAAGAAAATAATGGAAACCATCAATGCACAAAATAAGAAAAATATGAAATTCATGGAATAGACTCAAAAAGATATCCAAGAGACTAAACATTCCATTAAAAGTAGACAAAACAGAGAAAACTAAACCAAAAAAGAGGACTACAGGCCAAGCTACCTCATGAATATAGATGCAAATATCCTCAATAAAATAATAGCAAATAGAATATAGCAAATCGTTAAGAAGTTTATACACCATGTCCTCGTAGGATTCATGCCATGGATGAAAGCATGGTTCAACATACAGAAATCTATAAAGACAATACACTATATTAACACAGTAAAAAAAAAAAAAACCACATGATCATCTCAGTCGATGCAGAAAAGGCTTTGAACAAAGTCTAACATGCATTATTGGTCAGAGCCCTACAGAAAATTCAAATAAATGTCCTATAACTCAATCTAATAAAAGCCATCTATGACAAACCAACAGCCAACATAATTCTAAATGAGGAAAAATTGAAAATTTTTACTCTCAAATCAGGTACAAGGCAAGGATTTCTTCTATTACCACTGCTGTTCAATATAGCTCTGGAATCATTAGCTAGAGCCATTAGACAAGAGAGAGAAATAAAAGGAAGACAGCTCAGTGGCATACACACCTGACTGACATGCACAAGGTACCAAGTTCAAACCTCAATACCAAAAAAACACCAATAATATGTAAAGAAGTGAAACTATCATTATTTGCATGACATGATACTCTCCTGGAAGACACAAAACCCTCCACCACTAAGTTCCTAGCATTAATAAGCAAATTCAGTACCATAGCAGGATACAAAGTCAATACCCAAAATTCAATAGTATTCCTCTTCACAGATAGCAAACACACTGAGAGAGAAATTAAAGAAAAAATAACCTTCACAATAGCACTGCAAAAAATGAAGTGCTGGGGCCGGGAAGATGGCTCAGTGGAATAAGCGCTTCCCTGGCAAGTGCAAGGGCCTGAGTTCAATCCCTGGTTCTGCAAAAAAAAAAAAAATACTTAGGAATTAGTCTATCTAAAGAAGTAAAAGATTTATTCAATGAAAATTACAATACTCTTAAAAAAGAGATCACAGATGTCCAGAAAATGGAAAGCTATTCTTTCCTCCTGGATAGAAGAACCAACACTGTGAACATGGCCATACTCTCAAAATTGTTACACAGATTTATTGCAATCCCTATCAAAATACCACCAACATATCTTACAGACCTAGAGAAACAATTCCTAAAATTGATTTGGAACCAGAAAAGACCAAGAATAGAAAAGTCAATCTTGGGCAACAAACGCAAAGCAGGAGGAATTAAAATACCTGAATTGAATTTATACTACAAAGCTACTGTAATAAAATTACATGGTCTTGGGAAAAAATAGACCCGAAGACCAATAGAATAGGTTAGAAATTACAGATACAACTAGAAACACACTCAGCCATCTTATCTTCGTCAAATGTCTGAACATGTTTACTGGAGGAAAGATAGCCTCTTTAACAAATGGTGCTAAAAAACTGACTCTCTACATACTGAAAACTAAAACTGGACTCGGGTCTATCATCACGCATTAATCTAAAATCGAAATGGGTTAAAGATTTAAACATTAAAACAGAAATGATAAATCTGGAAGAGAAAGTAGGTGGAAATCCTGAAGATATACGTGTAGGCAAACATTTCATGAACAAAAATCAATCTCCAGAAAAAATACTTGAAATAATCAACACCTGGGACCTCCTCTTCTTGGGAGTTTTAGCACTTCAAAAGAAATTACCAACAAAATGAAAAGAAATACCACAGATTGGAAAAAGATCTTAATAAGCACTCCAACAAAAGTATTTTCTGTAGAATTCATAAGGAACTAAAAAAACATTAAGGTCAAAAAATTGAAAGATCCAATCCAGAAATGGGCATCCAAGATGAATACACACTTCACAGAGGAAGAAATTCTAGAAGCTAATAAATACATGAAAAAATGCTCCAAATTACTAGCCATCTGTGAAATGCAAATTAAAAGAACACTGAGATACCATTTTATCTCAGAAAGAATCAGAGATATGAACCAACAACAAATATGGGAGAGGCTGTGGGGAGAAAGGAACTCTTCTGCACTGCTAGTAGGAATATAGACTGGTGCAACCATTATGGAAATCAATGTGGAGACTCCTTAAAATCTAGGACTGGAAATTTCATTCAATCCAGCTATCCCCCTACAGGGAAGTTTCCCAAAAGAACTGAAAACTTCGCATCACAGTGATATAAGAGTGCCTATGTTTACACCACCACAATTTTTTTTTTGCACAACTGGGGGTTGAACTCGGACCCCTGAGCTTGCCAGGGAAGTGCTTATTCCACTGAGCCACTTCCCTGGCCCACAATGTGTGATAGCCACATCATGAAAGCAACGAAAATGACCATCACCTAAGGAATGGGTGAAAAAGATGTGGTGTTTTTATACAATGGAGTATTACTCAGCAATAAAGAATGATAAACTCAAAGCCTTCATATATAAGTGGATGCAACTTGAAGATATACTCATAAGTGAAATAAACCAGCCCCACACGTGTAAATATCGTGTAGTCTCCCTAGTGTAAGCACTCAAAAGAAGAAACAAAAATTGAAAGGTATAACTAAATGGAAAGCAAGAACTTAAGGATTAAACAATGAAGAGAGGGCAAGGAGGAAAGCTAGGAAACATCACAGGTCAAAACCAGACATTTATACACACAAGGTGGTTAAGGCAATGGTCCTGAGAATCTCCAACAGGTTTTTGAAACTACCATTTAATTAGGATTCTCACCCTGACTAACTATATATGATGATATCTGTGAGCTAGCAACTGCTCCGAGGATACCAATGTGCAATACTATTCCACGCTTGGAATGCCTGTCATTCTAGTCTTCTAAATGCGTACTGCTTCTAATGTCATATTAATTACTGTTGTACTCTCTCTAAAGTAATTGTTTGTTTAATAAAAGGTAATACAAGAAAACAAGAGACAAGAAAAGATGTATAGGACTGTGCTGCTGCAATGTTGTATATGGTCAGATTTCTAAATTTCTGTGTAAACATTTGTAATTGTTTATTTTGTTTTTTTTTTTATTTTTTCTACATTTGATAGGGATTTGAAGTTTAACATATCAATGATTGTTGGAAAATACCTGTTCCATTTATGTCTAAGGCGTTTGATATTCAGACAGATAGTGATGTTAGGCTCAAATATCTATGTTGTAGGGTATTGATATCATTAAGCTTCTTCTCTTCTGGAGGATTAACAACGTATGCATGCAGAACAAAAATTAGAGAAAAAGAAGGGTTATGAGCATAGCGAACATTCTGTCCCTAGCTATTCAAGGTCAGTGAGGACTCAGGACATAGGTGAACCTGTACTGTAACATTCTGTAACTCAGCTGTGTCCCAAATTTTCTGATCAAGGAGATTATGGGGCCACAGACGAAAGTAACTAATGATGTAGAGTGTGCCTAAGGAGAGTCACATGAAGAGAAAACATTCTCTCAGGCTTACACTGTGAGCAAATTGGTCAAGCAATGGCCATGACTCATCCACATGGCTGACACTGACAAAATATCTATAAACTGCTCTACAGGGCTTCAGGATAAATCCTCAGGGGATTTCACTGACCTTGTCAGATACAAAAGTTATACATTTTATTGTATGAATCTTGCTCTGTCTTGGTCCTAACCAACCAGCAGAAAAGTATAAACACGAGGTATAAAAAATCAAGCCATATTAATATGCTGAGCTGTGAAGGGCTGAAGTCAACAACTTCTGACATTGCCAGTCATGTGGATAACCCACTACTATTATGGTCTACTGGACTATATTGGATTATTTTGCTGAATTCATGCAATACTATATTTGAATGGCAATGAAATACTCATCTCTGACAAAATTAAACAAAGAGGGGTGATATAAATGAAGGACCATTTTGTAATGGAAAAAATATATATATATATATACAAATTAGGATAGCTATCCAGCTCCTTTCTCTTAGTTCAATGAGAATAAAGACTTGTACTAATAGTGTTTAGGCAATATATCATGTCTGCATCTTGTACTACAAATAGCTACTATGAAGACAACAATATGCAATGTATTAATTATTGTAACTGTCTTTCTAACCTGTTTTTAAAATGTGTAATTGCTATTTCTTTATCAATAAAAATAATTTTTAAAAACCAAAGTTCTCCAAGCTCTGCTTCAACTAGAAGACACACTAAGAATCCTTTATGGAACAACACATGCTGTTGGGAAGTATTGCTTACATTCTGGATCATTTTCTGATTCTATGAACTTCAGCAGAGTTAGGTGAAAATCAGACCAAATATATATGCCATATGTATAAGAAGCCTACACTCTATGTACCAAAATAGAGGAGAGATCAGAAATGCTTCATAGTGTGTAGCATCTGAGTGAAGTCAATATAAGATACACCTAAAATCTGGTACCTTTCCAATATTCCTGCTCAGAAGAAGTTGCCTTCTACTAGTCTTCTTTTTCTGATCTAAAAAGTTGTGAGAAGCTTTAAGCATTTAAGAGTTTTAGTTTGGGCTAGTGGTGTCACTCATTGGCAGACTGCATGGCTGGCATGCATGAAGCCCTGTTGATAAAATAGTATTGTAGTTTGGTAAATCAGTACAAAGGAGCTAAATCTACTACCCCTAAATTTAGGATGAACCATATGAAGAAAGTTTTGAAGACTGTGTATGTGACTGCTCCAAAACACAAACAGTTCTGTGTTCCCTTAATCTTTAACAAAATCCTTTAATTTTATTCCTTTAAGCAACAAAAGTGTTCAGCAAAATGACTAAGCACCTGCAAGATCAATATACTATGGTTTTTTTTATTTCTACTTTAAGAAAAGATATTGTCATGACTTTAGTTATTCACTACCTCACTAAAAAAGATATCAAACTTTCAAAATAAATGAAGAGGAAATCCTAAGCTTCCTAACAGTGTCAAAACGTGATAGATCAGAAAAAGGCAATAGGCAAATCCATTATCATAGTTGAAGGCTTCAACATCTCTCAATCACAGAACTAAAAGATAGGACATTAGGTGCATGAGTGGAGCTTCTGCTGATGTTAGTCCAAACATTTAAGAACTTAGAAGGACTCAGAGTGGCCTGTGGGATACAGGAGAGCTGCAAGGTGTGGGCCTAGTGTGTGCAGGTGCAGATCTTTCCTGGAACTATTTAAGAACTTTGGCATGCTCTGTACAGCCTACAGGACTCTGGTAAGCTCTAACCTCCCTTAGACCCCAACACACAGGAATGGAGCTTCTGCTGGTGCTGGGCAGAACTTTTATGACCTTAGGAGGATTTTAAATGGCCTACAGGACACAGGAGAGCTATGATCAGCGGGCCCAGCACAAGCAGTGAAGAGCTTTCCGGGAGGACTTTCAGAACTTCGGTGAATTCTAGGTGGCCTGTGGAACTCTGGGTAACTAATGGGAGCTTCAATAATGCTAAAATGCAAAAGCAAAAGGCAATTTCAATCCTATAGCCCACCCACAAAAATCCAGAAGACAAAGACATACAAGAACTTGAAAGTCACACACCCAAAATATCTGAAATGACAGCAACTAAACAAAAGAAACAAGTCCATCAGGCTATGGAAGAAACAAGATCAGGAATAATTCCTCAGGTGCCAAAAAAAAAATGACAGGGCTGGGGAAATAGCTCAGTAAGATAAGTGCTTGCTTGGCAAGCTTAAGGGCCTGAGTTCAATCCCCAATTCCGCCAAAAAAAAAAAAAAAAAACCAACAACAATTGTAAAAATATTTTTAGCACAGCTAAAGAAGACACACATAAAAGTATAGAGGAAAATACAAAAATGATGGAAATACAGAATTAACAATACAAGAAAGAATTTAAATGCATGAAACAGAATCAAACAAATATCCAGGGAATTAAGATATTTAATTCATTAAATATCCATTGAAAGCTCAAACATAGAACTTCACTGAAAGCTAGCAAAACCTCTGGCATAAAACTGAAGATATGGGGCTCAATCCCAGTGTGCCATGCAGCCCTACATCTGGGGAATGCTGAGACAGTGCCTGAGACTGGACGTGGTGGCAGGTGCCTGTAATTCCAGTGCTTGGGAGGCTGAAAAGAGGAGGCTCACTATGAGTCCAATCTATGTAGTGAGACCAGGTATACCTTGTACTAAATTTAAAAAAAAATGTAAAGATACATTTTAAGACATCTAAGACAATGGTACAGCTAATGAATGTAAAAGGAAAGATCTCTTAAAAATAACAAGGTACGAGGAAATAACAACTGAGCAGCTACAACATGACACAAAGAAAAGTAATATAAGAATAATAGGTATCAACGAAGCAGTAGTAGACACCACAAATGACATGAAGAGACTGGAAAAGTACTAGCAGAATTTTTTAAAATTTTTTATTAATTTTAATGAGAAATACCAGTGAGACAGTTTCAAAACAGGTAAGACAGTTACAATAATTAATACATTGCATACTATTGTCTTCATAGTAGTTATTCAGAGTACAAGATGCAGACATGATCTCTTCTTTAAATAATATTAGTACAGATCTTTAATCTCATTGAACTTAGAGAAAGTAGCTGTATCTCTCTCTCTCTCTCTCTATATATATATATATATATATATATATATTTGCAGTGCAAAATATTCCTTCATTTATATCCCCCTTCTTTGTTTTGTTTTGTCAGAGATGGGTGTTCCATTGTGGTTAGAGAAGCTGTATACACTAGATCTCCTGGAAGAGAAAGCAGGAGGAACTCTTGAAGACATGGGGTAGGCAAACAGTTCATGAAAACAATCAAACTGCACAGGTAATACTTGAAAGAATTAACAACTAGGACCTCCTCTTATTGAGAAGTTTTTGCACAATAAAAAAAAAATTACCAACAGAGTGAAAAGACAACCCACAAACCGGGAAAAACTTTTGACTAATAAGCACTCAGACAAAGGTCTTCTCTGTAGAATTTATAAAGAACTAAAAAACATTAGGACCCAAAAATTTAAAGACCCAATCCAGAAATGGGCATCCAAGATGAACATATACTTCTTAGATGAAGAAATGCAAGAGGAAAAAAAATACAAGAAGCATATAAATATATGAAAAAATGCTCCACATCACTAGCCACTCATGAAATGAAAATTGAAATAACATAGATACCATCTCACCCCAGAAAATTTTTGAAACCTGAAAAAAAAACTGACATACAGTAAGTGAGGCATATAGAACTCTACACAGCCATAATCATAAGAAATCTACACCTACACACATAAGAATCAAGATCTCACAAACTCAGCAAACAAAACAAAAATATTAAAAATTGCTAAAGAGAACAAACAGATCACCTATAATAGAAAGCCCATCAGAATCATGGCAGATTTCTCAACCCAGACCATTAAATCAAGAACAGCTTGGAGTTAACTATGTCAGGTTCTAAAAGAAAATACTTTCCAACCCAGATTGATGTATCATGCAAAACTATCAAATTCAATGGTAAAATAATATCCTTCCATGACAAAGAACAATTGAAGAAATTCATGACCACCAACCAACCTACAAAGAGTACTGACAGATATTCTAGAAAGAGACAGAAGTGATCACATTTTTAAGAACAGAAAACACCAAATAAAAAGTGCAAGAAATTAAAAAGGGGGAAAGAGCAGAACATATAGCATGAAAATAACCTGACAAAGATAAGCCAATATGTATTAGTTATACATTTAACATAAAAGACATCAATTCACCAATCAAATGAAACAGACTAGCAGAGTGGATTAAGAAACAAAATCCAACAGTATGTTGCATACAAGAAACACATTTAACTCAAAAGGAAATTAACAGACTAAAAGTCAAAGAATGTAAAGCAATGCATTATGCCACAAGAATTAGAAAAAAGCAGGGGTAGCTATCCTGGTTGCTGAAAATATCAACTTTAAACCAAAAATCATTCAAACAGATTTTTTTAAAAAGTTCACTGCATACTTGTTAAAGGAAAACTGCGAGAGGAATGGATAGCAATTTATAAATATATATTCACCCAATGTGAGACCACCCACCTATATCAGACAAATTTAAACAGATAAGAAAAATCAAATGAGCAATAACACGATAGTGATGGGGGACTTTAACATGCAACTGACACAAAGAGATATATTAAATAGGCAAAAAGTCAACAAAGATAATGAAATTAAACCAACTTGTGAAAAATTAACTTGGTAGGCCTTGACAGAATATTTAACCCAGAAACAACAGAATATACATTCTTTTCAGGTGCACATGGAACATTCTCCAAAATAGATCATACACTAGCATACAGAGCATGCTTAAGTAAATGTAAAGGAATTGAAATTATCTCATGTATACTATCTGACAACAGTGCAATAAAACTTGAAATTATTGACAAAAGAAACTACAAAAAACTATAAACACATGGACAACCTCCTAAAAACAAACCAGTGGGTCATAAATGAAATGAAAGGAGAAATTAAAGAAATATTTGCAATTAAAGAAAAATGCAGGTAAAACCTAATGAAACCCATGGGATGCTATGAAACCTGTCATAAGACAAAAAATTATAGCGGTAAATTCTCACATTAAGAAAATAGAACAATCCCAGATAAACAATCTAATGCTGCACCTCAAGCACCTGGAAATAGAATAGCAAGTCAAGCCCAAAGCCTAAAGAAGGCAGAAAGTTATAAAGATTAGATCAGAAATTAATACACTAGAGATGAAGGAAACAATACAAAGAATAAATAACAGAATTGGTTCTTTGAAAAAAATAAATAAAATTGATATAACCCTAGCCAACCTAATCAGAAAAAGAAAAGAAAAAACACAAATTTCTCAATAACGAATGAAAAGGGCAAAGTCACTATAGATCCAAGAGAAATTCAGATCATCAATCCCTTCTTCCAAAGTCTTTACTCATAGGATGGAAAACACAGAGAAAATGGACAGTTTCCTAGATACACACGAAATACCAAAGCTGAGTCAAGAAGATATAAAAACTCTAAATAACCAAATAATGAGAAACAAAATTGAAAATTTGAAACAAAAATCCTACCAACAAAGAAAAGTCTAGCTTCCAAAGGATTCACAGTAGAATGCTACAAAAAAATTAGAGAATATTTACTGACAACTTTTCTAAACTCTTCAATGAAATTGAAAGGGAACCAATTCTCCAAAACTCATTCCTGGAGGAAAATGTTACTCTGATGAAAGAAAGAAAGAAAGAAAGAAAGAAGAAAGAAAGAAAGGATCCAACTAAAAAAGAGAAGTACAGACCAATATCTGTAAGATGTATAAATGCAAAATTCCTCAATAAAATCCTAGCAAACAGAATGAAACAAATCAAGAAAATTATGTATCATGACCAAATGAGATTCATTCCAGGAATGCAGAGATAGTTCAAAATTGTCGGGCGCTCGTTGAAATCACACGCAAGTCAGATGGTGCTTAAGCTTCTCTTTATTCTTCTCTCCGCCGAACTTCTCCCCGGAACTACTACTCAACCGAACTACTTACCCGAACTACTTCCCAAACTCCTCCGCCGAACTACCCCGGACCTTCCGTAACATCCTCTTTTATACTCCCCAGGACCAATCAAATAAGGCTGC
>NW_004524631.1:10628494-10634837 GCF_000260255.1 Octodon degus
CTATCGGCTCCTCGGCCGGGGTGAAACAATTAAAAAGGTACTCACGCTGTCCTACTTACTTTGAGAAGAGGAGTAGGTTCCCCGCACGGGCTATCAGTTGCCGCGCACAACCTCGCCAGCAAGGACGACGCAACGCACAGTTCTTCCTTCAGCGGTTTATTCAGGCTCCGGTGCACCCCCGGACCGCCGAAGGTTCTGAGCTGCTGGCTTGAGACGACGTTCCCCGTACGGGCCACCATTTGTCGGGCGCTCGTTGAAATCACACGCGAGTCAGATGGTGCTTAAGCTTCTCTTTATTCTTCTCTCCTCCGAACTTCTCCCCGGAACTACTACTCAACCGAACTACTTCTCTGAACTACTTCCCGAACTCCTCCGCCGAACTACCCCGGACCTTCCGTAACATCCTCTTTTATACTCCCCAGGACCAATCAAATAAGGCTGCGTGTCTTAAACCAGCCAATGGGCAAGTGCCTGGTTGTAACAGCACTTAGCCAAATAGAATGCGCCAGCAGAGGTTAAGCGTAGCTCTGGAAATCCCCCGTGGGGGAGGGCAAGCATGTAGGGCGCCAGCGCCCAACACAAAATATGGAAATCAAAAAAATGTAATACACCACATCAATAGAACTAAGCAAAAACCGCATGATCATCTCAATAGATGCATAAAAAGCTTTTGACAAGGTCCAACACTCACTCATGATAAAAACCCAGCAGAGTGTCAGAAAAAATAGTCTATATCTCAAGCTGATAAAAAGCCATCTATGAGAAACGACCAGCCAACATCATACTAAATGGGTAAAAACTGAAGGTCTTCACTTTAAAATCAGGAACAAGAAAAGGATGTCCACCGTCTCCACTTGTATTCAATATAGTTCTGGAAACAGGCAGAAAATTAAACAAAAGAGAGAAATAAAAGTAATAAGGATTGTAAAAGAACAAGTGAAAATATCATTATTTGCAGATGACATGTTACTATAAATAGATTGCTCCAAAAACAACAAGAGTCTTGGAGATTTACTGACCAAATTCAACAACATAGAAAGATACAAAGTCAATACCCAACAATCAGTAACATTTCTTTTTTTTTTTTCCAGAACTGGGAATTGAACTCAGGCCATTGTGTTTGCCAGGCAAGCACTTATTCTACTGAGCTATCTCCCCAGCCCCAAATTTTTTTTCCAGTAGCATTTCTGTACACAAACAATGAACACATTGAGAAATTAGAGAAACTATGTCTTTCACAAACAGATCCATAAAAATAACATAGTTAGGAATCAATCTCACAAAGGATGTTAAAGATTTATACAGTGAAAATTACAGTGCTCTGAGAAAACACATTGAAGAGGATTTGAAAAAATGGAAAAATATTTTATGTTCCTTCATAGTAAGAACAAACATTCTGAAAATGACCATACTGCCAAAATTGTTATATAGATTCAATGCAATCTCAATTTAAAAATACCATTAGTGTACCTTACAGAGCTAGAGAAAATTTTCCTCAAATTCATTTGGTACCACAGACCCAGAATATAAAAAGCAATCCTGAGAAACAAAAGAAAAGCAGGAGGTATCATAATCCCTGACCTGAAATTATACTATAAAACTACTGTGATAAAATCAGCATGATACTGGCATTGAGAAAGAACTGAGGATTAGCGGAATAGATTAGAAGATGCAGACACAACTTCAAATACATTCAGCCACTTTATCTTGATAATGGGACCAAACATGCTCACTGGAGGAAAGAAAGTTTTTTTAATAAATGGTGCTCAAAAAACTGGCTTTCCACATGCTAAAACTAGAATGATGCCTATCATCATGCACAAAGCTGCAGTCTAAGTCCATCAAACATTTAAATATTAAAACAGAAACACTCAATCTTCTGGAGAAAAATATATGTTGAAATCTTAAAGACATAGGGGTAGGTAGAGTTTCTGAACAAAAAACCAACTGCACAGGAAATACTTCAAACAATCAACAACAGGACCTCATAACTTTTAAGTTTCTGCACTTTAAAACAAATCTCCAGCAGAGTAAAAAGAATTCCCACAAACTGGAAAAATATTATATTAGACAGTCTCTCCAACAAAGGCCGTCTATCTAGACCATATAAAGAACTAAAAAATCAGGACCCCCAAATTCGAAGACCCAATCCAAAAATGGGCATCTGAGGTGAAAATACACATCTCAGAGGAATACAAATGGCAGGTAAATATATGCAAAACTGTTCAATATCATTGATCTTTAAATCAATGCAAATTAAAACAACACTGAGATTCTATCTCACCTCAGAAAGAATGGCTAACATCAAGAAGTCAGCCAATTACAGATGCTGAACGGGTTGTGCAGAAAAAAGGAACCCGTCTCCATTGTTGGTGGGAGTGCAAAATGGTACAACCACGATGGAAATCAGTATGTAGATTCCTTAAAAAGCTATGATTGGGGATCCCATCCAAGTGAGGTATTCTCCTCCTGGTTATTTTTCCTGAAGAACTGGAAACCTCCTACCATAGTGAAATATGTGCGCCTATGTTGATAGCAGTGCAGTTTGTCATAGCTAAATCCTGGAAACAA
Source organism: Octodon degus (assembly GCF_000260255.1). Taxonomy (NCBI): domain Eukaryota; kingdom Metazoa; phylum Chordata; class Mammalia; order Rodentia; family Octodontidae; genus Octodon; species Octodon degus. The sequence continues at coordinate 10,631,066 of NW_004524631.1, forward strand.
CCCAGATACCTGTAAACAGGCATAGATAAAGAAGAGGTAGCATTTTTACACAATGAAGTATTATTCAGCTCTAAAACAGGACATATTTGAGTCTTTTGTCAGTAAATGAAAGCAACTAGAGAACATATTCTTAATTAAAATAAATCAGACCTGCACATGCAAGTATTACATTGTCTCTTTAATGTGAGAATCTGAAATATAAAAATGAAGTCTGAAGTGCACAATAGATACTGGGAAAAGGGAATAAACCTATTCAAAGGAAAAAGGTTGCTGAACTGAGGAGAACTGAGGACAGGAGAGGGAGTGAGGGAAAGAGATTTTATCTAGCCATGTAAGCAGAATATTTTGGACAACTGTACTGTGCATCTCTGCTACTATATGGAAAGGAGCAGATAGTACTTAATTTGTTTTACTCTTTTTTAATTGTTCTTTTTCTCTTTTTAATTTTTATACATTTCTTTCTTTTTTCTTTCTTCTTCCAGCTTTACATAAATATATCTGGTAATATGAGTAACTAGTTGGAAGACAATATTATGTATTAGAACAAATACTGCGAAATTCATATTACTTTATTAAGTGAAATTCTGAATCACTTGTAAATTTTTGTTTCAATTCTAATTTGTTCCTTCTTTTAAAAATAAAAAAACATAAAAAGATAGGACATCAGCAAATGTATAGATCTGTACAGCACCATCAAGTAACTTGACCAAAGAGACATTTCTAAATATTCATTTAACAAAAGCAGAATAAATATTCTTTCTAAGTGTACAGAGCACATTCATCAAAATAGACTACATTCTAGGGCACATAAAAACTTTAATCATTTTAATTAAAGAATAGAAAGCATACAAATTAAATTCTGAAACTAAGACAAAATTGAATTAAAATATAGAAAATATCTTGAAAATCACCAAACCTTTTTAAACTAAACAAAATATTTCTAAGTAACCCATAAATCAAAATGAGAGACTAAAGGAAAATTTTTAAACATTATACACTAAACCTGAAATGCAACATACAGAAATGCTTGTAACCCAACACTCTGGAGGCCGAAGCAGGAAGAATTCTATAGGTTCAAGGACAGCCTGAACTGCATAGTGAGATCTTCTCTGAAAAAACTGTGTGAAACCAAAACATGACTGAATATTATAATCATTATAGTGAATGAAATATGTCAGACAGAAAATAACAGTGTTACACAATCTCATAAAAAGTCATTGATATAAAAAAGTCATAAAAACAGAAAGTAGAAGTTACCAACCTTGAGGGTTGGAAGGAATAGAGAGTTTAATGGATATGAGTTTCTGTTCAGAATGATGAAAATTTCTGGAGATGAATGGCAGTGATGACTGCACTATGTTGTGAATTTATTCAATACCACTATAAACTTCAAATTATAAAAATGGCAACATATATTTATGTATATTGTACTGTTACAGCAATTTCAGATTTATCGAAGTTGAAAAACACAAGCAGCATTTGGGAGAAGCAGAGGGAAATAAGCTTTATTACACTAGCTGGCCTATTGGACTTTAGCACAGTTGAGACCAGTTGAATAAAGAGTGGGTGAGCTGTACTGTCCTGTACAGATAGTTGGGCACCTAAAGGAAGGCTGGTGGTAGAGCCTCAGTGGAGAATAAGAGGATGGTACTGGTTAATGTGACTATGTACATAAGAAATGATTCTACCCTGGAGACAAGAAACAACCTAGTTGTAGTACCAACATGATAAAAATAGAATCCACAAAGAGATATAGTGAAAATGGGGTGTCTGAGGTCTGCCTTATTATCAAGAGGACAACAAGGAAAGGAAAATATTGTGGCTTCCTCTGGGGAAAGTTTACACAGAGTACCCTGGTTTTAAAAAGGACACTTTTAGTCTATATTTAGCTTTTATTGGGGGTAGCCTACCATACATAGCATCTTCAAGCTTCTGTCATGGGCAGACTAGTCAGCTTCCAGTATGACTAGAGCAGGGCTTTTGTCTCTCAGTGGTGTCTTCGGGGTCATGTTGCTCTAAGGTAGTCTCTCTATAGAGGAATTGAGTTCTCAGCAGGTTGTAATAAGAAGCCCAGGAGGCTGAAGAGCCTTTTTCAGATGCATGTGGTGTACCCACTTGTAACTTTGACAGCAGTCGGGTTGACAAACACAATACTGTGAGGCCCTGTCCACACAGGCTGAAAAGGTTCAGTTTTTAAGTCTTTGACCTAGACTGAATCCCTTGGAAAGAACGAGTGTGCAGGGCTGCCTGAAGTGATTAAAATTTTCTTGGGAATACCTTTATTGATGTAAGAGAACACTTTTTCTTGGGTGTGTAATTCAGCAGTCAAATTTGATTCTTCTTGTTCCCTGATAGTTCCTTTGAAGGCTGTAACTAGGGAAAGGGGCCTCCTGAGCAGGATTTCATAGGGGAGTATCCAGATGGTCCCTCATACACTGGTCCTGCATCTGGGCCAGGAGTAGCGTATCAACCCAGGATAGATGAGTATTCTGACAGAATTTGGCTACAGTGGCTTTTAGAATACAATTTATGCATTCTACTTTCATGAACTTTGAGGTCTGTAGGCCATGTGGAGATATAATCTGATCTTTAGCAGATTTGCAAAAGTCTGTTATATTTGCCATGAAGGTCAGTCTATTGTCACTCCTGATACTGAAACATAGTCCATACTGGCATATGATTTCCTGCAGTAATACATTTGGACTAATTCCCAGGCTTTTTTCTTTCTGTCCCTGTGAATATGTCCTCTACCTAACCTGAGTAGGTACAGATAAGCACTATTAGATATCTGTAGCCATGGCATAGCTTTACCTTTGTAAAGTCTACCTCTAAGTCTTTAAAGGAGGAGGCCCCAGTGCTTTGTATTCCCAGAGCAGGTTTTGGCTTTTGCAGAGGTTTATTCTAGGCACAGATTATTCACCTTTGGCATATTGTGTCATAAAGGGACCACATCAAGAGAGGATTATTGGCTCAGTAGAATTTCTAGAACTGTTTTGTGTAGGTGAGTTGTCCAATAGCATCATTGAACAAATGATTAAGCAATCCAGTGAGTAAAATATTTCTTTGGCCTGGAATATACACCATCTTCTTCTGTTTCTGAAACCTCTTTCTGTGCCCAAAGGTTTTCCTCAGACTATTCCCATGAATTTTCTGCTGGTGGGCCCAGTGCTCTGTTCTATTCCTGAGACTTGGGCATGCATTGAAAATCCTTCATAAAGTAATGATCAAAGGCATTGACCTCTTTGGGGGTCAGGATAGGAGGGCTCTGGGGACTTCTGGATATGACGTTACATTGGAGATGTATATTTGTGTGGTGTTTCTTGCTGTCTTATCTGATCTGCCAGTTGATTTTCTTTTGTAATAGGGTTTTGTCCCTTTTAATGTTCTCAGTGATGCATGATGGTGAACCTTTTGGGGTTCCAGAACTCTAGGATTTGGAGATTTTTTTCTTTCTTTTTAATTTATTTTTGTTAATAGTTCCCTTTCTTTGTAAATGGCCTCATTAATATAGACCACTACAGCGAAGACATACCTAGAGTGAGTGTTGATGTTGACAGCTTTTTCTCTTTACCATCAAATAGCCAAATTGAGGGCCCAGAGTTTTGTCCTTTGAGTAGACCATCCCTTATTAAGTGGATCAGCCTCAATGACTTGAATATCAGTGATTATATACCTGGCCCTTCTTCAGTTGGTAAGAAAATCACTAGGTTTAGGGTCTGAACAGTCTGCAGGACCACTCAAGGATTTAAACAGAGTAGGCTCTGGTACTGGA
>NW_004524631.1:10639382-10653909 GCF_000260255.1 Octodon degus
CTGGTCCCGCCGGCGCAGGGTAGCAGGAAACTCTCCACACACTCACCGGACCTGGGCTAGGACTGGGTCTTCAAAGCTTTTCTTGTTTGTAGGTCTTAAAATGGAGCAAATAACTTCTTTCCTTCCTAGCCCCAAGGATCAGATGCCTTTTGTTATGATGAACCCCAAATAATCAACAGAGGGATAGCATATTTATGTCTTTTTCTAAAACACCTTGCATGCTCTGTCCTAGAGTAGGTGAAAGAGGGCCCGTGTCTCTTTCATTCAGATTCAGCTCTTGCCAAGGTGAGATAATTTTCACTTTCTTTTTTTTTAAATTTATTTATTTTATTTGTGTGTGTGGCCAGCTCAGCCCACCAGGGGGCAGGGCTGACTGGCATGTGGTGCTGGGGGATTGAACCGCGGTCCCTGTGCTTTGCTGAGCTTGTTCTAAGTAGGTGCTTTAGACCACTGAGCCATCTCACCAGCCCCTAATTTTCACTTTCTGACTCCACTTGCTATCTCAGTGGTCAGGGGTGAGAGTCACAGTGATTTTGAGTCTTGTTGGTAAACAATGCAATCATTTTATTGGTGTTTTGTGTACAGAGGGTGCATTCCTTGTCTCTCAGAGGGGAACATCCTGTTTTTCTCCCCTTTCATGGTGGGCCAGATTTATGGTGGGGTCAGTTCTTCCCATCTTAGGAGCCAGGAGCAGACCTTTTGTTTTCATTTGCCTGTTGCTCAGTCCCCACCTCCCTGTCCTAATTCACATAAACCCTGTTAGCCAGTTCTAGTAGTTGTGTCCCATTCATTTTATGAATACCTTCTAACTTTTGAAGTTTTCAAGTTTTCAGAGGCTATCTGTACCACAAAAGTAGTACTGACTATACATTTATTTTCTAAGGCCTCTGGCCCCCAAGGACCTTCTGGGGAAGGAGAGTGAGCTCATGACACTCATTCCCACGTTGCCATGGACTGGCTGCAGTTTTTTGCCAACATCCTTAGGGCCTGTCCATTGACCATATCCAACTTTGCGTAAGACAAAAAGAATTTTCTGTTTTGAATGAAATCATCTCAAGTTTAAATGTTGTCCTTTCCATGTATCTGTCCACAGGTTTCAGCAGCATCTGCTTTCAGCTCTTTGGAACTGTGAATGAGCAGTCTCCATAACCTGGGATTCCACAAGATTTGTGTGGCTTTTTTATACTATACCACATTCCTAGGGACCCCTTTAGGAAGCCCACCTCAGAATTTTTTTTTATTTGAGTGTGCCAGCTGCTTTTTCTGAGATCTCTCAAATAGAAATTTCAAACAACTTCCAGGCATCTATCACCTCTGAAATCTTGGCCCCCATAAGAACCTCAAAGCAGTCTTTACCTCAGTCTCTAAAATTAATGTCCCTCATAGTGTTTCTTGTTCTGGTAAAGGACAACACCACACCCTTAGCTATAGTTTTTCAACCCCTCTTTTTCTCAATCTACATTTGATCTATCCTTGAGCTAGTTGAGTTGAGTTGAATTGAGTTGAGTTGAATGATGCTTTGTTCGTAAGATGAACAAACCCAGGGCCCATTGCATGTCATATTCGCAGCCTCCGTCAGCAAATTTTATCAGCTCTACTGTTACAATATGTGCAGAAGCACATCATCACTTCCTGTGCTTGGTCCAGCCACCACATTTCACACAGTAGCCTCCTGTCTGAGTTTTCTGGCCCCACCTGGACCTCTAAAGCATTCTTCATTCATCAGCAGGAGGGATATTTTACAACCAAATCCAGTCCTGTTACGTTTTTTAAGACCCTCTAACTAACTATAAAAACCAAAACCCCACAGGGTCTGCATGGTTCTACCTGGCCTCCATCAGTACCTATTCTACTTTACTCCATTTTTTTCTGTCATTTTGTCCTTTGCTCATTTGGTTTTAGTCCCTCTGGTTCTCTGGTCTCCCAGGGCAAGTAAAAGCAAGAGGCCTCATTCTGATCTCTAGTCAAATGTCAACTTGTCCCATAGGCCTTCCAATCTCCACAGAATTTAGCAACAAAATGCATTTTGCTTACCCCACTTTGTCCCCTCAAGCTGTGGAAATCAGGGCCTTTGTTCTGTTTACAGACATCTAATCTCAATGTGCTGTACAAACATTTGTTGAATAGATATACACCTTTAAAAAGACTGTTAAGAGATGCAAGTGTGCTAGAGCATGTTCATTTAAGATTATGATATTTGCAATATGTTCAGTTCAAGAGACTCATCCAGTTCTGTCCTGATAACAGAGGAGAATCTGAAATGCTGAAACTGTTGGGAGTTTGGCAACTCTTAGAGATGGACTAAAATGCCTTTTGTGTAAAAGGATGTGCATGAGTCTTTGGCAGCTCAGGGACAGAATATTATGGTTTGTGTCTAGTTGTTCCTCCAAAGTCCCATGCAGTGATGGGGTGCACTTCTAGAGTTTGTCATGATCCACCAAGATTATGGGTGTGAGTGCTACAGAGATTATGGGTGTGAGTACTACACTCAGCGTGGGGCATATAGCCTCAGTGGGATTTAAGAGAGACAGGCTTGATCTCTGTAGCCAATGTTGCTGCTATTCCTCCATTTTTCTCTCTGCTCCTTATATTGTAATGCAAATTACCTGCATGGGGCAGGTGCAGCATCCACATCAACAAAAATCAATCACAAATGCCAGGAGCCACAGCATGACTGCATGAGGCTTTGAGGGGACAACTAGACACAAACCATAACATGAGGGCAAACAAAAAGACAAATATATTCAAGCATTTATCCCAGTATTTTTTGTCTCATTACATTTAGAAAGATTTCAAATATTATTTAGCTATTATGGTAGGCAGAAAAATGCCTCTTAGGTCTCTCCTTTACTCTTTCTCTTGTAGTCTGTCTCTCTCCCTTTCTCATTTGAACCTTGTTACTACTGTAGCTTGCTGAGTTACATAGGAATTAGTATATGGTCAGAGAGAGATTGGGCCCTCAAGGAAGCAAGCAAAAATGATAAAGACATCAAAATTATGATGGGAGATGAATCTGAAAGAGGTCAGGCCTTGAGACAGAGATGCAACAGGCCTGCAAGGCTCTCCAGAGATAATCAGCAATTTGAGATTGTACTTTAATTAGTACCATCTGGTCTAGTGGGCCTAGATAGGCATCTGATCAGAGGTGGGTGACCAGAACATCTGGACCCACATCTTTCCAAGAATGTCTTTGTTCTTTTAATATAACATTGCCACAGGAATCATTTCCTTGTTAGATTAACACTAGCTAAGTGACTATACTTGTAATTCTATAGGTTGATTATAGTTTGACCCATGTGACTTTGCTATATAATGTACCCTGACTAATAACCTCAGTAATTATCCATTCATGTCTTCTTCTGAAAATTCAGAAGCTCTTCTTCCCTTTATTTCCAATAAAACCCTCCTAATGTCCTCTGATGCTTTATGACTTCATTTCTCAATGTTGTGAGACCATGAACTTGGAAATCTCACATGTAACAGGTTGGGAGTTATTTTCCCCATAATATTGCCTTCCCACCTCTTACAACTACAAATACACTTAGAATTCTTCAACAGATATAAAACCATGAACTGATGAAGAATTAAATGGATTTAAAATTTATCCGGGGATCCTAGATTCTGAAGAATCTGCTGTGATGGAGATAAAATGGAGATTTATGTAATTCAAGATATCTAAGTCTATAATCTTTAATATCTATGTATGAAATACATAATATAATATTGTATAATACTACATTTGTGTCAAAAACAAGAGACCTCAGACTGAACATAATGAAGTCTCCAGTTCAAATAGCATTTATAGTAAATACAAAGACCAGGAGAATGTGTTAAATAACAAATCAGTTGCAAAAGAGATATATAGATTTAAAGAGACCTAAAACCCTTTTAACCAATTGTAATGTATGGATCTTATTTGAGAACCTGATTCAAAAAAACAAATAACATTTTCTATTTGTGGGAAAATTGTACATTTGAACACTTAATGGATACCTGATGGCATTAAGGACTTTTCATTATCTTTTTTAAATACTTATAATAGCATCAGTGGCTATATTATTTGCGTGCATATTCTTTAGAGGTACATATTAAAATATTAATGCATAAAACATGACATCTAATATTTGCTTTAAAAAGAAAGTATGAAAAGGAAAAAAACAGCTGGGGGCATAGATGAAGCAACATAGGTGGGTTTTCACTATACTGAGAGTCCCCAGTTTAGAATGGTTTGACTTATGATTTTAGGTTGTAAACATAATATGGATTCAGCAGAAATTATGCATTGAGTTTTCATTGTGGAACTTCCTCTGAGCTAGCAATATACTGTCTGATCTTCTTTGGCAATTCTGGGCAGCAGCAGCCACTGTAGCTCAGTCAGCCCTGAAATCATGAGAGGAAATAATGATCCCTCTACAGTGTACTGTGTGGCTGAGCTGGGATAAAAAGTTAGGTTAGGGGTAGTAAATGCATTTTTGAATTATAATATTTTAATATATAGTAGGTTTATCTAGATGAAACCCCTATTATAAGTCATAAAACATCTTTACTATTTTGTCTGCTTCTTTTATGCATGAAATTCACAGTTATTCTTTATTGAAGAAAAACCAAATAGTATAAAAATTCTATCCAATATTTCACAACCAATTTTCAGTTTTTATCATCATTCACTGAGGCAGTATTTAAATAGAATCCCTCCTCATGAAGGTAGGTAGTCACTATAAATTTTGAAAGGTAGATGACACTGAAGTATGCTGGGAGAAGAAGGAAATATTCTGAGAAAAGAAAATTATTTTATTTTGGTTGAATATTTGGTTTGCTTAACTTTTTTTGTGGGGTGAGCAGGGGTTTTTTTTTTGTTTGTTTTTTTCCCATAGCTTTATTGATAAACAAATAGCAATGAGACAGTTTCAAATCAAATTGGTAGGACAGTTTCAATAATTAACACATTGCATACATTCTTCCTAATGGTTAATTGCTGTACAAGATGCGGAAAATCTGCACTCTGGGAGAAAATCCTACCTGACTCTTTTCAGTCCCCTGCTGAAGATAATATTTTTCAGGTATAAGAATGTGTTTAGTGATTTAATTTTCTCTGCAGCGGATTAGAGGACCCACATTGGAGAAACCTTTAGAGTTGGAGCAGGAAGAGCACTAAGGAAAAATTGTGAAGGTACTCCAGATAAAACAATATGAATGAAAGTCCAGTAAGAAATTGGACTCAAGATTATTATTCACTGTTGAACACCAAAGCTCAGGTATGCTCATTTTGCTGTATGTTCCCCTGTCTCCTTTTCCATTTCATCCTATTTTCCCTAGTTCCTTGGCACTAGGATTCTAGATCCAATGAGCAAAAGTATTGCAGATAGCTAAGTTAGTAAGAAATACTATAGGCAGTCAGATGGGGCTAGACTGTCAAAGGAGCCAGTGCTGAAGATGAAACTACAGTAAAACTGTGGGTGCAAGTACATTCATTGGAAGCCAGACTTCAAGACAAAAGATGGAATGACTATGTCTACATATTAATGACTATCACTAGGAAAATACAATAGTAATTTATATTCTAAATAGGTATCAATCAAACTCCTGGGAGGAGGGCCAAGAAGAGTCCCTTCCAAGAAATATCTTTGCTCTTTCCATACACCCTTGCTTTGTGACTTGCTTCTCCACTGGATAAATATTATCAAAGTGACTATACTTGTAATATTATCAGTTTATCATAGTTTTGTCCCACCTTATACCTGCCTCATGATTTTACTCCATAAAGTTTCTCCAGAGAAGTGGATTTATGGGCAACCCACTTTCTGGGTTCTCCTTCTGTCTTTTAGACAAAAGCTTTATTTCCCCAGGAAATATTCCTTGCTGTTAACCTCTATTGTTACTTAGAATTCATTCTTTGATTTGGGGAACATGTATGTGACATATTGGACATGTTGTGAGTTATAAAATTTCCCTTATATCATTGGTCCTATATCATTCCTATATCAAAAGCAAATTGAAAAGAAGGTGCAGCCTTGAAGGAGAAATGTGCATGACTCTAATAATAACAAAAGAAAGAATGACAAAAAAAATTATTACTGCCTAAATCTCAGCACATTATTCACAAGTGAATGATTGATACCTATAATATACAGGTAAAAGACCCACAAGTGCTGTAATTAAAGGTCCCTGAAGGTATGGGGGGGTCACAATGACTGAGAACTAAGCTGTACTATAGTTTGTATAAGGTCTGTCTCCTCTAAAACTAGTGTTGAATTTTAATTCCCATTAAGGGGTGGGACTATTAATAGGTGATTAGAGCTCTGCTTCCTTGAATGTACTAATCCATTCAATTAACAGATTAATGGATTTTCTTGAAAATGAATCTGCTATGAAAACCAGTCTGGTCAGGTCTCTTGAGCTCTCTATCTTTTGCCATATGCTGCCCTATGCTGCCTCAGGACTGTGCCAGCAAGGTCAGTGTCAGCTGATACTCCTTACCTTGGACTAGAACTGTGAACATAAATAGTCCTGTTTTCTTTTTTACTTACTCAGTATGTTATTATGCTACCAGCAACAGATATTCTAAGACAGGGTACATAAAGGGCATTTTCTGGCATTCCCTAACAATGTCAAGGGGCTTTCTCTTTGTTTTCTTTTTCCTCACCCTACCTCTCTTTTTCCAAATAATTGAGGGAGTAAAGAAACATAGCAGCCTCCAGAAGAAAGAAGCCAAGATCTCCTCCCTCCCTCAGCTCCCTTTCTGGCCATACTTTAAAGCTGTGGTTCTCATACTTAGCTCATCAAAATCACTGGCAGGATTGAGCTTGTCAAAATTGGCTGTGCCCCATCTCCAGAACTTCTGATCCTGTTATGTTGGGGTGGGGACCAAGAATTTGCACTACTAACACGTCCCTAAATTCTGCCTCCAAAGAGCCTTTTGAAAGGGGCATTGATGAAAGCCACCCAGAAGCCCCAAATCCTGGGCACTTGAAACCAGAAAACATTGAACTTGGATCCCAGAAGGGCTGCCTTGCAGTATCAAACTCCTAGAATGGTAATCAAACCAGGAGGAAATGAAGTAAGGCTGAACATGGCTGAATTTCAGCTTCCATTGCTGTCACCTAAGTTTTAAATTAGTAGGTTGCATTTTGAAGATATAAACATTTTCTGAGCATTTGCTGTGTGTTGTGTGTCAGCCTCTGTTCCAGGTTCTCTGTCTAACCTAATTTCAATTCTCATTACAACTTTGTGAGACCATTTTATTGTACCAGTTTTATAGAGAGGAAATTAGCCAAATAATTAATTGAGAGGTTACTGAATCACATCTACTACTGCATCTACTACGGCTACAACGACTAACAATAAATTATTGCACCAAATACTATTACTACTTGGGTGATTAGAGTCCTTAAAGGAGATGAATAATTTAATAAATTATTTCTAGATATATTCTGTGGGGCTGGATTAAAGTAAAGTGAGATTTTCCTAACCAGATCAGGATCGTTAACATGACTCTGGATGCTTTGTGGTTTGCATTTTAAAAGACTGATGGACTAAAGCACCTGCAAGCAGCTGCAGGGACCAGGGTTCAATCCCATGGGCCTGCTGTGCTAGCTCCATCCCCAGGGCGCATTGAGACTGCAATTGCGACTGGGCCTGGTGGCATCTGTCTGTAATCGCAGCACTTGGGAGGCTGTAAACAGGTGGATCACTACAAGTCTGATCTAGTACTAAGACCCTGAACATCCTAGAGACCCTTCCTTAAAATACAAAAAGAAAGAAAGAGAGAGAGAGAGAGAGAGAGAGAGAGAAAGAAGAAAGAAAGAAAGAAAGAAAGAAAGAAAGAAAGAAAGAAAGAAAGAAAGAATTGAGAACTAGAGAAAAGCTAATCTGAGACCCTGCAGAAAAGACCTTATTAATGCTCAGGTGATTAGTGTCCTTACAGGAGATGAGTAGTCTAATTATTTCTAGATATGTTCTATGGGGCTAGGTTCAATCTCTCTATGAGATTTTTCTCAACAGACCAGGATCACTAATGTGGCCCTGGATGCTTTGTGGTTTGCATTTAACAAGACCAAGAACCAGAGGAGTTATTCTGCTGAGGCCCTGCAGAGAAGTCACTCAAGGATTGAATACTTTCTCTGGTTTCTATTGCTCTCTTTGGAGTACTTAGAGGAGGGTCTATCCTTTTAATACAATGGTTGTTAAAGAAGATACAATATTACCCACCCCCTAAATTCCATTATCAGTAACTTTTAACTAAATGAAGCGTAATATAGTTCTGTGTGGCCTGTGCAAACGTAAGCATGTGTATAAATTACAAATTTTTCCATGATGCTAAGGACAAAAACCAAAGGTTAACCACTTACATTGTAATCTTCATCTTTCTAGTTATTTCTTGGCATGAAGCACCCATTCCTTAACAGATTAAAAGGTTACATTTGTTTCCCAACCAGCTAGTTTCTACATGTTCTATCAAAGCTGTTGGGTTTCTGTTTGATTTGGTTTGGTTATTGCTTTGATTTGAATCAGGCAATAGCCATGCTGAGCTGGAAGAAAACGGTGTGAAAAAATGCAAACCTTTCTACTTTGGAAAAGAAACTGCCACAAAGAACATGAAAAGTGGGGGAGGGGGAATCAAAGCTCAGTGTTTGCCCAAAGAAAGGAACCGGAGCTGATTCAAAGTGCTCCTTTGCATGTGCATGTGGACAGTGTTTCCTGACTCTGATAAAGACACAGTTGTTTTGCATTTTTAAACCACAACAACCTGCCCTGACTTTAGGATTCTGTGAATAATTTGAGAAGCTGATGTTCCCTAGACCCAGGTGTTTTTCTTCCCCCTGCCAACCAACATCTGTTCCTCAGGCTGGGTCTGTAGTAGTCATCAGCACAACAGCTGCAGTGTCCATACCTGGTAGCAGTGCTGGGGACCCCTGTCTCTCACCTTCCTTTAGCCCCACTGCTGTGCATTAAGAAGTAGCATGCCTTGTAGTTTTTAACTCATTGTGATGCTTTTCTCTCTTTCTCAAAAGAAAGCCTCTAGCTAAAATTGGCTGAACATGTTTGTAAATAAAAATAATGTTCATGGGCTGGGGAGATAGCTCAGTAGAATAAGCTTGGCATGCACAGGGTCCTAAGTTCAATCTCCGATACCACAAAAATAAAAATTAAGAGTAAGCCTTTTAGGGGGCTGTGGAGGTAGCTCAGCACAATAAGCACTTTCCTGTCAAGCACAAGGGTCTGAGTTCAATCCCTGGTATCGCCAAAATAAATAAATGAATAAAATACAAAAGTGTTCAAATATCAACCATTTTATATGGTTCAAACTAATAACATGGAACAATTTAACTTCAGGTAGGGGCAAAAAAGGGTTTTTGAAAGGAGAGAATTGGAAATATAGAGCAGATATTTAAATAAAAGAATGTTGCATGATTTGGGAGTGGGAATAAAGACTCCAAGTCACAATTACATTAACGCAGAGCAATTTGATCTTAAAGACAAAGGAGTTAACCCTGATTCAGCCATTTCATAGGTGAAATTGCCCTTCTCCAAATAGTAAATATGGCCAGGCACAGTGCTGCAGGTTTTAATCCCAGCACTCTAAAAGGCAGGAAGATCATGAATTTGAGCCCAGTTTGGACACCTCAGGAAGACCTTGTCTCAAAATAAAAAATAAAATAAAAAGGGCAGAGGATATAGCTCAGTGCAAAGGTCCTTTATTCAATTCTCAGTACTGGGGGGCTGGAAGAAAAGAAAAAATTGCAATCCCAAAGATAAAATCCCTTCCAGCTTTTTTTCTATGAATAGCATAAGCAGCAACAAGTTACTGTTAGGAAAATTATTGAGTTGCCACATGCCATTTTGGTCTCTGACCTCTAGGAAGAAAGGGAAATGAAAGAATTGATATTCTGTATTAACAGATACTGGAAATTCATCAATAAAATTATCACAGGTGCTACAAGGAACCACACTTTCTAGATAGCTCTCCCACACAATCATTTGATGAATGTTGTGGAGGTTACCATGGAAAAGATAATAAACACGTACAACATTAATAGAAAAAAATGACCTAGTGCCAGAACTTTGACCCAGGATGCAAAATGATGAGGCCAGTCCCGGTGTTTGCCACTGTCTGCCTCTGTGTATCTAGTTTAGGCCTGCCTGGCTGATGCTTAACTATTCTAACACTTCATTTGAAAACCTAAGAAATTATGAAGCTAGTCACAGGATTCTGGCTTTAACCTTAAGAAAGAACTACAGTGATCTTAAATACAAAAAAGGCAAAATATTTAGCTGTGGCTCAGTCATTTCATAGTTGAAATTACCCTTGTCCAAAAAGTAACTACAGCCAGGCAAAGTGGTGCAGGCTTTTAATCTCAGCACTCTGAAAGGCATGAGGATCATGAATTTGAGCCCAGCTTGGACACCTCATGGAAATCCTGTCTCAAAATTTAAAATTTAAAAAAATGAAATTACACTGCTGCTCCACTATCAGATAAGTTTACATATCAAAAATATTTTAAGGGGGCTGGGGAGATGGCTCTGTAGAATAAGCACTTCCCTGGCAAGTGCAAGGGCCTGAGTTCAATCCCAGGCTCCAAAAAAAATTAGATCTAATTATACATATGCTTCTTGCAAACAGCCAGTTCAATGAGAAAAGTAGTCACCATTAGGAGGCTGCCTTGGCAGTTCTGGTAGGGGGCAGGAGTGCAAAGTCTCAAGTCTCTAGTCTGATTATCACCCTAAAGCTTCTGGATAAAGTGACAGACCCAGAAACCCGAACCACATGAGAGTTGGTGCTGCTTCAAAGCCTTAAAGTCATGCAATTATTTTGTCCTAAAATCGGAACAAGCTTAGCAAACTCGGTTGTTTCCCCTGCATCAGTAAGCTTCATTAATTGAAGATTTCAAGTGTTTTGACTTCTTTTTCCATGTTGACTTTTTCTTCAAATTGTTATTTTCTATTTTGTCCCCCCCATAATTTTACTGATAAACAAATAGCAATGAGACAGTTTCAAATCAAATTGGTAGGACAGTTTCAATAATTAACACATTGCATACATTCTTCCCAGTGGTTAATTTCTGTACAAGATGTGGACATGATATCCTATCTACAAACACCGTTAGAACAAATCACTCTATTCATTAAGAGAATGTAACTATCTATCCTAACCACTTTGAATACACAGATACAAAATGATGTCCATGAAATTACATTCATCTGTATACCCTTTTTTGTTAAAGTTCCATTATTTATTTTATTTTATTTTATTTTATTTTATTTATTTTTTTCCGGAACCAGGGATCGAACTCAAGCCGTTGCGCTTGCCAGGGAAGTGCTTATTCCACTGAGCAATCTCCCCAGCCCTTCATTGGATTGTTGTAAAGTTTATGTGAATATAAAGTGGTCATAAATGAGTGAATATAAAATTATTTAGAACAATTCCTGGGCCAGAATTATCACTGGATTCTATATGATGTATTTCAGTTATTAGTATTATAAAAGCAATTGTCCATCAGTATCTGCAGGGGACTAGTTCCAGAACCCACTACAGGCACAAATACTCAAAAGATGCAGATTTGAACATCTTTTATATAAAATGATATAATCTTTTCATACAATCTACCCATACCCTCTCCTCTACTTTAAATCATCTGAAGAAGCCCCATAATACATAATATAGTATTAGCCAGAGAATTGAGTTCCAAGGCTTGGATGTGTCTGCTCACTGTGCCTGGAGAGGTATAACAGAAGCCAGGAGAATATGAGCAGTGCTCTCTCCCAAATGCACACACATCAGATTGTCTGTCTTTCTGAGCTTAAGATGCCATCAGATTGTCTGTCTTTCTGAGCTTGCGATGCATATACTGTACTCACTTATAGCAGAGAGGCCAAACACTTGTAGCAAAGAGTTAAGGCCAGGACCAGCAAGATAGTCCAGCAGACTAAGCACCTATTTAAGGAAGTACAGGGACCAGGTTCCAATCCCTAGCACCACATGCTATGCCAGTCTTGCCCGTGGGTGTACTGAGCCAGCCACTGAGACTGGGCATGGTGGTGCATGCCTATAAGCCCAGCACTGGGGAGGCTGAAAACAGGAGGATCACTATGAATCCAAGCTACATAGTTAGACCCTGTACCAAATACATTTTTAAAAAACAGAGACACAGTGAATGTATTAGCAGTTACTCTGAGGACCCCAGGGAGCCCCACAAAACATGACAAAAACTAGTCACCTCAGTCTAAGATACAAACAGCGTGCCTCACCAGACTATGCCTCACTAAGCTCTGAGGTTACCATAGAAAGGGTAAAATACATGGTTACAACCAGAGGGTGGTAACCTTCAGGTTTCCATAAGAACTTTGATGATTTTTCTCCAAATGCCATGGAACAGATGCTTTTAAAGGACAGCAAGTGTACAGCTGTTCCTGCCAAAACACCCAGTAAGGCTGGGTAAAGCACTTAGGGGTGGACTACCCTTGGTTCCATTTCCAGCACTGCCAAAACAAGATAGAGATAGAGGTAGAGATAGAGGTAGAGATAGAGATAGAGATAGAGATAGAGATAGAGATAGAGATAGAGATAGAGATAGAGATGGATGTGGACATGGACATGGACATGGACATAGACATAAATACAGATATAGATAGAACAGTGGGGTGTGGTAATACCAGCTACTTAGAAGTCTGAAGCAAGAGGGTTGCAAGTTCAAGACTGGCCTAGGAAACTTAGTGAAACCCTGTCTCAACAAAATTAAAAGAACTGGGTACACAGCCCAGTGGTAAAGCGCCTTTGTGTCTAATCCCTAGTGCAACAACAACAACAAAAAGAAAAACAGTGTATCTTCATAAGTATTTCAGCAAATTCTCTCCCCAGAGAAATGATGATTAAAATGAGGAAACTATGTCAACAACTACTATTTAAAGACTCTGTAAATCAACCAAATGGCACAAAATAAGTTGGGAAGCATTAATTTGAGAAAATTCTACTGAATCACAGTAAGAGAAATGGGAGTTTATGATATTTGAGACAGTGGCTTCTTCTGGGTAGGCAGAGTAGCCTATGAAGATCAGTAGATCTCATCCTTCTTCAACTCCAATGTCATAGAGTAGTAATTGCACTTTAGGTAAGGTGCACCTGAAGGACAGTGGCTCCCCTACTCTGTGCCCACCTCTCAACTCCAGACCCATCATGTAGAAGATTGCCTCTAGAAAGGAAAGGCAGGATATTCAAAACGGCAGCTCCTATATGGTTTTATCACTTCAACTCTCCCTATGGTGTGGGGGCCTGGCAAACAAAGACTAGCAGATCTGCCTGAGAGAGACAGCTTTCTTTGGAACAGAGTATGGGGAAATCTATGCCTGTGATGTTGTTTAAAACAGTAGAGATGATGCCGATTAACAATTGGAGAAGACTGACAACTCTATAATATTAGTAAAGGCAAATAAGATGACAAACTAGTCAAAAGTTTACTAGGGAAATTTAAGAACAGAGACAGTGTGAGTGGCACTTAGTAAGATCATATTTATCACCTCTGGTGCTACAAAAGAGATCAAGAATGCAGTGGGTATGCATAAAACTACACTCTTCTGAGGGAATCCAGAAATGCTACTTAGAATGAGAGTTACTCATAATGTCTGAAAACAAGAACATGTTTTTAAAAGTGGAACATACTTGTAGGTTCTCTGAACTATGAAAGTAATTCCCAAGCTACACATAGACCTAACAGCAAACAGTAGAAAGCTTTCTGGCCCAGGGGGCATCAGCACAGTATCTGGCCCATCATAGACTGAACAATAAGTTATTATTGTTCAGGATGACTTCTGGTCAGAGAATACAAGTTTCAAATAAGAATAAGGAAGAAAAACTGAACAGTCACATGATAAGTCATATATTCCAGGAGAAATTACACAGATGAGCCTGGGCAAATCACTCAACAAATAAGCAAGTAAACAAATGAACACGAAGCAACAAGAAGCCAGGAAGGGTACAAGATGAAATAGGGTAAGCAGAGCCCAGGGTTAGTACTCTGAAGGGTCCAATTTTGTAAAAATGTGTAAGTCCTTGCTCTACATCACATTGGCAGACTTTGTAGCATAGATGGCCTCCACTCTAAATGAAGAAGCAACACCCATGCATAAGGAAAACCAGGTAGCAGAACCAGCTGTTAAGAGAGCCCAGATGACAGACTTAATAGAAAAAGATCTCAAACCAACTATATTATAAATACATTCACTATTGAGAGAAAAGTACCTTTAAAGAATTTTTTAAAGTATGACAATGATGGCACATGAAAGGTTATCAGTAAAGACACAAACATTTTTTAAAGAGTCAAAGGGAAACTGTACTTAAAAAGTACAATAACTAAATTTTAAAAAAAAAGTATGAGACGAACCCAATAGTAGAGTTAAACTGAAAAGAGAAAGGATCTAGAAGATTGAAGATAGATCAAAAGAAATTATGGGGGCTGGTGAGATGGCTCAGTGGTCTAAAGCACCTACTTAGAACAAGCTTAGCAAATCACAGGGACCGCGGTTCAATCCCCCA
>NW_004524631.1:10654009-10654624 GCF_000260255.1 Octodon degus
TACTGGATCATCTTGGCATTTGAGATCCATTTGTATCTCTGGCTATATTCATCAAGGTCATAACCAAAGGTTGGGCCTTTATTCCTGTGACTTTTCCCAGTGTCTGTTTGTAAGCTTCTTTGATGAGGGCAACTGTGGCCCATAGGGTATAGAGATATGGGACCCACCCTGTTGCCATAATATCTAGTTGCTTAGACAGATAGGCCATTGGTCTTTCCCAGGGTCTGACCATTTGAGTTGCGACTGTGAGTAGCATGTGATCCTTTTTTCCAACAAAGAGATTGAGCTCTTAGTTCTTGTCTGGCAGTCCTAGTGTGGAAGCATGACAAAGTAGCCTTTTGACATCTTTGAAGGACTTTTTTGTAGCTCTCTCCACTCAAGGGGCTTTTCCATCAGCCCTGTCTAGGTTTTACTGAGTGCTTTCAACCTATTTAGAAAAATCCTGGTATTCAAATGTGACAGAATCCAGCTGCTCCCAAGAACTCTCAAAGCTTTTCTTTTTTTTTTTTTTCTTTTTTTTTCTACAGTTTTATTGATAAACATATAGCAATGAGACAGTTTCAAATCAAATCGGAAGTACAGTTTCAACAAATAATACACTGCATATATTATTCT
>NW_004524631.1:10661416-10668092 GCF_000260255.1 Octodon degus
CACACACACACACACACACAAATAAATAAATAAAATTTAAAAAAAAGAAATTATGCAATCTCAGGAGCATAAAGAAGAAAGAATAAGGAAAATATGTTGGACCTCAGAGATGTGAGATACCATTAAACACACAAACATGAATAACGCTAAACAGAAAATGGCAAACAAAATACATGAATAATATTTGAATGCTTCGCAATTTTGATAATTTGATGAAAAATACCTAATTTCCAATGTTGAAGCTCATCCACAAAACTCAATAAATTCTGAGTTAAAAAATAACAGAAAGATCCACACAGAGATACATCATAGTCAAAGAATCAAAAGACAAGAAGAAAATCTTGAAGGCAGCAAAAAAAGAATGATTCATGAGGTACAAGGAAATCATAACAATATTATAGACAGCTAAGTTAGGAAATCATAACAATATTATAGACAGCTAAGTTAGAACAAAATATTGTAGTCAATCAGTCAGACAGGGCTGGGCCCTCAGACAGGTCAGTGTAGAAGCCAACTATGGCTGGAGGCACACTCACTGAAGGCCAGGCTTAAAAAAAAAAAAAAAGAACTACTCATCCATATACTTCCCCTAGGGATGAACAATAGTGATTGATATTCTAAGTAGGCATCAATCACCTCAGGGTGGAAGACTCAACCTCCTCAACCCACCCCTTCCAGAAAAATCTTTGTCTATCCCATGTGTGCTTGCTATGTGACTTGTTTTCCCAAGTGAGTCCCTTTTAATCAATATTACCTAAGCAACTATACTTGTAATATTTTTGGTTGACCACAGTTTTGTCCCACTTCACACCCATCCTATGATTTGCCATTGGATCAATATTTCCTAAGTGACTATACTTTTAATCTTATTGACTGGTTACAGTTCTGTCCCACCTTAAGCCTGCCTTGCCTCATGGTTTTGCTCAATAAAACATCCTTAAGAAGTGGGGTTGGTGGGAAACTCACATTCTAGGCCCTCTTTCTGTCTTTCTCAGACAGAAGCTATTTTTCTCCAATAATTTCTTCTTGCTTTTAACCTCCCTTGTTCATAGAATTCATTCTTTGATTTTAAAGAACATGAGCTTGTCATTTTGGATATCTAGAGGTATGGATCTTCATTCCTCTACATCAACAAGATGAAAATGAAGGCCAAGAAATAGGAATAACATATTCAAATTATAGAGAGGGAAAAAATGAAATGTCAAAGAATTCTATATACAACAAAACACCTTAATAAATAAAAGTAAAGATGAGTATGGGTACTCAGTACTCTGCAAAGCTGACACAAAGAAGGATCACAAGTTTGGTCCCAGCCTGTGCAACATAGTAAATTAGCAGATTTGTCTCAAAATTTAAAAAATAATAATAATACTTTTGAAGGCTGAGGATGTAGCTCTTTGTGAAGGCCCTGAGTTTAATCCCCAATCTTTTCCGCTCCCAAAAAAAGAGGGAGGGGAAGAAAAGGGGAATCGAGCAAATGAAGACTGAGAGAATTGGTTGCTTGTTGATAAACCTGCCCTACAAGAAATACTATAGGAAAATCTTCAGGCCAAAAGGAAATGACAAAAGATAGTAATGTGATTGAGTCACTTAACAAATAAACAAAAAGACTGAAAAGAAAAGTATGTTACAATTATTTTAAAAGTATAATTGTACAGGTTTACCTTTATGCTCTTGACATACTTGAAAAATAATTCCATAAAGAATAACTAAATAACATTACTGGGATTACAAAATGCAGAGAGATCATATATATGACAATTACAGGACAAAATATGGGGGGTTATAAGCTTGTAGAGGAGCAAGGAAATAATACCAGAAGGTTAACTCAAAGTCATAGGAAGAAATGAAGAGTATCAGAAATGACAAATAAGTAGGCTAATTCAAAATTATATTTATTATCTTTCTTCTCAGACTTTTGTTAAATGCAGAAGTAGTAGAATTGTAACATACATTAACATGTTATATACAACAATAGGAATAATAGAGGTTAGCTAGCTGTATAATTAGACAGGAGTTTGTAGACCAAGCTCACTTCTGACATTAATTGCAAGTTTGAGCATTTCCCAAAACTCTCAGATTTGAAATTCTCTACAGGAACTCATACAACTCTCCAAAGCTATTGTAGTTATAGCTCACTACAAGGAAAGTATGCAGGATTTTCCCATGTAATTCTGAGGCTTAAAACAAGAGCATCATACATCATAGGCAAACACTACCACTGGGCTATACTTTCAGCTGACACAGTTTTAAATTGACCAATAAAAGAAAGCTAACATCCAAGAAAAGTTCCATCACACAAAGTATCACCAAGCAAGGAAACTCAACTGATATAAATGTATGGTTTTGCCCCTGCCATGTTTCCTAGCTTTTCTCTGTGCCCTTCATTGTTTAATTCTTAAGTTCTCACTTTCCATTTAATTGTGGCATACCTTTCAGTTTTTATTTCTTCTTTTCAGTTCTTACACTAGGGAGACAAATTGGTGTCCAGAGTCCTTACCAAGACTCTGTCATACAGACATCATTGATTGTCCTTCTTACTAATCTTTTTGCAAGACCTCAGGAGGTCAAAGTGACACTGCATGACCTAAAACCCCAACCCTAAGCCACATTGTTAAGACTTTTTAGCATCGCCAACTTCCATTGTTACCAAAAAGATTCAAGTGTAGCATCTGAAGTGTTTAGTCATTACCTCCTAAAATCAAGGGCAAAGTCCAGACCTCTCCTTGGGTAATGTTAAACTTCATTGCAAGATAACATAAAGGAAAGGAGAGAAAAGTTTTGCTGTAAAAACCAAAAAAGTTATGCTTACTGGAACTGCTAGTAGAAATCTAAAGTGCAGTCTAATAAATTAAGATATATGTTGCAATGTCTAGAATAATCACTAAGTTTTTTTCAAGTTATGGGGATTGAAACCAGAAAGTGTTGAGCAACACTTGCAGTCCCTTTATTAAATTTTAGGTTTGAGCAGGCCTTGCTACATAGTTCAGGCTGATCTCAAACTCATTATGCAGTAGTCTGTCATTTAACTTATGACTTCCTATGTCAGCCTCCCAAGTATCTGGATTTCAAATATGCACTATCATGGCCAGCTTAAAGTTTCTGAAAAGCTCAAAGTAGCATTAAAAAATCAATAAATAAATTAGATGGTACATTAGAAAATTTTCACGTACTACAAAAAAGTAGCAAAGGAATAACAGAGCACTGAAAAGCATATGAAATATCCTTCAAGATAGTTCATTCCTGCTTAACAAAAGGATAAGTACTGCTTCTTCCACTACCTGGTCTATCCTTTTGAGTATGCATGAATACTCTTGAATACAACATTGAATGTCTTATAATCCTTCAGGATGTTTGTTTTCTGTTTCCTTTAGTTTTCTTAGCTCTGGTTACCTCAACACCATTTACAGCAGAAATCTCTAGAGTCCCAGGTGTCCTCCAGGTTTCCTGCATGACCAGGCAATTTCTTGGCCTTAATATTTCATAGTTAAGAGAGAAATTATGTGCTCAGTTCTTAGCCTGTGGATCTCAGCATATTCAAAATCTGTAGAAGCTCCCCATGAGTTATTAATTGAAACCCAAGGAAAAAAAATTATGCATTAACAATTTTTCTTCTATGTGGCTGGCTACCATGGTAACCACCAATTTCTCCCAGACCTGTGCAATTTTAAATGCAAAATGAATTTTAAAAATCCATTTGTATTTACAGAATTCAAAGCTTCATGGAAGGTCACAGGTGGCAGGTGCTACAGATTAGCCACAAAGCTAGCACTTATGTCTCATTCCATGAAATATTCTTTCATTGGTTTCCCTTTATTTGGTATATAGCAAGCAGCTGTTAATTCTCACACCAGAAACAAAGCAAAGCAAAACCTCTTCATATAGACATTGAGGTCATTTCTCCATAAAAGCTTTTGCTTGGATTTGGGAGCTCTGCCGCATGTTAGAACCTACTCTGCAAGACCTGATACAGGGCCCTATGTCATCAACAAGTGAATCATCCACCTAGGAAATGTGGGTACCTGTCAGGCTAGTATCCTAGTACACCTTGAGGGGAAATAATTCATCAGACCTAGTGTTTTGAGACATGGGATACATAAGTATCTTCAGATAACCATAGGCAAAATCACATACTTGTTTTTGTGCCACACACTTGATGGTTATAAATCATAAGTACCAGATTTCACCTAACTCTTAGGACAATATACAGATTCTGAAGTCAAACTTCCTAGATCAGACCAGAGCTCTTTCACCATTGTTTATAAACTACATGACTATTTTTAATTTTAGTATTTTCCTTTGCACCAACTTTATAGGGTTGTGAGGACTAATCAGGATTAGACTCACACCACAAGGCATATGGATTAAGACACAGCACCATACACATTGGTGAGTATATATCCAGAAGGCTGTGAGAGAAAATAAGAGTTCCAGCCACTTCTTACAAGTCTTACTGGGACCTCAGTGGTGGAAGGGAAATAGAAACCTGAGATTCAGAGAAATAAATGGAAAAAGAATAGAAGGAGTTAGGGAGAACATTATGGAAGCAACTTGCCACGTTGTGATAATCTGGAAGATGAAAGTTACTTTGTATCTCTTAAAACCATCTGAATACATGTGTGTTAATCAGCTTTATGTTGCTGTAACAAAATACTTGACATACACAACTTAAAGGAGAAAAGTTTTATTTTGGATTATAATTTCAGAGGTTTCAGTCCATAGTCAGATAGCCCCACGGCAGAAATAGGTGGCAGAAGACATGTTAAGAGAGGTGCTCACTTTACTACAGGAAGCAGAGTACAGTGAAATAAGCAGAGAGGAAAGAGCCAGAGACAAGATGCACTCTTTGAAGCTATGCCTCCGCTGGCCCACATCATCCAGTGAGGTTTCACTGCTCAATAAGCCCAAATAGCTGTGAACTCATCATGGGATTAATCTACTTGAAATTAGAGACACAATCCAATCAGTTATCCAAATACCCATCAGTTGGCAACTAAAACTTCAACATAATGAAGTTTTAGGGAGATATTGTGCATCCCAACTATAACAATAGCCATATAATGTCTATATAACTCAATAGAAATCTACTGAACAGAAAAGATCAGGAAGCTCCACAGAACTGGAGGCAATGCAAAGGAAGGCACAAAGGTTCTGTTGCCTGATCACAGACTGAGGCTAGGAATAGTTAATCACAATCAATTCAAGCAAGTTATTAATAAAAAATTTCATTTTCTGAATGAGGTGTCCTTTCACAAATTAGAGCAGATTCAAGGTTAACACTATAGTAATGATATACCCAGTGGTGCTTTGTTGATTGGGTTACTCATGAGAATGTATTGCATGCATGTGTGTGTTGGTTGCAACAGAGATCAAGGCAAACAATCAAAACAAATGAGAGTCAATGAATCAGACTTCAGGAAAAGTATACCTTTGTTGATTTTCAGTGTGAACCAGAAAAAGTCAACTTATTTGTTCCACTTTCTCCTCTTGACCTAGGGTGAGGTTATAAGAAATAGCAAATAAATCATTTTATTTTTTTGCAGTACAGGGGATTAAACTCAAGACCTTCATAATTGAGTTATATCCTAGCCTTTTTTAATGTTTTAAATTTGAAGACAGGGTCTCACTAAATTCAACAGGATGGGCCCAAAGTAAAGTCCTCCTCCCTCAGTCTCTCAGAGTGCTGGGCTTACAAATTTGTGTCACCATAGTCGGCTGAGAAATCACTTCTGAAAAACTTATTTTAACAATACAAAAACTAAAATGATACAAATCATATTTTTCAGTACTTTATGGAATATAAATATTTTCATATGCTTTATTATTTATTATATGATCAACATAGCTTAAGTGAATGCCGTACAGTTAAAGGCTGTGATAGCAAGCAGCATAGAGTCTACAGGGATGTCATCTAAATGGGACATTACCCATGGGATATAAAACAGATTGTGTTAGAAACTTCATGATCCATGCTTTCCTAAAAGCTCAGCACAGTCAGGCACATCTCAAAAACAAAAGAAAAAAATTGGAAGTGAAGGGGATACCCTACTTGAGTGCAGTGGTACATTCAAGGCCAGACTGAAGTACATAGTGAGACCTCGTCCCATGAAAGAATATGTTGGACCCAAATTTGCAACTTTATGACATAGTAATAAGGATTATTTTGAGATTAAAGCAATTGAGAATCAACAGATTCAAGAAACTCTGTCATCCTCTTCTCTGTCTAAAACTCACCCTCTTCTCTTGGATACAAAGATTTCCCAATAGAAAGGTGTCATTTCTCTGCTTGGAAGAGAACAACTCCTCTCACTGAAGATGGGAATTAAGGCTAAGATCGGTCTGCATTAAAAGTCCTTATTAAAATAATTCTACTCTTTCATTAGTTCCTCCTACCTCCCAGAGACTTTTCATCAGTTTATTACCTTTTGTTAAAATGGTATATGAGCTCCTATTATAATCACTCCTTTGAGTTTCCCTCACTTCTGAACAGCATGCACATAAAAAAACTGAATAAAAATTGTGATTTCCTCTAGTTTATTTGTCTTTTGCCACTTTAATTCACAAAACCCAAGTATTGAACCTAAAAAGGTAGAGGAAAAGATTTCCCTTCATGACTGAAAGAAATAAGAAGTGGAAGGGAGGAAGGAAGGAAGGAAGGAAGGAAGGAAGGAAGGAA
>NW_004524631.1:10668192-10678982 GCF_000260255.1 Octodon degus
GGGTGGATGGAAGGAAGGAAGGAAGGAAGGAAGGAAGGAAGGAAGGAAGGAAGGGAGAAAGGGAAGAACAATGTTTTTCTTTTGTTTATCTTTGATGCTCAAACTGCTTTGAGGTTGCATCCTTGGGATTCCAGTTTGCCCTCACAGTCTCCTAAGAGGAGAACTTTAATGCTGACCATGGAAATCAGAAATACATGGTCAAAGGGATATCAGCTGTCCTTTACTATCCAACAGAGTTAGTACCCATTAGAGGTTGGCTTAAATCCTCTGCTACTTTAGGTGTTGGACTTATATAAGTGCTGTGACTTTCAACAATGATTGTTGCAATTGACTGCTGTGCTTTGGTACTTAATTACACAGATTGTATATTTATCAATAAAAACATATGTCAATATGATCACTGAATGAGGTAGATGAGGTATAAGTCTTTTTTGAATTTTTGGATTCTAATGTGTTTGATTGGTTTCTCCTAAATATAGTGGACACATAACTTTACAAAGAAGAAGGTTTTTAGTGCTGGAGATGAAACCAAGTCTTCTTACATATTAAGCATGTGCTCTAGCACTGAATCAGTTCCACAGACTCCAAAGGAAGACTTCATTTACATCCTTCAATTCCACAATCCACATAAAGCACAACTGTTTCTCTAAACTAAAAATTTTATTATATTTTAAAACATACTTGTGTTCATTTTTTTAAAAAATTTAAAAATGTTAGGACATTAGAAATGATACACAATTTCAAAAAACACAATATGATAGGTTTTCAACAGTAGTTGTTACATTGCATATTGTTGTCTTCAACATAGTTGCTCAGATTATCAGACATAAGCATGTAAAAATTGGTCAAAGTAAAAATTTTAAGCTTTAACTGCTACCTTCAAAATCCTGTGTATATACATACATGATTTTTCCCTTCATTTTTCCCTTCTTTTCTCCTTTACCTCAACCCACCTATTTATTGCTTTTGTTCAGTTTCTTTCCCTTATATTGTATCTATTGTAACTTGCAGATTTTATTTAATCCTTTTAGTTTCTTATATTAGGGAGACAATTCAATGTTTACACATGTGAGTCTAGTTTATACTCATAAATTAGAGCACATGTGACTCTAGTTTATGAGTATAGCATCTAGTTGAATTCGTCTACCTATAAAAGCTGTGAGTTTATCTTTCATTATAGCTGACTAATATCCATTAAATAAAAATTCCACATCTTTTTATCCATTCCTCAATTCTTGAGTATTTAGGTTGTTTCCAAGATTTACCTATCACAAATTGTGCTGCTATAAACATGGATGCACATATGTTACTGTTGTATGATGTTTTTAGTTCTCCTGAAAAAATACCCAAAAGGGGAATAGCCTGGTTGAATGGAACTTCTAATCTTAGTTTTCTGAGGGATTTCCACACTTATTTCCATAGTAGTTGTACCCATTTACACTGCCACCAACAGTGGAGAAGAGCTCCTTTTTCACCACAGGCTCTCCACCATTTGTTATTAGCTTATTTCTTATGATAGCCATTCTTTCTAGGGGAGATGGAATCTCAGTGTTGTTTTAATTTTCATCTCTTCAATGACCAGTGCTGTCAAATAGTTTTCATATATTTGTCTGGCATTAGTATTTCTTCCTCTGAGAAGTGTGAATTAATTTCAGATGCCCATTTTTGGATTGGGGTCTTTGAATTTTGGGGACCTGATATAAAATCCAAAATGTATTATACCATTATCCCACTCAAAGTCCCCCAATGGATAATTCCCCATTTTCTACAAAACAAAATTAAAATTCTATATCTTGACAAATAAACCACTTTTTATTTCAATCCTGCCAAACTTCTAGTGACAATCACTAAGATTCTACTTCTCTCAGCAATACCATAGTAGCTCCAGCCCTATGTTAGTTCCATTTCCCTGAAAAATACCATGCTCTCAAGACACAAATCTGTATTCCCAACTAGATATGTTGGCACACCCGTAATTCCACCATTCAGGAGACTGAAGCAGGAGGGTCACAGTGAATTTGAAGCCAACCTAGGTTACATAGAGAGTTAAAGTTTAGTCTGAACTATGTAGCAACACCCTGTTACAAATAAACAAATGAAATCTGTATTTGTGTTTCAGTGATTGTGATGTGCTCTGATACTTTCACCCCACAATATGCATATAAACATCTTGGAGTGTAAACATCTTGGCGTCATTGATCATGGTTTTTCACATTCTTTGTAATGCTTTTGCCAGTGCTATGCACAAAAAGGTATCAATTCAAATGTTTACATATAGGAATGTTGGCCTTATTTGATTTTATTAACTTTTTGCAGTGCTAGAGATTGAATGCAGGGCCTTGCATATGCTGCACAAGTGCTCTACCACTGTGCTATATCCCCAGCCATAGTTTATTAACTTGTTACTAGTTTTTTAATTTATTTATTTTATTTTTTATTAATTTTCTTGAGAAACAAATAGCAATGAGACCGTTTCAAAACAGACTAAAAGAACAATTTCAATAATTAATGCATTGCATATTGTTGTCTTCTTAGTGGTTATTTATAGTATAAGATGCTGACATGATATCCTGTCCAAACACTGTTAGTACAAATCTTTCTTCTCATTGAATTAAGAGAAAGTAGCTGTATATCTATCATATTTTAGATAGATAGATAGATAGATAGATAGATAGATAGATAGATAAAAATGGCCCTTCATTTGTATCCCCTCTTTTTGTTTAGTTTTGTCAGAGATGGGTATTCCATTACAATTTAAATATTGTAGGTGAGTGAATTCAGCAAAATAATCCAATATAGTCCAGTAGTCCATAATAGTAGTGGGTTATCTGGAGGAATGGCAATGTCAGAAGTTGTTGACTTGAGCCCTTCACAGCTCAGCATATTAATATGGCTTTACTTTTCATACCTCGTTATGATACTTTTCTGCTGGATAGTTAAGACCAAGATAAAGCAAGACCTATATAACAAGAAATGTAACTTCTATATCTGACAAGATCAGTCAAATCCCCTCAGGATTTGCCCTGAAACCCTGTACCACAGTTTGTATATCCTTTTTCAGTGTCAGCCATATGGATGAGTCACGGCCATTGCTTGACCAAATTGCTCTCTGTGAAAGCCTGAGAGAATGTTCTCTCTCCATGTGACTCTCCTTGTTGTTACTAAATTTTGATTACTGCTACTGTTACTATATTTTAATACTATTTCCCTTCCTGAGTGCTGTCCTAAGGGGAAACCTTAAATGAAAATAAATTGGCAGTTAACATTTTGAAAATAAACAAATTAGCAAAATAAAACCCCAGACTAGTAGATGCCAGATGTCCCACTTCTTGCATATGCTAAAAGGGTGATGCAGGGCACAATTCCCAATGTGCAGTGGCAAAGTTGTAACCTCTCATCCAGTAATGTATTTACAATGTATCCTTTGTAGCAATAGATCAAAGAACAGCTTTTATTGACCTATATCCCTGTTTGATTGTGCAGCAAATTAGTGCAAACACACACCTAGAGATCAACTTCAGTTTCTTCTTGCCATACTGGCTCTCTAAGGAGAAATAAAACTTCTGACCTAAAACAATGTTTTGGAAAGAGAAACTTCTGAAAAAAAAAAAAAAAAAGGATTTGTAACTGATGTTAACCAGGGTTTGACTTGAAAAATTACCCATTGCCTCATAGCATAAGTCTTTTAGAAATTACTATAATTGAAGTTAGTGGGGCAAGGGAGAAAAAAGAATGGCAGTGCAGAGAGTGATGAATGAAGCAAACAAAAACGCGCGCACACACACACACACACACACACACACACACACACGTGTAGCCCTGTGCACAAACCCTTCCTTATTTTCATGCTTTCATTTCTAAAGGGCCAGATAATGTCAAGTAAAAGTGTAACTTATGACTCAGTCAGAGCAATGCTTTTGCTTTGATAAATCAATATTGGCTTAGTCATTTAAGGGTGGGGGTGGCAAAAAAAATGATAAGCAGCAGATATATTTGTTCAGTGGAAAGACAGAATGAGTTACCTCTCACTTTGAAGACCTGAGCCAAGAGGTTTTAAAGGGCACCCAGAAAATGCTCTACCAGTATAAACTGTGCCCCAAGCGTCATTCCAGCCAACACCCAGCCCTTAACATGACTTTATCTGATCTCATGATTCTCTATCTTCAGAATCAAGGCATTCACCAAGAAAACTGACTTTGTGATAAAAATCAGGCAGCTTCAATCACCTTTACAATCACTAGAGGCCAGGTTGTATAGAGATGAGAATGTAAAAGACAGAATTATTGCAGTTTATTTTTGTTTGTTTCTAGTTCTGAACTTACACACACACGCATGCACACAAACACACACACACACACACACACACACACACGATTTCTACTTTTGTCACAGATACACCAGACTCACTAAAAAAAAGAAAAAGAAAAAGAAAAACTACACAGATCTCTGAACCAGATCTGTAAAATGTGATCAAGTCATCTCACTTTTATGGAAATATAGGAAAGGCAGTCAGGTAATATAAGGTACATGAACTGAACCTTAGATACTGTACCTACTTGGAACAAAGGAGGAGAAAACCAAGCACTTAGGAATGCAATTTGCTCCCTTGAGTTTTTTTAAGAAACCAATATGAAGAATCTATAAATTAAATCCATGAGACCAGATTGTGTTATTTTCTTGACACAAAACAGTATCCACAGAGGAAAAAGATGGAATTGAGTGTAAACTCCTCTTGTGGAGGAGGCAATGTTCTTTTCTCTCTGATACCCTGTGATTTTCTCTCATTGTGCAGAAATTAGAGCCCATGAAAGGAAAATAGAGGGTATAACAAAACAGGGTAAAAGATAGTGGATAGGAGAAGACAAAATCTAGATTTATATCCGATTTAAGAATCAGATACTACAAGTTAATATGGAGAGGTTTCACAAAAAATGTTGATGTTAGAGAAAATGATGTCAAAGTTTTTAATATGCTGGTTATGTAAATATTCAGGAGAAAATCAATACAGATATCACATAATTCATGAAAAGTAGTTTATAATAAGTGGATGTTTTAATGGATATTTTATTATTAAAAACATAGTAACCAAGTTAGTCATATAATAAGTGATCACTCTGACAAACATATACCTATCAAAAATATTGATGATGAACTGGACATGGTAGCATAACCCTATTGTCCCAACTCCTTAGGAATCCAAGACAAGGGTGTCACTGAATGAGGTCCAAATAGGTACCTCAAATAGGAAATGGGGACTAATTCACTCCTCCCCATGGAGTAGGCTTTAGGTCAACTGACTTTCAAGATGCATCAGTGAGAGACAAATTTTACAAGCCAAAGTTAAAGAATTACACATTCAGAGATAATAGAGAGCAGGCCATCAAAAGAGAGGCCATAATGCATTATGGCCTGAGAGTAAGAGTACTTTTGTATTTTGTCAGATATCCTGGGGTTGGATGATCTAAATATATATTCTTACTGTCTATCAGGTTACTCATCAGTCAACTGGGTTAGAATGCAAACCATTTGCTTATTTTTGAAGTTTAAAGACATTCGACCTACTTTATAGTGCTTCTTTCTCAAGGAAGGAAGTCTAGGGAACTGTGAATCTGCAGTACTAGAGAAATGTGAGGGCTCAGTGTACAGGTGAAAAGCACAGAGCCCAATTTACAGACTTATTGTATCTTTAACACTCGGGGATTTTTGAAATGAGTTTCCTGAAAGGGAAAAGGGCACAGTAACTTTCGATAACCTTGACTGTGTCCTAAAGCTGCAGGTTTTTTTCAAAGCCAATTTTTAAAATGACATTTCCTTGTTCCCTTTCTACCTGTGTTTACTTGTTCTGTCCTATTTCAAGATGATCATTTGAGAATAGGAGTTCAGGGATAGCCTAGGCAACATAAAGAGACTGCCAATACCCTGTTTCAAAAGAAGAAAGAAAGGGAAAGAAAGAAAGAAAGAAAGAAAGAAAGAAAGAAAGAAAGAAAGAAAGAAAGAAAGAAAGAAAAGAAAGAAAGTTGCATAGTTTCTTAGTGGAATAAATGCTTAGCATGTGTAAGGTCCCAGTACCCAAGACAAAGATTTTAAAAAGAAACATCTTAGATATAGCATTCACTCTTGTGGTGCATTGACAACAGATGGTCAATTTCTATCACCCAGCTGAACTGAACCAGAATGATGCTAGGTGTGGGAGGCCTACCTGAGGATGGGTGCCAGCAGCATAAGAGGTAAACTGGAGATGAAGTTTAGATGCTGTTGGAAGCTATTGAAAAGCTGTAGAGAACTGTTGGTTTTATTGGATGACCTTATCATGCTAGCTTTCCTGATGAACTTGGCTGTTCTCATCACCAAAGGAGTTCAGGAACTTGTTGTCACTGGGAATGGCTATGGTTCACTTTAAGGAAGCTTGGCCTGGAGGGGAAGAAGGTGCACTATTTGCTGTCATGGAGAAGCTGGTCATGCTGGCCATCCTGACATGGACTTTGCTGTTGTCATCATTGGAAGAGCTCAGGACCTCATTGTGCTGAGGGTGACTGTGGTACTTTACATGGGAACTCTAGTTCTTACATTCAACATTGTTTCCTGGCTCCAATGTAAATCCATCAGCCTACAAGCACATATCTTTCATCCCACTGGCATAGACTTTCTAGCTTCTACCACTAACCTTTGGGTCTTCTTAGTACAGATCCTTGAAACCAGCCTTTGTGAGACATTGTTCTGAACTCTTGGCCTCCAGTTGAACTTACTGGGGGCATTGCTATAGGCTCTACATCTTCAGCTGGACTCATGCAGGACATTGCTATGGGATACAGGCCCAAAGCTGGATTCTTTGGTCTTAGTATGTGAACAAATTTCCTGTGCATTTTTGTATATGACTCTTTAGGTGACTAATATAAAATAATCTTATAATTAAGTGTCCTGAATTGTACTGTTTCCCCCTTGTAAACCTATGACTATAACAACTCTTATCTTTTTAACAAATGAAAAACCCCTTTCTTTACAACATATGTGTCAGATATTAGAAAACTCTAATTATGTGCTTTCCTTAAAGGTCACTGATCGTATACAGAAGGACAAAAGGCTATGAATGACAATGCTGTGGTCTAGCATGTTCTATATTGAACCAATGTGAATTACCTTTTATTGATTCATACAATCAAATCCCAAACCTAAAAATAAATCAGTAAGTAGGACTCTCCTAATGATTGCTCTTTGATTGATATCACTGGGGGACTAGCCTAGTGCCTCATTTTGACAGCTCAGGGATCCTAGTGTCTCTGTTATTAGTCTTAGAGATTTAGAATAGATAAATTATTTTCTTTAATTGACCATGACTTTGTAGTAAGTGGCATATAGTCACTCTGTCTCAATAGGTCCATATGGGAGAAAGGAAAAGTTGATCCTCAGAGTAAGGAAAAGGCATAACTCTGGGGAATTTTCTTGGACTGCTGGGACTCATTAAAGCAACAGTGGAAAAGTACAATGCAATGATCCTCTAGTTCTTTAGGAAGGTTTATTGTTCTGTATCTTGGATGCACAACTTTGGAGGTCTCACTTCTGTCTCTCAGAATAAGAAACATGCAAGATGAGCCTCCATGGAGAGATCCAATCACAGCTCTTCCAGCACAATGCTAGCCTATCATTTAATAGAAGCAGAGTGGGGCAAACCCAATAATAATTCTGAGTGGCCAAAGGCAAGTGATGCACCACTAATTGTGATTGTATCTGGACCCAAGTAGGGGATGAAAAATGTCTTTTACCCAACCTATCCTTGGGTCATGTCTGAGACCCCTACAACAGGCAGCTTAGTAAAGCAAAATCATTGAAATATGTTTAATACAAGTTTTTTTTGACATGAGACCTAGAGAGTTATATATTTTCATGTAATGTTCAATGAAAAGTAGGCCATCATGGAAAATGCAATAGGAACATGATCTACTGGTACAGAACTGGGGTTAGGGGTTGTGCCCATTTCCATGATAAGGATAATCCTTCCTTTCCTTGGGTCTAGAGAGGGTGCCTCTCAGTGAGGATCTTATGGCCTGTTGTAGAGGGAAAAAATAGGGAAAGGTAAGCATGAATACCTTCTTCTATCATTTTCTTCAATATGCCAAAGTGCCAGAATTTGGGGTTGCTTTTCCTAAATTTTATCACCTATGTGGCAGGGTTTGCCTTTCCATTTTAAAAGATACAGAGTAGCAGAACACAGATTATAAAAATTCCACTTTAACCTCATCATGGACCAGAGGAGTTTATATTTGTAATCCTAGTGAAAACTTATTAGAATTCTAGTGAGTAAATGCCAATATATCACTTCTACTGCAGGCCACAGTGTCAATAAGCAAACACATATCTACAGTGGTGAGGAGCAAATTGGGTCATAAATCCAGTCAGAACAATGGCTCACTGGAACAAAGGCCATGAACCAGAGCTCAACCTGGGTGCTATTTTTTTTAATTATTTTTATTTTTATTTATGAGAGAGAGAGAGAGAGAGAGAGAGAGAGAGAGAGAGAGAGAGAGAGAGGCCAGCTCAGCCCACCAGGGGGCAGGGCTGGCTGGCATGTGGTGCTGGTGGATTGAACCGTGATCCCTGATGCCTTGCCACGCTTGTTCTAAGTAGGTGCTCTAGACCACTGAGCCATCTCTCCAGCCCCAAATTAATTAACTTTTTTTTTTTTTTGGTGGAACTGGGGATTGAACTCAGGCCCTTGCGCTTGCCAGGGAAGCGCTTATTCCACTGAGCCATCTCCCTGGCCCCGGTGCTATTAATTCTTAATGAGGGGAGTGGCTAAGGTTGAGTGACTGAGAAGAGTAGGAAGTATAGTAGTACTGTGAGCAAGGTTAGGGAGGAGGCACAATCGCACTTCTGCAATATTCAGAGAAAGCTATAGATTAAAAGTACTGGATTCCAAGTTACAGGCAGTCTCTAAGTGTGGGGGAATATCCACAATACAGTCTGAGGAAGTATCTTGTGTTTTGGGTTGGTGCTTCAACTTTGATATCTGGCCTTCAAGCCCTGAGACTTCATGGATTCTTTCTCAGACCTTGGTCTCAGCTGACAATATGGTGTCACTCAGCCTAGTACAAGCATAATAGTTGGTAGCTATAAATGGAGTATCACTGACCTGTCCCATTGCTTCAAAAACTAC
Source organism: Octodon degus (assembly GCF_000260255.1). NCBI lineage: Eukaryota > Metazoa > Chordata > Mammalia > Rodentia > Octodontidae > Octodon > Octodon degus. Next base: position 10,677,344 of record NW_004524631.1, read on the forward strand.
ACATCAGCACTTCAGCTAAATCCATTTGTATTGCTTAAAATCAGTTGAGGGGGTAAAGTCTTATTTTAGACACCTCTGTAGATATCAAAACATAGGATTAGAGTCCAGTTTTGCCAAAATGGAGAAAAATTATCTTCTCGCAAGGAGAGCTAACATGGTCCTCCACAAAAGAAGCCATAGAAAATTCCCAGGAACTTGAGGCACTGGGGCAGGGTCACATTATATTACTCTTGTTTCCACCACCCTTTCTTCGTATTCTCCCTAGCTAACACTATAGATCAAATTCAGGGATGCATTGCCATTGAGCTACAGCCCCTGTCCATTTTTTAAAATGTTTTGAGACAGAGTCTGCTATTTAGACTAGACTGATCTCTAACTTGCAATTCTTTTGCCTCAGCCTTTTGAGTAGCTGGGATTACAGATATGTGCCACTGTGCCTGCTACTGCAACCTCTGTTTTAAGATCTAATGTGCTAAATCTAAGATCTTTCTCTCTCATCCTTTTCCTGGAACTCCCCCTCATCCTTGGTTCCCATCCTTACTCACACCCCCAACTTCTGGCACATGGAATGGAACACAGGGACCCGTATGTGCTAAAGAAATGCTTACATCCTCTACTTCTATCATTACTTTAGATGCCTCTAGCTCCTGGTCTTCTAGTCAAAGAAAGTGGACCTCAACTACCATATCTTCTGTGTCAGTTAAACGTGATTGCCAACTTGATTAGATAAGTAAAATGTGCTTCCCAACATTTTGATAACAAAACCCAGGTTAACAAATTAATAGCACAACAAACTTACATACACAAAAATCTATGTGACAACAGAACCTGGAGATTGGACAACTAGTGTCCCAGGGAAAGTTGTTCATTTTATTTTAATGCTTACATTCAATGAAGAATTAACAGGCATATAGAAATGCAGTTGGACAATACGTATTGTAAGGCTCAAATCAGACTGACTCAGCACCCAACCTGCTTGCCAGTAGAGGCGTTGTTCTTAGCACTGAGGCCATCATCAGCAAACCCATGATATCATGAAAGATATAAAATAGGATAAGAAATCTTTTATTCACTTTTAATTTTTTATTTTTAATTTTTATAACTTTTTAAGGCAATTTTCATGCTCATATCTGGTAATCTAAACAATGAATTTGGAGATAAGAGGCAATATAAGAACCAATGTTGAATTCCTATTACATTGTTTAATGAAATTCTGTACCATTTCTAATATTTTATTTTTTAATTTTTTATTTAAGGAGAGCACAAATTAGAATTAAAACAGAAAAACTTACAAGTGATACGTAATTTCATTTAATAAAGTTATATGGCACTGGTCAGATAGCTCAGTGGATTAAACACCTGCTTCAGGCAGATGCAGAGTCCAGGGTGGGATATCTGGTGTGCCATGCTGGCCCTGCCACCAGGGCAAGCTGAGACAGTGATTGAGACTGGGTGTGGTGGTGCATGCCTGCAATCCCAGCACTTGGGAGCTGCAAACAGAAGGCTCAATATGAGTCCAATCTATGTAGTGAGACCCTGTAGACCCTGTACTAAATACATAAAAATAAACAAAGTTATACAAATTTCACAGTATTTGTTGTAATACATAGTGTTGTCTTCCAACCAGTTATTCATATTA
>NW_004524631.1:10679082-10711693 GCF_000260255.1 Octodon degus
TAAATTTGGAAGAACAAAGAAGAAAACAAATGTACAAGAAATTAAGAAGAGAAAAGGTACAAACAATTGAAAAGAGGAGACAAAATAAATTAAACCATTAACTGCTTCTCTTCATAGATCAGTAGAAATGCACAGTAGAGTTGTGTAAACCATCCTTCTTATATACATAGATAAATCACATTCTGTCACTGCCTCTCCTGCCCTTTTCTTCAGCTCAGTGACTCTTTCCTTTTGAATAAGTTCATTGCCTTTTCTACATATCTACTGTACCCTTCAGATTCCATGTTTCTCTCTCAGGTATTCACACTAAAGGAAACAATATGATGTTTGCACATGCAGGTCTGATTTATTTCACTTAAGAATATGTTCTCTAGTTGCATCCATTTATGGCCAAAAGATTCAAATCTATCCCATTGTATAGCTGAATAACACTCCATCATAAAAACACCACATCTTCTTTATCCATTCTTCAGTTGATGGGCATCTTGGTTGTTACTAGGATTTAGTGACAACAAACTGCACTGCTATCAACATGGGTGCACATATATCATTGTGGTATGAGGTTTGCAGGTCTGGAAAAATATCCACAAAAGGGAATAGCTGGTTTGAATGGGATCTCTAGTACTAGGTTTTGAGGAATCTCTATACTTAATTACCATAGTGGTTGTACCTGTCTGTACTCCAACCAAAATGCAGAAGTGTGCCTTTTTCTCCACAGCCCCTCCAGCATTTGTTATTGGTTGACTTCTTTTTTTCCTTTTTATATTTAGTACAGGGTCTGCAGGGTCTTACTACACAGATTGGACTCGTAGTGATCCTCCTGTTTTTAGCCTCCCAAGCATGCAGATTACAGGTGCATGTCACCATACCCAGTCTCAGTTGCCCTATCAGTGTGCCCCGGGCTTGGGGCCAGCACCACACACTAGGGATCAAACCCTGGCCCCCGCACTCTGCCTAAGCAGGTGCTTTAGTCTGGTGAGCTATCTGGCCAGCCCTTGACTGACTTTTTGATGTTAGCTATTCTTTCTAGGGAGAGATGGAATCTCAGTGTTGTTTTAATTTGCATTTCTCAGATGACCAATGTTGTCGAACATTTTTTCATATATTTAATTTCCATTTATATTTGTTCCTCTGAGAAGTGTATATTCACCTCAGATGCCCATTTTTGGATTGGGTCTTTGAATTTGGTGGGGGCTCATTTTTTCTAATTCTTTATATTTTCTAGATAGAAGTCCTTTGTTGGAATGAGAGTTGACTATAATTTTTTCTCAGTTTGTGGGTTTTCTTTTAACTCGGTTGGAGATTTTCTTTGAAGGGCAGAACCTCTTCAAGATGAGATACCAGAGAATCTTTGAAGGATTTCCCATGTACTTTTGTTTTTGTTCATGAACTCTCTACCTACCCCTATGTCTTTAAGATTTCTATCTACATTTTCTTTCTGAAGATTGTGTTTCTATCTTAATATTTAAATCTTTGAATCATTTTGACCATAGCTTTGTGTATGGTGATAGGCATGGGTCTAGTTTTAGCCATTGGTAAAGTGGAAAGCCAGTTTTTCAAGCACAGTATATTAAATAGGCTATCTTTATTCCAGTGAGCAAGTTTAGCCCCTTTATCAAAGATAAGGTGGCTTGGGGCCAGTGAGATAGCTCAGCAGACAAAGTGCCTGCTTAGGAAAGCCCAGGAACCAAGGTTTAATTCACCCTGGAGCATGTGGACCCAGCTACTGATTCCCAGTGTGGTGGTGCACACCTGTAATTCCAGCACTGGGGAGGCTGAAAACAGGAGAATGACTACAAATCTGAGCTACATAGTGAAACCCTCTACCAAACACATAACTTTTAAAAAATGAGGTGAGTGATTGTGTTTTCATGTCTGTCTGCATCTTCTACTCTGTTCCATTGATCTTTAGGTTTGTCTCTATGCCACTATCATGTTAATTTTATCACATTAGCTTTATAGTATAATTTCAGGTCAGGGCTTGTGATACCTACTGCATTTCCTTTATTACCCAGGATTGCTACTAATATTCTGGGTCTCTTGTGGTTCCAAATGAATTTGATGAAAGTTTTCTCTAACTCTGTGAGGTACATTAATGTTATTTTTAATTGAGATTGCATTGAATCTGTACAACAATTTTGGGAGTATGGTGATTTGCATATTGTTGGTTCTTCCTATCTAGGAGTATAGAATATTTTCCCATTTTCTCAAATCCTCTTCAGTCTCTTTTCTCTGAGTATTATAATTCCCACCGTATAAATTTTTGTCCTTTTTGAGATTAATTCTTTTATTTATTTATTTGTGTGTGTGTGTGTGTGTGTGTGTGTGTGGCCAGCTCAGCCCACCAGGGGGCGGGGCTGGCTGGCATGTTGGCTGGGGGATTGAACCGTGGTCCCTGTACTTTGCGAAGCTTATTCTAAGTAGGTGCTTTAGACCACTGAGCCATCTCACCAGCCCCGAGATTAATTCTTAAGTATTTATTTGTTTTAGATATTATTGTGCAAGGCATGGTTTCCCTAATTTCTCTCTTAGTGTATTCATTGTTTGTGTACAGAAATGTTACTGAGTTTTGGGTGTTGAATTTGTATCCTGCTACATTGCTGAATTTGATTAAATCTCCAAGACTCATGGTAGAGTTTTTGGGGTCCTCTATGTAGAGTATCTCATCATCTGAAAATAATGATAATTTCACTTCTTATTTTTCAATTCTTATTCCTTTTATTTCTCTCTCTTATCTAATTGTTCTGGCTAATGTTTCCAGAACTATATTGCATAGGAGTAGAGACAGTGGACATCCTTGTCTTGTTCCTGATTTTAAAGTGAAGGCCTTCAGTTTTTGCCCATGTAGTATGATGCTGAATGTTCATTTCTCATGGATGGCTTTTATTAGGTTAAGATATAAACCATGTATTCTGATACTCTGTCAGGTTTTTATCATGAGTGAGTGTTGGACTTTGTCAAAAGCTTTTTTTTGCATCTATTGAGATGATCATGTGTTTTTTGTTCTTGGTTCTATTGATGCAGTGTATTGCATTTGTATATTTGCTTTTGTCGAACCATTCCTGCATTACTGGAATGAAACTCATTTGGACTTCTTAATGATTTGTTACATTCTGTATGCTAAGATTTTTGGTGAGGATTTCTGCTTTCATATTTCTAGCAGATATTGGCCTATACTTCTCTTTTTTGGTTGTATCTTTCTATGTTTTTGCATCAAAGTAATACTTGCCTCTAGGAATGAGTTTGGGAGAATTGCTTTCTTTTAAATTTCATTGAGGGCTGGCCAAATAGCTCAGTGGACTAGAGCACAGGTGCAGGGGCCAGGATTTTGATCCTCAGGCTTCTTGTGCCAGCCCCGCCCCCAGGGCATGCTGAGATGGCAATTGAGACTAGGCATGGTGGTGCAAGCCTATAATCTCAGCTATTGGGAGGCTGTAAACAGGGGATCACTATGAGTCTGATCTAGTAGTGTGACTTTGAGCACTCTTTAGACACTTCTCTGAAATACAATAATAAATAAATAAACAAACAAACTTCATTGAAGAGTTTGAGAAGAGTTGTCATTAAATCTCTAAATTGCTTGTAGAATTCTCCTGAGAATCCATCAAGACCTGGGCTTTTCTTTGTTGGTAGTTTTGTTTCGTTTTGCTTTGCTTTTTACATTTTCAATTGTATTTCTGGTTATTTTGTTATTCGGAGTTTGTATATCTTTTACTCAGCTCAGGCCTTTCATGTGTATCTAGGAAACTGTCCATTTCCTCTGTGTTTTCCATCCTGTGATGGTAAAGATTTTGGAAGTAGATATTGATGATATTCCTAATTTCTCTAGGATCTGTAGTGATTTCACCCGTTTCATTCTTTATTGCATGAATTTGGGTTATTTCTTTGCTTTATAGGTTAAGTTGGCTAGGGGTTTATTAATTTTATTTGTTCTTTCAAAGAAGAAACACTTTGATTTATTTGTTCCTTGTACTGCTTTCTTCATATCCAATGCATCAATTTCTCTTCTAATCTTTATGATTTCCTGCCTTCTTTGGGCTTTGGGCTTGACTTGCTCTTCTTTTTCTAGGATCTTAAGGATGCAGCATAGCATCATTTATTTGGAATTGTTCTGTTTTCCTAATGTGTAAACTTACCACTATAAATGTTCCTCTTCAGACGGCTTTCATTGCATCTCATTTGTCTCAGTAAGTTGTATCTACATTTTTGTTTCAGTGCAAATAATTTTAATTTCTTCTGTGACCCACTGGTTGCTTAGGAGTTTGTTATTAAGTTCCCATGTGTTTATGGGGGGGTTTTAGTTTCTTTCATCAATAATTTCAAATTTTATTGTACTGTAATCATATAGTGTACATGGGATAATTTCAATTCCTTTCATTTACTTAGGAGTACTCTCTGTGCTAGTTATGGTCTCTTTTAGAGAATGTCCCTTGTGCATCTGATAAGAATGTGCATTCTGTTGTTGCTAGGTGAAACACTCTGTAAAGGTCATCCAAGTCAATTTTTTCACAAGTCTGATTTAGTTCTGTTATTTCTTTCCTGATTTTTTTGCCTAGTTCATCTATCTCTTTCTAACAGTGGTGTGTTAAAGTCTCTCATTACTATTGTATGATTGCTCATTTGATTTTCCATGTCTGTTAAAATTCTTCGGGGGCCTGGGAGATGGCTCAGTGGAATAAACACTTGCCTGGCAAGCGCAAGGGCCTGAGTTCAATCCCCGGTTCCACCAAAAATTCTTCTTATGTTGGTGGGTATGTAGTGACCTTATTTATCTCTTTGAATTATTTTTGGCTTGAAGTTGATATTTTCACCAATCGGGATAGCTACCCTTGATTTTTTCTCATTTTCTGTGTCATGGAGAATTGTTTGCCATCCTTTGAGTTTTAGTCTGTGAATTTCCTTTTGAGTTAAATGTGTTTCTTTTATGCAGCATATTGTTGTATTATGCTTATTAATCTACTCTGCTAGTTTGTTTCTTTTGATAGATGAGTTGAGGCCCTTTACATTGATGGTTATAACTGATACATATTGGTCTATCTTTGTCATGATATTTTTCTGTTATAGGTTCCGTACTTTTTGTCTCTTTTTAATTCCTTGCTCTATTTGGTGGTTCTTTTCTGTTGTTCTTGAAGCTCTGATCACTTCTGTCTCTTTCTAGAATATCGGTCCGCACTCTTTGTAAGGTTGGTTTGTTGGGCACGGATTTCTTTAACTGTTCTTTGTCATGGACAGATCTTATTTCACCACTGAATTTGATAGATAGTTTTACAGGATACATCAATCTGGTTTGGAAATTGTTTTCCTTCTGGAGCTGAAATACTTCACTCCAATCTCTTCTTTATTTGATGGTATGTGTTGAGAAATCTGCCATGATTCTGATGGGCTTTCCATTGTATGTGATCTGTTTCTTTTCTCTAGCAGCTTTTAATATTGTATCGTTTGGCTGACTTTCTGACGTCTTGATTGTTATGTGCCTAGGTATAGATTTATTGTGGTTATGATTGTGTGGGTTCTATATGCTTCACTTATCTGTGTGTCAGTTTCTTTTCTCATGTTCAGAAAATTTTCTGCTAATACTTCTGCAAATAGTCTTTTATGACATTTGTGCTCTTCCTGCTGCTTCACTGACACCTATTATTCTTACAGTATTTTTCTTTGCATCATCTTGTAGCTGCTGAATTGTAATTTCCTGATTCCTTGTTAGTTTTTTTATAATTTTATCTTATTTTGAAGAGTAAAAACAAAAGCATGAACAAAAATGAGAAATGGAGACAGAAACATGGTAATATACAATACATATATTACAGATTTTCAAAGCAATAATAGCCAATTAACAATGATTGATCTATTCTCTTTTTATCGCCAAATCTCAGATTGCTCAGGTTAACAGATATAGTTATGTAAGATTGGACATATGATTGAATGTTACCACTTGCTTTCAAGAAATCTTAAATTTTTGTTCTTGTCTCTTTTTTATTCTTTTATTACCTTTTTAAAAATTATTTTATATTTTTATTTTTTTAATTTATTTTAATTTATTTACTTATTTATTTATTATTTTTGCAGTACTGGAGATTGAACTCAGGACCCTGAGCTTGCTAGGCAAGCACTTATTCTACTGAGCTATCTCCCAGGGCCCAAAAAATTATTTTAAAGAAAGTATAATAATAATTGGTATGACATTAGGAATGGTACACATTTTGAAGACCAAGATGACACCTATTCCAGCATGGTTTTTGTATTACACATTGTTGTCCTCAATATAGTTGCTTAATTCACTGATATCAGCATACAGAGTTAGTCAAGGTGAAAATTCTACACATTAACTGCTACTATCAAAAAACTAATAGAAATTCATAGTACAATCATCTCAGCCATCCTGTATATATACTTGCATATTTTCCCCCTACCATTTTTCCTATCTTTTCTCCTTTCTCTTCTCTTCTTTGTTTAATTCTTAAGTTACATTTCTTTCTGTTTTACTGTTTCTGTTATACCTTTCAGGTTTTATTTCTTTTGTCCAGTTCTTATACTACTATCAAATCAGGTACAAGACAAGGATGTCCTCTATCACTACTCCTAGTCTATATAGTTCTGCAATCATTAGTTAGAGCCACTAGACAAGAGAGATAAATAAAAGGAATGTGAATGGGTAAAGAAATCAAACTGGGCTGGCCAGATAGCTCAGTGAATTAAAGCACCTGCTTAGGCAGATGCAGGGGCCCAGTGTGCTGTACCAGCCCCACCCCTGGGGTGCACTGAGACAGTGATTGTGACTGGGTGTGGAGGATCATGCTTGTAATCCCAGTGCTCAGGAGGCTGAAAACAAGAGAATCACTATGAGTCTGATCTCTGTAGTGAGACCCTGTAGACTCTGTACTAAATACATAAATAAATAAATAAAAGAAGTCAAACTATCGTTCCACCCAAAAAAGATAGGGGGAGAGAGAGAGAGAGAGAGAGAGAGAGAGAGAGAGAGAGAGAGAGAGATTAATTTAAAAAAAAAGAAGTCAAACTATCATTATTTGCCGAAGCCATGATACTTTACTTGGAAGACCCAAAAAAACTCCACCAAGAAACTCCTAAATTAATAAACAAATTCAGTAGTATAGCAGGTTGCAAAGTGAATACCCCAAAATTAATAGCATTCCTTGTTAGTTTTAAGAATTCTTTTGTTTCATATTCATTAGCTGCAACACCATCTTTGAGGCCTTAAAGTCTATCTTCAGTTTCATTCAAGTGGTTTTGCCAGCTTTCAGTGCTCTTAATTTCCTGCATATCTGTTTGAAACTGTGTCATGCATGCTAATTTTTTCCTATATTGTTCATTCAGTATTTCCATCATTTTTCTATTCTCCTCTATTTTTCTCTCTGTGTCTTCTTTAGTTTTGGTGAGCAATTCTTTCACAATTGTTGGCCTTCGTTTTTGGACCTGAGAGATTATTTTTGATCTTATTTCTTCTATAGCCTGATGGACTTGTTTCTTTACTTTGGTTGTTTTCATTTCAGAGCTTTCAGTTGAGTGATTTCCAACTTCTTGTATGTTTTTCTCCTGGATTTGTTCTAGGTTGGCTAGAGGATTATGACTGCCTTTTGTTCCTGTGTTTTGTCATTTTTGAAGAAGAATCACCCAGAGTCATGCAGGCCACCCAGAGTCTGCCAAAATTCTTAAATGGCTCCAGGAAAGCTCCACACCTGCTCAGCTAGGCCCATACATCGGGGTCTCCTGCATCCTGCAGGCCACTAGAGTCCTTCTAAGTTATTAAAAGTTTGGACCATCATCAGCAAAAGCTCAACACCTGTGTACTGGGCTCTATGGAAGGTCAGAGTTTACCAGAGTCTGAAGACTGCTCAGAGTTTGCCAAAGTTCTTACACGGCACCTGTGTCATTTCTAATGTTTTCTTTACTATTTTTATTGTTTTTAAAAAATAAAAATAAATAAATAAATAATCTTCCTACCTAATATCCCTTGCCCTCACTTAATCCCTGTAAAAAAGGCCCACTTCTCTTTATTCCCTACAAAGGGACTTACCACCCTCTGCTTGCTTGCACGCAGGCACAATAAATTCCACATCCATTTGCCTTCACACAATTCTGGTGGTCTCAACTGGTCTTTGCCTCATGCCATTCCCTTACAGGTATGATTTAATGGTAATAGACTGGGGTTCTTCTCAGTAAAGAACAGCAAGTTTTCTCTGTTAATATTCTTCTCGTCTTCTCTAGATAGCATTCCTTTCCTCCCGGGTATGGGGCAGAACCCCATGGAGACGAAGTTGGGAAGAAAGGAAGAATGATTTTTTCAGGTTTTATGGCTAGCTTTGAAAGAGAGTTTTAGATTTATGATCCACCTTGATGAAGAGAAATTTTGGGTTGTATTATTCACTTGTAATGGAGAGAAAATTGGAAGAGAAACAGGGAGTAGGAATAAGTCAGGGAATGTCTTTGTTTCTGAGGGGTTTTTTATGAAGTTTTCTAATCTCCTTTAGTTCAAAGTACTCAGCATGCCAAGGTGTCCCATTTTGCAGTATGTTTTTTTAATGCCATTAGGGTCTATATACCATCTTAGTCTATACAAACAAAAGAGTTTGTGGTTTCTAGGAAGGGGATAAACTATGGGAATGTAACTAGGAATGTAGAATGAATAAAGGTTTTTCAATAATGTTACTATGTGGATTAGAGATATATCAAGTGCTAAGAATCATCTCCAGAGACTTCTCTTCCTGCTGCAAGAGAAGGGGATACCTTTACAAGTGGAAATTTATGTTATCTCAACAAAAGGAAATGTCTGCCTTACTTTTAGACAGAAATGAAAAGAGCAGAGAACCAATTTTCTTCAGCTCAAAACCATCCTCATGCCAAAATGGCATATTTTGAAATGGTAATCTCAGATCTCCTTCACTCTCTCACTGTCTGTCTGGTTGGCTGATAAATAGATACTGACCGACAGACTGACAAAAGTAAGTACATGTACCATGGCCAGTGCCAGGTAAGGGCTCTCAGCTCATTGGCAGCTGTGACATGTTCATTTAACAGAACTTGGCAATAAGCCTCAGTGACACCAGCCACAAAAGGAAAGTGCACAAGCAGCTTCTCTTTGGAGAGTGCCAAGATCCCATCAATCTCCATCCCAGCCAATGGAAAGCCAGTAAAAGGCCCTCAAGCATCTAGGGTGGAGGACAGGAGCAGTGTGGGTAATGAGTCAGAAAGGAATGTGTGCTGACCCACACCCCATACCTGCCTGCCAATGCGAATAGAGCCTGCACAAATTCCTTTGCACATACCAGGAGATCATACCACTCCTGAGAGCAGTTTTTCCTTTTAAGACTTTGCCCTGGGTTTTCCAAAACAGTAGGTCACTTATTTGTTCCTGGAAGAACTCTGCACAAGAGTGCTGTCACAGGGCTACCTTTTGCTCCCATTCTTCCCCAGCATCAGCACAGTTCGCATTGTTCATTAGATAATAAAATCCCTGCAGGGGCCCCACAATTACTGCTCCAGAGAGAAAATGGAGGGGGTCAATAAAGGCCTGGGCTTGTGGGTTTAGTCTTTTATGCTTTTCTGTTTTAAAATAAATGAGCCTTGAATAGGATTTCCAGAATTGGGAAACAGATGCCTTTAAGGGTAGAATTATTATGTAGCTATATAAAAATATGATACTAAATTCAAGAAAGAGAATAAACCCTTCAACATAATTTTTTTTTCATGATTTTGTTTTGAATTCACAGCCTTCTCATTTAAGGGCAGAGAAAAAGTGCTTTCTAAAAAGCTCAAAATCTCATCTCTTTAAATATCTGGTCAGAATCAGTTCTTTTAGAAAGTTCAATAGACTCCTTTGATGCAAAAAGAAAGACAAACATTCTAAGTGGAAAAATTCAGGACATTTCTGCCCTTTGTGTACCTGGGTCTTTATGTTAGCAAATGAGATCAGGATGGCCACCAAGATCAGGGAAATAGAATTATTAAAATTTCATATATATGTATATAAATTCCCCAAGATGAATGTAATTATTATGTATCACAAATGTATATTATTATTTTTTAAAAAGGGATAAAAGATTAGGGAATATGCTGGCCAAAATAGCCACACAGCAAGGGGTTTCTCCACCTCTGGTTCCCATCATTCTCTGTTTTCTCTATAGAGCAAGAGGTCTGCCAACATGCAAGTCTAAGTAAGAAGAGCCCCTTAAGATAGCCTCGTTTTGATCCTTTTCATCTCACCAAGGAACAAGGAACCACTCACCTATGATTGCTTGCCTTTTTTAAAAAAAAAAACTAATAACTTAAGTTTTTTTTTTTTTTTTTACATTTTCGAAGAGGTTTACAATGAGCATCATGTGTCAAGAAAACAAAAACAAAGACTAAATCTGGGTGATCTCAACAATTTTCCAAACTGAAAATCATATTTCATGACATACACCCATCACCAACAGCACCGCAATTACCTTCTTCATGGAGTTATTCAATGCCATGCAGTTATTTATAGCTTAGAACTCACATACAATGATTACTGGAATTAATATCAGCAATTTATAAATTTAGTGCTTTTCTTCTCTTTGTTTATTATTTCAACAGGATATCATGTCTGCAACTTGTACTATGAATAATCACTACAAAGACAACAATATGCAATGTAATAATTATTGAAACTGTCCTATTAATCGATTTTGAAACTATCTCATTGCTATTTCTCAATAAAATGAATAAAAAATAAAATTTAAAAAAATGCTTGCATTTTTATATGACAGAGAAAAAAAGTAAGAGAGAACATTGTGGAGGTTAATGATGGGTCCGGCCCATGGGGAAATTGGCTGAATCACCATGGCGACTCCACAAAGTGGCAAGGAGCCCAGAACAACTACGTACTTGTTCTTCCCAGCATTCCCTTCATCCAGCGCGCCACCCAATTTAAAAAGTAAACCAAGAAATGACCTCACACACCCCATTTTATTCACAGAAAACAAGCTTTCTTGAAAGGGCATGTTAACTTAAACAGACTGTTAGAGCACACGTTGTCCAATTGCAGTTTCTAAAGCATATACTGTCCAACTTTAAAGATAAAATTTTAAGGAAAAAGCTGTCAAAATTTCAGCTTAAGTGCTAAGATATCTGACAATTGTTAATATGTTCCTGTGTGTCTTTCCCTGCGGTCCTCCTGTGTCTGCAGTAAAAGCCTCTTTTATCTTTCCTGTCGCTTTACTGCTCTGCCACCATCGCTGCCACCATTACTGCTAGGAGAACCCTATCAGTTAAAGTCAATTTTGACTAGTCTCAAGCCCACTTCACTCTTTGGTACAAAATTATGAATATTTGGGGGGAAGATATAAGGAGACAAATGGGACACTTCTCTTCAGATTATATTTAAAATGCAACATATCTTACCCTTGTAGAGAAAATTCAAACTTCAATGGAAAACTTTTGATTTCCCATGGCATATATTTCTTTTGTCTGGTTCTGATTGTACGACAGTTATTCTACCACTTTATGAGTTGTAAGGATTCGCTATCAGGAGTGTCCTCTCTGATTTACCTGACTTCTTTTTCCTAGTATGTGTGTGCAGGCTTAACGGGTAAAGATAATTAGTTGCCTCCATTTGCAATTTATCTGCAGGTTCCCACATTCCCTTTGTGGGGGGCTGCTTATTTTTTAAACCAGTATTTGCCTGGTTCCCTCAATTTTAAAAGAATAAAATTGTTAACACATGCTCAATTTTTTGTCTGTGAGGATCAAGATTTTACCATTTTAGTTATTTCTGGAATTATCTTGTAAGACTGGAACTATCTTTTAGGACTTTTCTTAGATAGTAACAGCAGGAAGCCTTCAGTCTAGAGAAGGCTCTTATGGGGCTATCTGATCTACAGGTAAGGGGCAAATGCCTCCCACAGATCTATGTTTCACAAGTGGAATAAAGTGGCCCTTTGAAGGAGACATGCCTCTTCTCCCACTGCTAACCTCCTTTCTAACCTCCTGAGCTAATGCCATCTTCCAAAACAAGAATGCTGTCACCCTTAAGGCGAAGGCATCTTTTCTATTTTAGAAGGTGTTATTTCTGGATCTACTCTCAACTTGCTGCTTTCCCACGCTCTCAACTTGCAGGTTGCTGTGTGGGAGGGCTGAGTTTCACCCAGTGGGCAGGGCTAGGTTTCTGTTCTCCTGGCTGCAACCCCCTGGGCCCTGCCAGCACACAATGATCAGTGGCATTTCTGGAATTCCTGAGATAGCGGAGAAGCCAGGCTTGGCACTGCAAATGCCCTTGAACCATGGTTCTGACCCCATGGGACATTTTATCTTTTATTCACAGACAGAGGTTAGGACCTATTTATGTAAATCCTCCAGCAAGGGTCGATTCATCTTGACCCTCTGGTTTTCACTTCTCTAATTGTCTCAGGTATTTTTAGACCACTTAGAAGCCCTCCATTCAGTGAAAAACTCTGGGGCCAGTAAGAATTCAGCAACAAAAGGAAGGGGGTGGGCTGGAAGAGTTGAGGAGACTTCCTTTGAAGTCTTTTAAGAAGCTTTCAGAGGCCACCCAGTTTAAAAAGTAAACCAAGAAATGACCTCACACACCCCATTTTATTCACAGAAAACAAGCTTTCTTGAAAAGGCATTTTCACTTAAATAGGCTGTTAGAGCACACGTTGTCCAATTGCAGCTTCCTAAAGCATATGCTGTCCAAACTTAAAGATAAAATTTTAAGGAAAAAGCTGTCAAAATTTCAGCTTAAGTGCTAGGTTATCTGACAATTGTTAATACGTCACTTGGGCACACGAACCCTTTCAATTTACATGTTAAAAGGGGACCCCCTACAAGCTGGAAAAAGGCAAAAAAAATGATTCTTAGGATCAGGCCCAGATTGCTGAAATGTCAAATTACATAGGAAATCTGTAGGGGGCTCCGTGAAGGTCACCAGGACTTCGGAAGCCATGCAGATGTTCTGGTGCTCTAAACTCCAAATCACAGTAATAAAGCGTTTTAGGGAAGGAATTGATTGCAAACTGGCTAAACTGTAATAACCCTAGCAACAAGCTTTTCTTTTTCACCAACTGAATTTTTATCTTCTGCACCGTAAGCTTATTGGATTTTATTCTTATGTTGCATTTTCATTAAGTTAGATAAACTTTTCTTTCAAGCAAACTATTTTTCTTTATTTACTGTCAACTTTTTATCATGAAAAATTTCAAACATACAGAAATGTTGAAAGAATAAAATATATTTTATATACACTATTGCAACTAAACGTGTAAATTGTTCCATATGTATTTGCTTTATCTGTACACATAACTATATACAAGATGCACATCCCTACTCTGAAATCCAAAATGCTTCAAAACATAAAACTTCTTTTGAGACAGTCTCTGTGTAGTTCAGGCCAGTCTTGAAATCACTATGCACTCCAGCCTGATCACTAGCTTGCAGTGATCTTTCTGCCTCAGTCTCCCTAATGCTGGGATCACAAACATACACCACATTGCCCAGCAAAAATCTAAAACTGTTTGAACACCAACATGATACCACATGAAAAATTCTATACCTGACCTCATGACATGGTCAAAGTCAAAACATGGGAGCACCAAAAATGAGTATTATATTAAATTGCCTTCAGGCTATGTGCATACAGTGTACATAAATCATAATGTGCATTCATGTTTAGACTTGGGTACCATAGCTTAGATATTTCATAATCTACATGCAAATATTCCACAATCCTTAGTAATACAGTATCCATAATAATAATAAAATAGATATCTCCAACTGTGCTTCATATTCTTTTAGTGTATTCTTCATATTCTTCATATTCTTCTAGATTTGAAAAATTAACACTCACCAAATCTTTTAAAGGTTTGATCAAAAGATAATATTATAGGCAGCTAAGTTAACCAGAAATTAATAGGTAGACAGGGATCGGCTCCAGATAAAAAGAATCAGTGCAAAGGACACTTTAAAATCAATTCAGGATATTGAGGTAGCCACTACAGAACAACAAAGGCATTCATGAAAGAAGACTTCCAGAACTGCTTCAGGAAGTAGCAAGAATGATGCAATAAGTGTGTTTAAAGTGAAAGTGAATATTTTGAGGGGGATTAATAACAATGCATCTTTTACTATAATTTTTAAATTTAAACACACAACCATATTTTTCATCACATTTCAGATTAAAAGTAAACCAGAGGCTGGCCAAATAGCCCAGAGGAGTAAAGTATCTGCAAGCAGGCACAGGGGTCAGGAGTTTGATCCCCAGGCCTGCCATGCTGGCCGGGCCCCTGGGGAATTGAGAATGGGCATGGTGGTGCATGGCTGTAATCCCAGCTCTTGGGAGGCTGTAAACAGACAGATCACTATGAATCCGATCTAGTAGTAAGACCCTGAACCCCCTGTAGACCCTTCCCTAAAATACAAAAAAAAAAAAGCAAATCGGAGACATCAAGACACTCTCATATATAATTCAGCTTACATTTCTTAACATATGTTTGCTTCTTTTGTGTAAATATTCATGTAGTTGTTATTGCCTATGATAACCAATAGTAATTCCTTAAAACCATTTAATTCACAGAATACCCAGTTTATATTCAAATCTCTCCAGTTCCTACCATGTCTTATAACAATTTCCTATTTAACCTAGGATACAATTATATTTAGGTTTTTAGTTTCTAAGATAGTTTCTTTGTTACTTTAATTGCATTGTCTTTTCTAAAACACTTTATAGAAAAGTTTCACATTTGTTTGATTAATTCTTTTATTTTCTCCTTGAAACAGAATCTTGCTATATAGTTCAGGCTAGCCTTGAACTTGCTATGTTGCCCAGGCTAACTTCAAACTCTCTGTGATCCTTCTGCCTCAGCCATTCATAGTCCTAGAGTTATATGAATAGAATTATATCCACCCTGAAAGACCAAATGTTGAAATCTTAACCCTGGTATCTCAGAATGTGACTTTATTTGGAAAAAGGGCATTACAGGTGTGATTAGTTAAGATGAGGTCCTAGTGGAATAGGATGGCCTCCTATGCCAAATGCATAGTGTCTTCATGGAAAGGGGAAATTTGAGGAAAAGCACAGAGTGACAATTTCCTATGAACCTGAAGGAAGATGTCAGAGTGATGCTTCTACATATCAAGAAACAGAAAAGATTGCCAATGAATCATCAGTAGCTAGAAGCAAGTGAAGAGTTAGCCACTTTAAAATGTATCACTTCAGCATAAGTACTTTTTTATTTTAATAAGAAATATGATAAAAACAATGCAAAATTTAAAACAATTTAGTGGGACAATAACAGTGGTTAATACATAAATATTGTTATCTTTAAAGGAGTTGCGCAAGGGCTGGTGAGATAGCTCAGCTGACTAAGCACCTGCTTTGGCAAGCACAGGGACCAATGTTCAATCCCTGGTCCTGCCTGCAATGCCGGCCCTGCCCATGGAGCAAGCTCAGCTGTCGACCAAGTCTGGGCATGATGGTGCACACCTGTAATCCTAGCACTGAGGAGGCTGAAAACAGGAGGATCACTACAAGTC
Source organism: Octodon degus (assembly GCF_000260255.1). NCBI lineage: Eukaryota > Metazoa > Chordata > Mammalia > Rodentia > Octodontidae > Octodon > Octodon degus. Next base: position 10,694,590 of record NW_004524631.1, read on the forward strand.
CAAGGTGCATAGTGAGACCCTGTACCAGATATAAAAGAAATGAAAAAAAAAACAAACAAGAAAGGAGTTGCTCAGATTATAAGATCTAGGCATGATAAATTTACCAAACAATATAAACACAAATTTTTTCTTTTAATGAACTGGTAAAAATTACAAGTATAACTATTTAACAATATCATATCATACATATTTTTTTCTTTGTCCCATTTCTCCTTCTCCCATCCCACTTTCTCTTTCCTTTTGAACAATTTCTTCCCATTTCCCAATATCTATTGTACATCTTGAATTTTTATTTACTCTTTCAGCTTCTTACAGTAGGGAGACAATATGACATTTACATATATATGAATCTTATTTATTTCACTTGTGAGTATGTTCTCAAGTTGCATCCATTTACCTACAAAAGTTTAATTTTATCCTTGTTTAGAGCTGAGTAATATTCCACTGTGCAAAAATACCACATCGTGTTTATCTACTCCTCAGATGACAGCCATTGAGTTGTTTCCAAGATTTAGCAATTACAATTTTGTAGCTATAAATATGTATACACAAACATCACTGTGGTACAATGATTTTAATTCCTCTGGGAAAAGACTGAGGAAAAGAATATCTTGGTTGAATGGGACCTAATCCTAATTTTTTGAGGAATCTCCACACTGATTTCCATAGTGGTTGTGCCAGTCTACACTCCCACGAATAGTGCAGAAGTGTTCCTCTTTCCCCAAAGTCCTGCCGGCATTTGTTAATGGTTGATTTCTTGATGATAGTCATTCTTTCTAGAGTGAGATGGAATCTCAGTATTGTTTTAATTTGCATCTCTAGAATGCAAGGATATCAAATATTTTTTCATATGTTTATTTTCTATATGTATTTCTTTATTTTAGAACTGCATATTCATCCAAGATGCTCATTGTGCGTGTGTGTGTGTGTGTGTGTGTGTGTGTGTATGTGTGTGTTGGTCTCCTTTCTTTTTTTCCCCATAATTTTATTGAGAAACAAATAGCAATGAGAGTTTCAAACCAAATTGGTAGGACAGTTTCAATAATTAACATATTGCATACATTCTTCCTATTGGTTAATTGCTGTACAAGATGCAGACATGATATCCTATGATTGAGAAGTTTTTGCACGTCAAAAGAAATTACCAACAAAGTGAAAAGACAACCCACAAATTTGGAAAAAATCTTGACTAATGGCCCTTTCTACAAATGTGGAATTGTGTTAGCCTCTTCTCCGGCTTTACCTGTGTGCCTTTACACTGTTCCTATAGAAACTTCAATATTCACTGCTTCAGGGTGACAAACTCCATATTTTAAGGTGACTTTGTAGTCCAAGATGCCCATTTTTGGATTGGGTCTTTGAATTTTGGGGACCTGGTGTGGTTTAGTTCTTTATATATTCTAGATAGAAGTCCTTTGTCTGAGTGACTGTTGGTTAAGGCTTTTTTCCCAATTTGTGAGTTTTCTTTCACTGTGCTGGTGATTCCTTTTGATGTGAAATTTTTTTTAAATAAAATGAGGTCCCAGTGCTTGATTCTTTGATGTATTTTCCATGCTCTTTGGGTTTTCTTCAAGAAGTTTCTGCCTATTAAATGTCTTCAGCATTATACCAAATTTCTTTTCCAGTAGATTTAGTTTTTTTTTTTTGTTTTACTATTCTTATCTTTGATCCATTTAGAGTTTAATTTAGTGCATGGTAATGGACATGGGTCTAACTTTAGCCTTCAGCACATGGAAAGTCAGTTTTTTCAGCAGCATTTATTAAAGAGGCTATCTTTCTTCTATTGAACATGCTTGGCCCTTTTGTCAAAGATAAGCTGGATGAGTGTGTTTGTAGATGTGTCTATATCTTCTAATCATTTCCACTGATGCTCAGGTCTGTTTTATTTTGCCAGTACCATGCTTATTTGTGCATAAGTACTGTTTGCTTGGTGGAGGGTAGGGGGAATTGCTTGTTTGTTTATTTGGTGGGTTGGTTGGCTGGTTGGTTTTTTGAAACAGGATCTCACTATGGAATTCAGACTTGCCTTGAACTCATTGTGTTGTCCAGGCTGCACTCAATTTTGTAATAATCCTCCTGCCTCAGTGCTCTGAGTTCTAGGATTACAGGTATGTACCACCACATCCAGATAGCATAAAAACTGTTTGGAGCTAAAGAGGATTAGCTCTACACCATCCACATTTTTGTCTAAACCTAAGACATATATTTCTCTTTGCATGGTGTCTTGTACCAGGAATTTTAGCACTTGAGATCCCTCTCATATAAAAAGCCACCCTTACTTACCATACATTTCTTCTCCTCCCCTTCACATAGCATTATCTACCAAGAAGGCCCTTGTTATGGTTTGTGTCTAGTTATCTCTCCCAAGCCTCATGCAATCATGGGGCGGGGACTTCTGGAGTTTGTGACTAACTCAAGATCCACTGGGATTATGGGTTTTAGTATTGTTGGGATTGTGGGTTTTAGTACTGCTGGGATTATGGTTGTGTGTACTTTTCCCACCCTAAGGTGATAGCCTGAAGGCAATTTAAGGGAGAGAGACTTCCTTTCTCTGTTACCATTGTTGTTGCTCCACTGCCATGAGTTGGATACTCTCTGCCCTGTGCCACTCTGTCTCGGAGTCAGCCAAATATAGACTGAAATCTCCAGTAACTGTAAGCTAAATAAACCTTTTCTTCCTTCAGTTTGGGTGTCAGATATTTCTCCCAGCAATGAGAGAAGAGTGACTGAGACCCCCCAAATCTTTTTCCTTTATCTATCTTAAGTTGTTACGTAAGTCCCCAATTCTAATCACTATAGAAAGCCCTTCCCAGCCCCTCATCACATTCCAAGAAATTTATATTTGTAATTCCATGGAAAAGTTACTGGAGTTCTAGTAAGTTAATTCTAATCTACCACTTCTAGTGCAACCCATGCTAATAATAAAGACAATAAGGCTTGTTTGTAGTTGTGGTGAGCCACGAGGACCCTAAATCCAGGTACGATGATAGCTAACCTCAGCAAGTTTTGCCTTGATTCAGGGCCAGACACAGATTTTATCAATCATAAAAAAGATAGTGGAATGAGGATAAGTGACTGTGAGAATAGCAGGAAGTACATGAGTGCTGTGAGCTGAGCTAGGTAGGCGATCTGAAATCACCTCTGCACTATGCATAGAGAAGGATATGCAGAAGAAGTAATCTATATCACACAATTTCAGGTAGTATCTGGTCTTTTGGGGCCAGTGCTTCAACTCTGATGTGTAATTTTTTTATACCACAGAAGTCATAGCCTCTTACTTGAGGTTTAATCCCAGCAGAGAACATGAAACACAGCTCTCCATCCTGCTCAGCTCAGACATTATTTTTGGGAGAAATGAAGGTGAGGTAACACTAATTTGTCACCTTTCTTCAAAGGCTACACATAAGCACCTCAGCTGGACCAATTTGCATTGTTTATGATGCCAACTGAAGGGATAAGGAAAAGTCTTAATCAGCTCTGTACATATCAATACATAGAAATAGGGCTAATGGAGATAATTGCTCTTCTTCCAAGGAGAGTCATCTAGGTGGTCCTCCCCAAACCATCTCCTTAGTTCAATTTTTTGTGAGTTCTTCTGTATAAGTATGTACATAACTAAATCTAGTTTTCTTTCTCTTGGTCATTTGTCTTCTATTAGTTTTATTTCATAGAACTTCCAGTCAATGACTCTCTGTTATGGCTTGTATCTATATAAACCATCAATGGCTCATGTAGTCATAGATGGAGCTTTTCAGAGACAGCTGGATTTAGAGTGTCTGATGATAGAATTGAGTGTGTAATGCTTGGATCAAGGGTGTGTGGTTACCAAATTAGTTCACTGATTGGTTTCTCATAGTTCTAGGCAGGTTAAGGGTGCCCCACCATGTATATAAGTGCTACTAATGGTGGGTAGCTTGGGTAAAATATGGGGGACAGAAAAAGGGCTACTGTCATCACTTGTCACTTGCTGCTTATTGCCTTCTGCCTGCCATGAACTATTTCTCTGCTGTGATGCCCCTCTTCCATGCTATCCTGTTTAAGAGCCAACCAACTGTGAACTAAAACTTTTGCAAACTGTAAATTAAATAAAGCTTTCCTCCTTTAACTTTAGGGGTTGGTATTTTTCTTAACAATGAGAGAAAAAAATAACTAAGACACTCTCCAAAAGAGATTTGAAACAGATCCTTCCCTTAGAGCCATCAGAAGGAACCAATGATACCAGCATCTTGATCTTTGAGTTCCAGCCTCCAGAACCATAAAAAAACACATTTCTGTTGTTTATTTCACTCAGTTAGTTTCAGCAGCCTGATAAAACTAAGACACCTAAAGGTTGGATGTAAACTGAATGTTGAGTTTAGAGGTGTCAGATTCACTTTGTCAAGAATCAGTGACATAAATTATATACTTCATAGTGGCACCACTTCAGGGGCCACAGAACACAGGTTGCCTCACCACAAGAGGTATCAAGTATGATCAATCCTTGGATTTGGGTAAGGACAACCAAGCCAAGATTTTTCCCTTTGTAAGTAAAAAGTAATTTGAGGAATGATCCTTTGGTGCAACTTAACGATGCTACCTCCTTCACTCAATCTGTCACCCAATTATTTTAGCAGTCATTCATAACCCTTGCCTGAGTTGATTATTTCTTCCTCTGGAAGATGACCAAATAACAATATTGTACAAATTCATTTGTTGTTGTTAGCTGGTATTCCTCTATAAAAGAGAATCAAATGAGAACCAACTAACTTTTTTTCCTAAGAAGTCAGTGTAGATCCTTAAATCTTTCCTATAGTTATCAATTTTCAGAATAAAGTGTTAGCACAGTAGTCATCATTAATTGCTCATGAGTTTTTCTTGAGTATCATTATGGTTTTAATTTACCCAGTGATTATAAGCAATTATCCCAAATGTGATCAGTGAGTACTCTTTTTTCTGTGTCCTTTTGACATATCTCCATTGATCTTTTCATGATTTCCTAATTTTTGAAATAAGAAGCTCCAGTTCCACTTTGTAATTTGTCTATACCAAATCAGAAATTATCTATTTCTCCAAGCTCTCTTTCCATTTACTAGGGAATGGTATTTAGAAACCAAGATCTGGTTTAAATATTTTATTGTTAGGATATCATTACTTCTAGGTAAAAGCACTGCACGGTGCTAAGATAGAGCATGGGATAACCTCATGAGGGTGATACCAGTCAGCCATTCAGGTGCTATTACTCCAATAGGCTTGGGTTTGCGGTTTAGTGCTCTGCAGTACTGTCTTGAAATCTTTTACAATTTTATATTTTTATTTGTGCTTTATAAGTATAGTCCAACAGGACAATAAAGCATATGTCAGGGAATTGAAAACTTGGCTCATGGGAAACTAATTGATCTCTCCAGGACAGGTTCTGGCACACTATTCTTCCCACATCCTGGTACCCTTTGGTCCTACCACACCTTCCTGTCTCCAACCCTTCTTAATAACTCTGTTTCCCTCTGAATCCACTGGAAGCCTGAATGGAGTATATGAAAGGTTGGATTTAATGTTTGTTCTGCAGAATTGTGGGGCAAGGCATAATGATAGTGAGATGGGAGACAAGGCACATCTTCGACTACATGGGAAGAGAGTCATGGCAACATCCCTGACACTATACAACACCACCTCTCCAGACTCTGTATATAATATGTTCTTGCAGGTTTGCATGAGATGTGGATGACATACAAGAACACAGGTGCTATGAGGAGCCTACTTTTGTGTCTCTTTCACAGTATCCCCCACACACAACATGTCTTTCAGACCAGGGTGTACTTTCATTTTTCTTTTGCACTTTTCCTCTCTTGTTTGGCCTATTTGCTTTGCAGAGCCAGTTTCTTTCTCAGTCTCACTTTTTTTTTTTTTTGCAGCATTGGAGGTCGAACTCAGGACCTTGTACTTGCCAAGCAGGCACTTATGCCACTGAGCTGTATCCTCAGCCCCTCAGTCTCATTTTTTAAATAATTTTTTGGCATCACTTTTGGCTCATTTCATTCAATTGTTGTTTGAGGTGAAAGTGATCTGTAACACATTTCATTGGTAAGCCATTTCTAAAAGCAATAGTAGTGTCTCCATCCTGAGTTGTCAGTGATATATCACTTTCAATAGGTGACTACACAGGAGAATGCTACTACCCAACATCATACAGGTACCTTGACTAGCACATTCTAGCATGGCAGGTATGATATGACTGAAGGCATTCAATTCATAGTTTAGTTGTGGCTTCAGGCCCAAGAGAAGTTTGTTTTCCAGGCTTTGAAGGGAAGGCACATCACATCATTGTAGAGGCCAGTAAGAATAAGAACCTAGCAACTATCAGGCTCAAACAAGAGCTTACATGCTCCATCTCCCAGGACAGGACCCTTGGATGCCTTTGAGCACCAGTACTTGTCCCTAGAGTATCTCATGCAAAGGGAGCATGTTGTGCCTACAGAGATCCTTTCTTGCCCTTCCAACCTTCCCAAATCTACTTTGAGTTGGTCTCTTCTGCAAGAAAGCTTCTTGCAGGCTCTAGGACAAGACACAAAACACAAAATGTGTAATTTCAGATATTCCACTTAGGAGTTAAACACTCTCACATTTGCTTTCAAAACAAATGATATGAACATGGAGGTTAAATTTATACTAATAGCTTAAGAATTTAATTTTTCTTTATTTAGCATAACACTGAAAGGCAAATAAAAATGTGACAACATGTTGATGCAGTGAGAATTTATTGAAGAAAAGAAAGTTTCATATTTATTTATTTTTCTAATTAATTTTTTTTTTGAAACTGGGATTGAACTCAGGTCCTTGCACTTGCCAGGGAAGCACTTATTCTACTGAGCCAGCTCCCTGGCCCTCAGCTTCATATTTAAGTACCTCAAAAGGCACTTTATCATTGTTTTTTTAACAAGTGACCTCCAATTTTCATGTTGTATAAATTAGATCATCAATTTTGGGACTATAATATGTACTGTTTAAGAAAAGTGACAACATTGATATTTTCCATTTATATTAAACACTAAAGGTAAAAACTTTGGTTTACAGTTTCGCTAACATAATTATATGTTTCCTTTACCTCAAATACATACACACATAGATCATTTTCAAATTTAAAATGGCAATATTACTACTAATAATAAAAATAAAGATGGTACTTAAGATTTCTTTTTACTTACTTTTTATTTTAAATAGAATTTTTAAAAATTAATAAAATAGAAATGATACAGAATTTCAGAAAAAGACAAGATGATAGGAATTGGACATGCTTATATCTGGTAATCTGAACAACTAATTTGAAGATAACTATATGCAATATAACAACCATTATTAAATTCATATTATTTTGGTTTTTTATTTTTACTATGAATAACTACTACAAAGACAATAATATGTAATGTATTAATTATTGTAACTGTCCTTCTAACCTGTTTTGAAACTGTCTCATTGCTACTTCTTTCTCAATAAAATTAATATTAAAAATAAATAAAGTCATTATTTTGTTTAGTGAAATTCTGTATGGTTTTTATTAATCTTTTTTACTATTTTTATTCCCTTTAAGAAGTAAAAAATGCAAAAATGATGACAGAAATTCAACAATGGCTGTTATTCTGCACATTGTTGTCTTTATTTTTATTTATTTATTTATTTATTTATTGTATTTTACGGGAGGATCTACATGGTGTTCAGGGTCTCGCTACTAGATCAGACTTGCAGTGATCTGATGGTTTACAGCCTCCCAAGAGCTGGGATTAAAGGCACACGCAACCATGACCAGTCTCAGCATGCCCCAGGGGCAGGGCCAGAACCACAGGCCCGGGGATCAAGCTCCCAGTCCCTGCGCCTGCTTGCAGGAACTTTAATCTGCCGAGGTATTTGGCCAGCCCATGTTATCTTTAAAGTACTTGCTCAGATTATCATATATTAGCATGTTAAGGTTGGTCAAAATAAAACTTTTAATCATTAACTACTCCCTGCAAAAACAAATAGAGGTCCATAGTAAACTCATCCCAGCTATCCTGTGTATGTACATGTATTGTTTTTCCTTTCTTCTTTTTTGTTTTCTCCGTTCCCTCATCCCAATTGTTATTTCCATTTAAGAAGCATCATTACCTTTTACAATATCTATAGTACCTTTCAGATATTATTTACTCTATCAGTTTCTTTCACTAGACATACAATATGAGGCTTACACATGTGGGTCTCATTTATGTCACTTGTGAGTACAGCCTCTAGTTGAATCCATTTACCTATAAAAGCCTTGAGATTATCTTTTTTATAGCTGAGTAATATAATCTATTGTATAAAAGGAGTGCATCTTTTTATCAGTGCCTCACTTGATAAGCATTTGAGTTGTTTCCAAGATGTAGCTATCACAAATTGTGCTGCTATAAATATGGGTACAAATATATCACTGTAGTATGATGTTTTCAATTCTTCTAGAAACATACCTAGAAGGAGAATAGCTGGGTTGAATGGGACTTCTAATCCTAATTTATTGAGGAATCTCCACATTGATATCCATAGTGGTTACACCAGTCTACATGCCCATCAACAGTGGAGAAGGCTTCTCCTTTCTCCATAGTCCCCCTAAATTTTATTTTTTTAAAAATTTTATTTATTTATGTGTGTGTGTGGCTAGCTCAGCCCACCAGGGGGCGGGGCTGGCTGGCATGTGGTGCTGGGGGATTGAACCATGGTCCCTGTGATTTGCTAAGCTTGTTCTAAGTAGGTGCTTTAGACCACTGAGCCATCTCACCAGCCCCCCCAACAGTCCCACTAGAACTTGTTATAGGTTGACTACTTCATGATAGCCATTCTTTCGGGGAAGAGATGGAATATCAGTGTTGTTTGAATTTACATTTCTTGAATGACCAGTGATATTGAACATTATTTAAAATATTTATCTATCACTTGCATTTCTTCATCTGAAAAGTATATATTCATCTTAGATGCCCATTTTTCAATTATTTCAATTGGTGAAGGATCTAATATCTTTCAACTTATATATTCTTGAAAGAAATGTTTAGTGTGATGCTGAAGACCCTATGAACACACTCAGCCACCTTATCTTTGACAAAGAGGCCAAACATACTCACTGGAAGAAAGATAGCCTCTTTAACAGATGGTGCTGGAAAAACTGGCTTCTACATACCGAAAACTAAAACCTGACCCAGGTCTATCACCATGCACTAAACTAAAGTCAAAATGGATTAAAGATCTAAACGTTAAAGCAGAGACACTAAATCTCCTGGAAGAGAAAGAGGCAGGAACTCTTGAAGACAGAGAGGTAGGCAAAGACTTCATGAACAGAAATCAAATCGCATGGGAAACACTTGAAAGAATTAAAAACTGGGACTTGCTCTTCCTGAGAAGTTTTTTCACATCAAAAGAAATTACCAACAAAGTGAAAAGGCAACCCACAAATTTGGAAAAAAATCTTGACAAATAAGTACTCAGACAAGGGTCTGCTCTCTAGAATTTATAAAGAACTAAAATATACTAGGACCCCAAAGTTTAAAGAACCAGTCCAGAAATGGGCATCTGAGATGAAAGCACACTTCTCAGAGGATGAGAATAAAGAAGCGAATAAATATATGAAAAAATGCTGCACATCACTAGCCATCCAAGAAATGAAAATTAAGAAAATATTGAGATATCATCTCACCCCAGAAAGAATGGCTATCATAAAGAAATCACCCAACAACAAATGTTGGAGAGGCTATGGCGAAAAAGGTATATGATTTCTTCACTGCTGGTGGGAATGTAGACTGGTGCAACCATTATGGAAATCAGTGTGGAGACTCCTTAGAAAAGTTGGACTGGAAATCCCATTTAAACCAGCTATTCCTCTACTGGGAATTTTCCTAGAGGATCTGAAATCATCATGTCATAGTGATATATGTGTGCCTATGTTTATAGCAGCACAATTTGTGATAGCCACATCTTGGAAACAACCAAGAAGCCCATCACATAAGGAATGGTTGAAGAAGATGTGGTATTTTTACACAATGGAATATTACTCAGCTATAAAGAATGATAAGCTCGAAGCCTTTATATTGAAGTGGATGCCACTTGTACATATACTCATAAGTGAAATAAGCCAGACACACATGTGTAAATATCGTATATTTTCCCTAGTATAAGAACTCAAAAGAAGAAATACAAATAGAAAGGTATAATACAAGTAAAAGGAAAGCAGGAACTCAATGACTAACTAATTAAGAGAGGGAAAGGAGAAGAGCCAGGAAACAAGACAGTGACAAGCCATACAGTTATATGTAGAAAATGGGCAAGGCAATGATCCTGAGAATCTCCAGAAGATTTTTGAATCTACCAGTTAATTGGAAAGATTCTCACTCTGACTAACTATCTATACTAACGCCTGTGAACTAAGCAACTACACTGAAGATGGTAATCTGTAATAGTAGTTTCATGCTTGGAGTGCCTGTCCTTCTAGTCTTCTGAATACGGGCTGCTTGTCATGACATGCCAGTTGCTGTTGTGCTGTCTCTCAGGTAGATGATTGTTCAAAAAGAAGGAGGTGGTGAATGAAGGCAAGAGACAGGAAGAGGAATGTTGTGGGTCTGTCCTGCTTCAAGGTTGTATATGGTTAGATTTTAGGACTTATGTGTAAACATAAGAATTATATAATTCTTTATGCCTATTTTTTAAAATATATTCTAATTTTTAAATGATGTTCATCTTATTCTGTAGGTACTTAAAGTTCAACATATCAATGCTTGATGAAAAATACCTGCTCCATGTCATGCCTAAAATGTTTGATATTCAGACAGATAGTAAGGTTAAGCTTAACAGCCTAAGTTGTATGGTAATAACAATAAGCTTGTCTTCTGGAGGGTTAACCACCTAAGTTTGCAGACCAAAATTAGAGAAAAAGGAGGGCCAGAAGGAAAGCCAACATTATGGTCCTAGCCTTCTAAGGTCAATTAAGGCTCAGGACATATGAGAACTTGTAATGTAAAGTCATGTAACTCGGTAGTGTCCCAAATTTTCTGATTAAGGAGATTATAGGGCCAAAGAGGAAAGTGATCAATGATGTAGAGTGTGCCTAAGGAGAGTCATATGGAGAGAAAACTTTCTCTCAGGCTTTCACAGAGAGCACAATTGCCAAGCAATGGCCGTGATTCATCCACATGGCTGACACTGACAAAGGAACTACATTCTGAGGTACAGGGTCTCAGGATAAATCCTGAGGGGATTTCACTGACCTTATCAGACCCAAAAGCTACAACTCTTGTTGCATAGGTCATGCTTTACTTTGGTCTTAACCATCCAGCAGAAAAGTATAAAAAAGAAGTATAAGAAGTAAGGCCATGCTGTTATGTTGAACTGTAGGGGACTCAGGTCAACAGTTTCTGACATTGCCAGTGAAGCTGAAAACCCAATACTACCATGGACTACTGGACTCTTTTAAAATATTTTTCTGAGTTAATACACCTATAATATTCAAATAATGGAACTTAACAAAAAAGGGGATACAGATGAATGTTCATTTGTATCTGTATATTCAAAATGGTTAGGATAGATATATGGTTACATTCTCTTAAATAGAAGGATTTGTTCTAATAGTGTTTGTGAATAGGATATCATGTTTGCATCTTGTACAGCAATTAACCACTAGGAAGAATGTATGCAATGTGTTAATTATTGAAACTTTCTTATCAATTTGGTTTGAAACTGTCTCATTTCTATTTGTTTTCAATAAAATTATGGGGAAAAACGAAGAAATGTTTAGTGTGAGGGATAGTTGGTTTAAATTTTTTTCACACTGTGTGGGTTGCCTTTTCACCTTGTTGAGTATTTCTTTTTATGTGCAAAAGCTTTTTTATAAGATGATAACCCTTGTTGATTCATTGAAATATTTCCCATGCACTGTGAATTTTGTTCATTCAGCCTCTGTGTATCCTTATATCTTCTATATCTCCACCTACTTTCACTTCTAGTAGATTGTGTGTGTTTTAATATTTATTTATTTATTTGTTGTCCTTTTGAGATGGAACAATATGCCATTTGGACTGGCTTTGAGCTTACTTTATAGCCCAAGCTTGCCTGAAACTGGTAGCTGTGATCCTGCCTCGGCCTCTTAAATTATAGCATTAAAGGTCTACAACACCACATCTGGACCTCTGTTTTAATATTCACATCTTTGATTCATTTTGGCTTTAGTTTAGTGCATGATGATACACCAGTATCTAGTTTTAGTATTTGGCATGGGTAGAGAGATGTTTTCTTGTGCTATATGTGGAATAGATTATCTTTCTACCAATAAACATGATTGCTCTGTGTCATAGACAAGGTGGTGAAGTGTGTTTTTTAGCTGCATCTCAATTTTTTAAAAAGTTCTACTGATCCTCAAGTCTGTTCTTTTTTTTGCCAGTACCATGCTGATTTTATCACAGTAACTTTGTAGTATAATTTCAAACCAGTGATTACATTACCCCCTGACTTGACATTATTGTCCAGGATTTCTTTCACTATTCTAGGTATTTTCTGGTTCAAAATGAATTTTAGAGATGTTCTCTCTAGATCTGTGAGATGCACTAATGATATTGTGATTGGAATTGCATGAACTCTGTGTAACAGTTTTGGGAGTATGGCCATTTTCTCAATGTTGCTTCTTCCTATCTATGAGCAAGGCATATCTTCCCAATTTCTTCAGTTTCCTTTTTCAGAGTATTGTAATTTTCACTGTACAGATCTTTCACTTCCTTTGCTAGATTGCTTCCCAAGAACTTCATTTTTTTGGATACTATGTGAAGGATGTGATTTCCCTAATTTTTCTCTCAGTGAGCTCATTGTTTGTGTATAGGAATGCTATTTATTATTGACTGTTGATTTTGTATCCTGCTATGCTACTAAATTTCATTAATTTAGGAGTTTTTCATAGAATTTTTTGTGTTTTCCATGTAGAGTAAATAATAAGACCCAGCCAAAAAAGAACTACAGACCAATCTTGCTAATCAGCATATATGCAAAAAAAACTCAATATAATACTTAGCGAAAACAATGCAGTAAATCACCAAGGAGATTATACACTATGACCAAGTGTATAATTCATCCTAGAAATGAAGGGATGGTTCAACATATGCAATTCAATAAAAGTAATACACTTTATCAACAGAGCCAAAGACAAAATTACATGATCATCTCAATAGATGCAGAAAAAGATTTTGACAAAATCCAACAGTCATTCATGATAAAACAAAAGCCCTATAGAAAATCAGAATACATGGTCTTTACTTCAATCTTATGAAAGCCATCTGTGACAAAGCAACAACCATCATTATACTAATTGGACAAAACACTAAACCTTTCACTCTAAAATCAGGAACCAGACAAGGATGCCCACTATCACCACTGCTATTCAATATAGTTTTGGACACATTAGCCAAAGAAATTAGACTAGTGAGAAAAATAAAAAGAATACATATAGGAAAGGAAGAAGTGAAATTATCACTATTTGCACATGATATAATCTGCTACAAAGAAGATCCCAAAAACTCCATCAAGTGACTTGTACATTTAATAATATAAGAATGCAAAGTCAACACTCAAAAATCAATAGAATTTCTGTCTACAAAGGACGTAGGGGTAACAGAGAGTTCATGAACAAAAAACAGACTGCATGGAAAAATGCTAAAAATATAGATCTCATCATATTAAAAAGATTTTGCACAAAAGAAAAGTGCCGGGCTGATAGCACAGCAGACTAAAGTGCTTGCTAAGGCAGAGTGCAGCAGCTAGGGTTTGATCCACGGGGCATGCTGAGATGGCGATTGCGACTGGGAGTGGTGGGGCACACATGTAATACCAGCGCTTAGGAGGCTGAAAACCGGAGAATCCCTTTGAGTCTGATCTCTGTAGTGAGACACTGTACACCCTGGAGACCCTGTATTAAATTCAAAAAAACAAGTTTATGCACAGCAAAGAAAATTACTAACAGAGTGAAAAGAAAAGCCACAACTTGGGAAAAAAATTTTCGCTAACTGTCCCTCAGACAAAAGACTTCTATCTAGAAAATATAAAAAAATTAAAAAATACAGACTTTCAAAATTGAGACCCATTCAAAAGTTGGCATTGGAGATGAGTACAAAAATCTCAGATGTACAAATTATTATATGTGTGCTTGGGAGCAGGGCCAATGCAGCATGTGATGCCAGAGATCCAATCCCAGTCCCTAAGCTTGCCTAAGCAGGTCCTTAGTTTGCTGACCTATCTCACCGGCCCTCTGAGGAATTACTTTGAATATGTCAATATGCAATATAATGACTATTGTTAACTTCCTAACATCTTGTTTTGAAATTCTATATCATTTTTATTTTTTCCATTCTCTTTAAAATAAGAAGTAGATAAAATGCTTAGATATAAAACCATAAATATTGAAACTGCTAGAAGACAGCATAGGGGAAGCACTTGAAGCCATAGACACATGCAGAGACTTCCTGAATAGGACTCCAAGAGCACAGTTAATAATATCAAGAATCACACCACGTCCTGCACAGGCCCTGCCCCTGGGCACACTGAGCTGGCCAGTCAGACAGGAGTGGTGGCTCACACCTGTAATCCCAGTACTGGGGAGGCTGAAAACAGGAGGATCTCTAAGCCCTAGCTTTGTAATGAGGTCCTGTACCAAATGCATGAAATAATAATGATAATGACAGTGATGATCATAAAAATAATAATATCAAGAGTAATGGGCAATATCAAATTTTTTAAAATTTTCACAATAAAGGATACAACAGAGTGAAATCACAACCCACTAAATAGGACAAATAAAGACATATGCAAAGACTTCCTGAGTAGGACTTCAAGAGTACAGCATGTGGTATGATTCTTAATATTATTTACTGTGCTCATAGAGTCCTATTCAGAAAGTCTTTGCATTTGTCTATGACTTCAAGTGCTTCCTTTATGTGGTCTTCCAGCAGTGTCAATATTTCTGGCTTTATATCTAAAGATTTTTAACTCTTTTTATATTTATTTATTTATTTTTTCCATAATTTTATTGAGAAACAAATAGCAATGAGACAGCTTCAAACCAAATTGGTAGGACAGTTTCAATAATTAACACATTGCATACATTCTTCCTAGTGGTTAATTACTATACAAGATGCGGACTTGATATCCTATTTACAAACACCATTAGAACAAATCCCTCTATTCATTAAGAGAATGCAACTATATATCTATCCTAACCACTTTGAATACACAGAAACAAAATGGACATTCATCTGTATCCCCCTTTTTTGTTAAGTTCCATTATTTAAATATTATAAGTGTGTAAACTCAGCAAAATATTCTAAAAGAGTTCAGTAGTCCATAATAGTATTGGGTCTTCCACTTCACTGGCAATGCCAGAAATTGTTGACCTGAGTCCCCAACAGCTCAACATAACAGCATGGCTTTACTTCTTTTTTTTTTTTAATTCAACAAGATTTTATTGAATTCCACAATACAATGCACAGTTAGATACATTATCTCATTTGCTGTATCTGGTCAACTGGCAACATTTCTGCTTATCATAGCTTTTGATAGCCCCATTAACATACTTAATCTGTAGTGATATTTCCTTAATAGTATGGCTTGATGCCCATATGTTTTCCACATTGCTACTGGGCACCTATATGATCTAAGATAAGGACTTCTCTATGTCCAAGAATGTAAGCTGACATGAGAATCAGGTAGAAAGGAAACAAAACAAGGTTCCTAAGGAAAATATTCTTATAAGAACACAGACTGAAGGTAAAATACACATCAGTAATAAGAAACTCATTCAAATTAGCATTATAGACAGAACATTAAAATGAGATGCACTTCTAATCAAGAAGGAGCATCTCAATATCCTGGGATTACTCAATAAATTATGAAGTTTTTTTTTTTTGGTGTGTGTGTAAATACACTTACTTCTTCCCTCCCTAGAAAATAAAGAGAACATTAATAGTGAGTAAAGTTTCTCATAACAGGCCTGTGTTTTCTATATATTGATTTCTTACAAGCAGCAATGCCATGTTAAAAACATAGGTTTCTATCAAGTGCATCAAGTGTAGATCATATCCTTTATAGTCTAAAAATAAACAAGAGAATATGGCAGTTATTCTGGTTCCAATCAGAACTAAATTCCTTAAAATCCTGTCTCCCTTTACATAACTGATCTTTGGGATATGAATGCTGGTCTCAAAAAGATTTGGGGTTGAAAGAGGAATAGAAAGAGGGACTTACCCTGGAAAACAAACAATGTAACCTTACTATGAGAGGTAGAGAGCTTCAGAATTCAAAGGTCTCCTTCTAGTGATGCTTGAAAAATATCCTTTAGCATCAAGATCCTCCAGTTACATGTGTTGAACAACTTTAACTCAGAGCAATTACATTTTATTTATCTTTCTGTATTCATAACCTAGCATGTGGCTGGCATTCATGCTGAAGAAAGTAAGTTCTTATCTGTTCAAAGTAGGTTTCTCTTAAAAGTAGCTAGAGTAAAATCTTTTTATTGACGCTACAAAACTACATGGATTCTACTTCTCCACATTCTTGACAATCTAGTTTTTTGTTTCACTTCTTCAAATTTATATACATATAATTTTGTTTTGTTTTTTTCAGACAGGGTCTTGCTATGTAGTTCAGGGTCTTGCTATGTAGTTCAGGATGGCTTTGAACTCACTAAGTGGCCCAGGCTGGCCTCAAACTCAAATATATTTTTAAATTGCTCATTTACATGATAAAAAGAACACCCACTGCCAAAAGCATACTACTGGAATGAAACAACTGATCTGATTGAATGTTGTCTTTCACAAATTGTTAAATGGAATCTCCCATTCCAGTCATGATGCTTGCGATATCCTTTGGCTGTCAATTCTGGTCTTTCTTGAAAGCCCACAAGTGATGGAAATGTACTGAGATTAAAAGGACAGTCCTGTGGACATTCATCTAGTGTAAACATTCAAAAGAGAAATGAAAAGATACATCTGCAATAGCAAAAGATACCTTGGCATCAGTCTAAGTCTAAGCTTAGTCAGCTCACCTCTCTGATCCCTCACCTCTAAGATAGTCATCCTAGAACCCTCCTGGTTCCTCTGTAGCTTCA
>NW_004524631.1:10712028-10724511 GCF_000260255.1 Octodon degus
GACTCTCCTTAGGCACACTCTACATCATTGATCACTTTCCTCTTTGGCCCCATAATCTCCTTGATCAGAAAATTTGGGACACTACCGAGTTACATGACTTTATATTACAAGTTCTCATATGTCCTGAGCCTTAATTGACCTTAGAAGGCTAGGACCAAAATGTTGGCTTTCCTTCTGGCCCTCCTATTTCTATAATTTTGGTCTGCAAACTTAGGTGGTTAACCCTCCAGAAGACAAGCTTATTGTTATTACCATACAACCTAGGCTGTTAAGCTTAACCTCACTATCTGTCTGAATATCAAATGTCTTAGGTATAACATGGAACAGGTATTTTTCATCAAGTATTGTATATCTAAGTTTTTTATTTACTTTTTTATTTTAAAGAGAATAGAAAAACAAAAGAGATATAGAATTTCAAAACAAGATGTTAGGAAGTTTACCATAGTTATTACATTGCATATTGTCATATATTATATGTCATGTATTGCATATTTTCATATATATTAGTAACAATGGAAAGACAAGTCAAATCTAAATAAAAGTTGTATTTTGCTTAATAGTAATGTACTCATATTGGTTTCTTAATTAACAAATAGGCCATGGAAATGAAAGTTGTTAATAGTGGGGGAAAATTAGGTGGAGGGCATAATGGAACTCTCTATAATAACTTTCTTTTCTGTAGATCTAAAATTATTTCAAAATAGATGTCCCATTAAATTAATTAGAGGCTGAAAATGAGAATCACTGCAAGTCTGATCTATGTAGTGAGGCCCTGTAGAGCCTGTACCAAATACAGAAAAAGAAATTTTTAATTAGGTCAGCTCCATTTTTCCCTCACAGCCCCAAGGAAAGTGATATCACATATTTTTAATATTATAATATTCGTTTGTAAAAGGTTCCATTCAATCTCAGAATAACCTAAGATAATGTTTGATTTTCTAAAGTTTGCACATAATAAGGTTCATTCCTTGTGCTTCAAGTTGCATAGGTTTTTATAAATGTTTAGAATCATGTATCCACCAATTATGTACCATGAAGAACAATTCCATCATATAAAAACTCTCCTGAGGCAGAAGAAATGTGAATTTCAACTCAGCCTGGGCACTATAGCAACTTAGTGGAAACCTTTCTCAAAACAAAATACAAAAAGGTGAACATATAGTTCAGTTTATAGGCCCTAAATTCAGTTCCGAACTCCACAAAACTAAAGCCTCTCTTCAATCATTTTAGTTAATCTCTCTCTTTCCCCAACCTCTGACAACTATAGATCTACTTTTCATCCACATAGCATTATAGTTTAGAAAATGTCATATAAATGGAATCAGGTAATATGTAGCCTTTTGTATTTGGATTTCTTCCCTTATCAAAATGTATTTATGGTTCATTCATGTGGCTATATGAATCAAGTATGTTATTTTTTATTGCTGACTAGTAATGAAGATATACAATATGGGATTTTTTAAAATCATCTGTTGATAGACACCTTGATTGTTTCTAGCTTTAGATGATTATTAATAAAGCTGGTCGAACAAACAGAAGTTTGTTTCATCTGCTTTTGCAATACTGGGGATCAAACCAGAGTGTTCTACTATTGTTATATCCCAAGTATTTTTCATTTTTAGACATGGCCTTGCTAAACCACCAAGCATGGCCTCAAATTTACAATCCTCCTGCCTCAGCCTCTGAAGCAGGTGGGATCACAACTATCTGCCACCACACTCAGCTAGCATACAGGTTTCTATGTAAACATGGATTTTCATTTCAGTTGGGTAAATACCCCCAAGAAAAGGTTCTTGAGCTATACGATAAAATGTTCCATTGCCTAAGAAACTGCCAGACTATCTTCCAGTATGGCTCTACCATTTCACCTTTCCACCAGCAATACATAACATTACTGTTGTTTTGTGTCCTTGACAAAGTTATTATTATTAGGGGATTGGGTAATTCCCAAGACTTCTAGTAGGTTCAGTGGCTCATTATAAATATTCAAACAAACTCCAAAAATCTGTGAAAGAACAATTATGGCTTATCACAGTGAAAGGATACAGAGTAAAATCAGCCAAGGGAGGAAATGCATAGGTCAGTGTCCAGGAGTATTCCAAGTGAGGAGCTTCCAGTTGTTCTCTCCCAGTGGAGTTACAGATGGTGCTAATTCCTCTCAATAAGGATGAACACGAATATAACACATCTACAGGGTGTTGCTGACCAGAGAAATTCATCTGACTCTTGAGTCCAGAGTTTTATTGAGCTCAGTAATATAGACAAAACTGATCATCTGTGTGGCTTACCCTCGTTTTCAGCCCCTCCAGAGGAATGCTTATATTATGTAATGCAAATCCCTCATCATAAATCATATTGTTAGGCTATCCAGCATAGCCAGGAGTCTCACAGCATGGGAGTCACAACATTTCTTGCTTTGTAAATTGATGACAAATCTCATCAGGGAGCTATCCCATCCCTCATCCAGCAGAATATGGAAGTGTTCCCACTACACTGCTAGGAATTGAGCCTCCACCACCACCCAGGACCTACAAAACAAAACAATGTTATGTCCACATTATACATCATACTCACACCATGTCCCTGGCCCCCACACCTTGTATGATGTAATCAGTTTTCAGCCAAGAACTGAGCATCTACCATACCTACTGCCAATAATGTAGAATAAAGTTGTGGGATACTGAACTAGTTGGCACTCCATTTTCCTCTAACCTATTTCAGTGAGGACATTCACAAGTTCCAGCCTAACCTGGGCAATTCAGTGACTTTTGGGACCCTGTCTCAATAAATACATAAATAGATAAATAAATAAATTAGATAATGATGTGCTGGAGATGGAAATGTAGCTCAGTTACAAGGCCCTGGGTTCAATCCTCAATATCAAATAAAAGTGTACTAGATAGAGAAGCATATTTTGTATTGATGAAAGTACAATGTACAGAAGAGGTTTATTGGTTTTGAATGCACAGATAAAAATATTTGAAAGAGTATTGTGTGCTGAACTACACAAAGTAAAAACTGGCATATATAGTAGAAACCATTGGAAAAAGCATGAATCCAAAACTTTACTGTAAAAACAAACAAAAAAACAAAACCTCACTTTGATTCTCAGAGATTAGAACTACATCTCCTGACAAAGGCTTCTACAGCCACCTATGTTTTACTCTACCATTTCACAAGCATACTCTCCCCATCAGCTTTTGAATGCTCTGTTTTTTTTCTTTTTCCTCTAGATACTTGTTTTATACCTCCTATCATTTTGCCCTTAAAAGCAGGTTCAAGGCTCTGCTCACACAGATGAGATAAAAATACTTGCTTACAATTTCTATTGATTACCCATCTATGAGAGAACTAAACAAAAAGGGGATACAAATGAAGGACCATTTTGTATCTGTATATATAAAATAGTTAGGATACATTTACAGCTACTTTCTCTTAATTCAATGAGAAGAAAGATTTGTATTAATAGTGTTTGTACAGGATATCATGTCTGCATCTTGTACTATGAATAACAACTATGAAGACAATATGCAATGTATTAATTATTGAAACTGTCCTACTAATCAGTTTTGAAACTGTCTCATTGCTATTTATTTCTCAATAAAATTAATAAAATTATAAAATAAAACTCAGTAAGTCTTAAAAATATAGATCTCAGCATAACCCCAAGATATAAAATATAATCACTTGCCATAATTCCTGATGGTTATTTACAAGAACACAGTTAGCTCTGTGAAATGGTACCAGTTGCTTTCCACAATTCTTACTGCATTTTACTTTCCTCAGGAGAAAAGAGCCTGAGTTCCTGTGTATCCTCACTTGCACTTGATAGTAGTGGTACTTTTAAATTTGGTCTTCTAGTGAATTTATTGTAGGTTTAATTTGCATTTGCTGACATGCTGTTGATCTTCTTTATGCAAAGTTATTACATGTATTTATATCTTCTTTTGAGGAATTACAAATGGTCAGATGCAGGAAGTGCTTACGAGTTTCTGAATACCAATTTTTTGTAAAACAAATATATTGTAAATGCATTATTTTATTCTAAGTTTGTCTTTTTATTTTAATAACAGTGATTTTGAAAAAATAAGATGTTTTAGATGAAAAAATAATTTCTATTGATATTTTATATAATTGGGACTTGAGCTTTCTTCTAGAACCCTGAGTCTCAACTACTTGTGTTGGATTTCCCATCTCTTGCTCATCCTATCAAATGCTACCTTAGAGAAGACTGCTCTCACACCCAACCTAATATAGCAATTATCACTGACCACAATCATAACTATCTTCTTCTGTTCCTTATCTGTATTTTCTTCTTACTCTTACAATATGAAACACTATAGATTTATTCATTCATCTATTTATTTGTTGCCTGTCATGTCCAACAAGAAAATAAGTTCCATGAAAGTATGGTCTTAGTGGTATTCACTTCTAGATTCCTATCACTTAAAAGAGGACTGACACATCATAGGATTCTTGATAAATTCTGTTCAAAGAATGAGTAAATCACAGTGGGCAATCTATACTCTTGCTTGGACAACCTAGATACATTAAAATATGGGGGTCTGACTTAACAAACTTATATAGAACAATGAATCTTACAAACAGAGACTACTAGAGGCAGTTAATAAAATAGCCCATGAGCCAGGTATGGTGTGCACACCTATAAATCTAGCACTCAGCAGGCTAAAGCAGGAGAAATACCATGACTTTGAGGCCATCCTAAGCTACAAAGTGAGTTCAAAGCTGGCCTGAATGCTTGAATTACATAGCAAGAGGCTGTCTTTAAAAAGTAAATCCAAAACAAACAATCAAACCAACAAAAACAGACCATTCACTAAGTCTCAAGGAAAATAATATACTCCAAAAGTCAATATCATACAGGTCTATTATTTCACAAAACACAATGAAATGAGACATTAACAACAAAAGAATAGCCAAAAGAATCTCTGTACTTAAAATCTACAAATAATTTTTTAAATAACTATACCAAGAAACTCATATTGAAGAGAAAATAAAAACTGAGATTATAAAGTATTTATGAATAAAGGTCAAAGAAACCCACATAATTCAAAACTGATAGGATGAGCATATTCACTTCCAATTTTCTTTGTCCTCAGAGAAGAAAACATAGTTGTAAATTTGGTAAAATTACATCCAACATCTCATCAATAATTGATTAAAAGTAAGAAGGGTTAGGGCCAGCCAAATAGCTCAGTGGATTAAAGTGCCTGCTTAGGCAGATGCAGTGGCCGGGGTTCAATCCCCAGCAAGCTGTGCTTGCCTTAGCCCCCAGGTGCACTGAGACAGAGATTGAGACTGAGCATGGTAGTGCCTGCCTGTAATCCCAGCCCTTGGGAGGCTGTAAACAGATGAATCACTACAAGTCTGATCTATGTAGTGAGACACTGTAAACCCTGTCCTAAAATACCAAAACAAAAAAAGTAAGAAGGGTTACTACAAACTAATAAAACAAGATTAAAGAGAATAACCATTGGAAACTGGGTGTTCTAATCATTGATCTTTTTTGTTATATATGCTTATAAATATCTTTTTATATTCAAATTACAAATATTAACTGAAGATGACATAAAACACCAGAACTTTTTAGTGACCATAGGACAGTTTAAAGTTTCTAAAAGCCCTATCCTTCTGAAAAAAACAGTAACCAAAATTGTTGGTGGAAGTGTAGACTGGTAAAACCACTATGGAAATCAGTATGGAGATTCCTTAAAAAGCTAAGATTGGAAACCTCATTCAAGCCAGCTATTCCTCTCCTGGGTACTTTTCCCAAAAGAACTGAAAATCTCATAACACAGTGATATATGTGCACCCATGTTTATAGCAGCACAATTTGTCATAGCTAAATCCTCAAAACAACCCAGATGCCCATCAGCTGAGAAATGGATAAAGAAGATGTGGTATTTTTACACAGTGTGGTACTGTTCAGCTATAAAACAGGATAAACATCAGACTTTTGTCTGTAAATGCATGCAACTTAAGAATATACTTTTTTTTTTCTTTTTCTTTTTCTTTTTTTGTGGCAAACTCAGCCTGCCCTGAAGGTGGGACTGGTTCAGCATGTGGTGCCAGGCATCAACCCATGGTCCCTGCAGACTTGCCTAAGCTTGCCTAAGCAGGCACTTTACACAGCTGAGCTATCTCACTGGCCCTGAAAACATACTTTTAAGTGAAATAAATCAGACGTACATGTGCAAACATCATATTGTGTCCTTAGTGTGAGAAGCTGAAAGAGAAAATGGCTTAAACTTATGGAAAAGCAAAGAATTACTGAGTTGAGAAGGACAGGAGAGGGAGTGGGGGAAAGAGGTATATCTATGTGTGTATGCAGGAAGGTTTGGACAATTGCACTGAGGATTTCTGCTGGCTTAATGGAAAGGAGCAGATAATGTTTAATTTGTTTTGTCTCCTTTTTTCAATTGTTTGTACCTTTTGTCTTCTTAATTTCTTGTACATTTCTTTCTTTTTCTTTCTTCTTCCAATTTTGCAAGCATATATCTGGCAATATGAAAAACTGGCTGGAAGACAACACTATGTATTACATCAAATACTGTGAAATCATATTGCTTTGTCAAGTGAAATTCTGTATCACTTGTAAATTTTTCTGTTTTAATACTATTTTGTCCTCTCTTAAAAAAAATAAAAAATTAGAAAGTATGATATTTCATCAAATAAAAATTAAGTTAATAGATAAGTTACTAGATACAAAGACTATAAGTACTACAGTTCTTCCCAAAATAACTATGAAATATTTAATGAAAAGGGGTTTTTTTTGTTTGTTTTATTTGTTAATGGATTTTCTGGTAATGGAGATTGCACTCAGGGCTTTCACACCTAGCTACACTACAGCCCTTTCTAGTTTTTATTTTGAAACAGATTCTCCTTAAGTCCTTAAATTGTCCAACCTCAGCATGCATTTTCAATTCTCCTGCTTCAGCCTCCCAAAGTGCTGGTATCACGGGTGTTAGCCACTAAATTCAGCTTTAAGGAAAGTTTTATAATTCTGATTTGCATCTCAAATGTCTTCTGCTCAAAGAAGCTATCCATAACACCACATTCAAAAATTATCCCTATCCCTCTTTGTTGTAATATATTATAATCTCAATTTTCTCTATTCTTCTTTATAAATAAATAATATAAAGTACTAAATTCATGTTACATAATTATCATTTTTAAGTGTTGTTATCTGCCCTTATTAAAAGTAAGCTTCAAAAAAACACATCCTTCCTTTTTTCTTTTTTTCTTTTTCTTTTTCTTTTTGTATATTAGGGAAAGTTCTACAGAGTGTTCACGGTCTCATTAATAGATCAGACTCGTAGTGATCTACCTGTTTAAACTTCCCAAGAGCTGGGATTACAGGGGCACTCCACCACACCCAGACTCAATCACCGTTGAAGTGTGTCCTGGGGGCAGGGCCAACACTGAAGGCCTGGGGATTGAACCCCAGACTTCTGCACCTGATTGCAGGCACTTTAATCTGCTGAGCTATTTGGCTGGTCCTTCTTCTTATTTACAACTATGTCCTGAGCTGTGAGGACAATGCCAGGCAGATAGCAAGTATTCCATAAACATTTGTTCAGTAAGTGAAGGACCGACATATTTTCACATAATTCAACTATATTAACATGCTTAGTTGGAAAATAACTTTACATGATCTGCTTCAAGATAGTTTGTAATTTGCACATGTCTAATGTTAGGTGATTAAAAATATTAGATACTTTTTATTCCCTTAAGAATTTAATCTCTCACTCACAAGTGTCATAAAATTTTATTGGTGGTGTCCAGCTGAGCAAAATTTTACTGCATATGAAAGAAGTCCATAACTATTAATTTTGAATTTTTCCCAAATGAATGGATGAATGAATACAAAACTCAAGTCATGTTGCCAAGTCTATGCACCAATTTCCTTAATTTAAAAACAGTATATACTAATTAGTTTTCTTATTACTTGACACAGCTAAAAAGGGGAGGTTTCACTTTGCTCAGGGTTTCAGGAAATTCAGTCCATGGTCAGCTGGCTCCAACGCAGAAGCATTATGATGGAAGCATGTTTAAGATCAAAGATGTTTAGTTCATGGTGACAGAAAAGCAGAGCAGAGACACGGTGCCAGAGAGGAAGCCAGGGACCTGACATAGACCCTAAGACAATGCCTCAGAGACCCACCCAGACTTATCTAGAAGTGTGCTATACCAATCACCCATGTGGATTCCACAGTCAATCAAGTTGACACAATCAAATTTAACCATCACAATTGATAATTATTGATTTACAACTCCTTAATTTCTCAAATACTATTGCTGCCTCTAATCTTATGTTACTTATCATCTCCCTTATTATAAACAACCCGTAAGCTTCCTTCTTTATGATGTTCAAGAAAAGAGGAA
This sequence comes from Octodon degus, assembly GCF_000260255.1. Taxonomy (NCBI): domain Eukaryota; kingdom Metazoa; phylum Chordata; class Mammalia; order Rodentia; family Octodontidae; genus Octodon; species Octodon degus. The sequence goes on from NW_004524631.1 coordinate 10,720,435, forward strand.
AATGCCTAACAAGCATGAGTTCCTGAGTTCAATTACCGGTACAACCTCTCCCAAAAAAGAAAAGAGGAAAATAAATCATCACATTCTCCTTTAATGTCAATAAAACCTTCATTTCCCCAGTAAGAACGGATGGGAAGGCTTGTATAGTATTTGTATGTTCCTAGTTATGGTTTAGTACTTTTCTAGGACATGTAAAAGGAAATTTTACTTTATGGGAGAGTCATTTCTAGTTTTCCTTATGATTAAATAAGAATTTTGAATGTCTTATCTACTAATCTAATTAAATTCTTTAAATTACAGTGAGGAAGAAAAGGGATTAAATAAAGTTATTGTGTAGGAAAGTGATATATAGCGGAGCCAGAGAAAAGTAACCAATAAGAAAGAAGGACATGAACATCAACTTGTTCTGCACCACTTTCCGGGGTCATGTGTTTCAAAAGGCTTACACACCAGTGTGTGCCTAAGCTATCCATCTTCCTGGAATCCTTTAACAGAGAAAGGTTTCATTTCTGTTTGATACACTCTTGAGTACTTCAGTGCACTCATACTGGCCATCCACTCAACATCCCTTTGAAATTTGATCTTCACTATTTCGCTTTATGTAATTCCTATCTGCTGACCAATCTTGCTTCCTTGAATTGTTTGACCTTAGCCCTGGGCATCAAGTTCTTCTCTGAATTTCCAAATTACTTCATAGTAGCAATGTACTTCTAAGGGGCAAGTCCTTGTGAAGGACACAAAATATACTGTCCCTGCCCCTGGCTGCCTAAAGGATTTCCTATTCAGTAGGAATAAAAACACAAAACAAAAAGATAACCACAGAAAAAGAAATATCTCTTGTTCATTGCATGAGAGTTTAGAGAAGAGAGGAATTACTGAACTCTGAAAGAGTAAAGAAGACCCAAAATGTACAAAAGATATTTTGAAATGGGAAGAAAATGCTCAAGGTGAAAGAGAAACTTAATATATATTAAGAGAAAATTAATATATATGTATATATATATATATATATATTAAGATAGATATATTACTAATTGCTGTTAGCTCATTGAAAGGATGGGTATATGCCTATATTGCTTGATAAGCTTTCCTTGCCTATATCATATTAAATGAGCAACTACTTTGAAGGTAACACTGAAAAATGTACTGCACATTGTTACTCTCCTATAATCTTGTTTTTAAATTTTATACCATTGGTTTTATTGTTTATTTTTCTTCTCTAAAATAAAAAAGGACTTTCCAAGGAGATTTGCCCTAAATCTAATGGAATTAAAACAGTTTAGTTAGACAGAAAAGTCATTAGAGGTAGACAGGACACAAATAAATGAAGAATTTAGACAGGAAAGAACATGGAATGTTCCAGGAATGGGAAATAGGAAAAATTGATCTTTGCCCTTCAATATGCCTGGTCTTATACTCCATCACAGTAGATGCTCAGAAAGTGTCACTAATAGAATCAACTGAGAAAGGCAATACAATTTTTGCTAGGTAATAATCTACTATTTAAGTCAATATGCAAGCAGAAGATAGCTTTGTCTTTCTTTTTGTTTTCACTTTTGGGCATCAAATTCAGGGAGCTTACACTGAGATATATCCCCAGACCTTTTTATTTGTTGTTTTCAGACAGAATCTCACTTAAATTGCTCACTGGGATGGGCCTTTCAATTCTCCTGCCTCTTGGCTTTCTGAGTGGCTGGGATTAGATGTATGCTATCTGGTCCTGTTGATATCTTCATTTTTAAAGAAGCATAAGACCATTATTTTCCCATACAATATGGAATAGTAGCTTCTTAACATATCTTATTGATACAGTATTAATAAATTAAATAAAAACCCATCCTTTAAAATCAGCAGAAGTAAATATGATTTCAAGAAGTAACATTGATAATAGGTCTGAAATGTCAACATTGAAGTATTTACAAAAAGATATGTAATGAATTTTAGCATCACTCCCTTTTGTTACAAATGATGATCTTTTATTTTTGAAAATGTCTCTTTGAGATAGTGCTTCACAATGCCTTCTACAAATAGACTTATGCACTCAATTAGCCACTTGAATATACTGGGGGTTTTTTTGAGAAGCAATAAGTGACTACAAGAAGAGCATAAATACTTTTGCTTCCCAGAATCACTGTTCCACAATTGCTTGAAGCGTTATCGGTGTCCTTGGGTAAGGGTTTTTCCACTGCTACAATGTATCTCATGGATCAGTAGAAGGCAGGATGCCTGCTGTGGACTTATGGGGTCTACTCCCTCTTACTGACTTTGGGAAAGTTAATCACACGACAGCCTCCACCACTCACCCACTATCTGTTCTACTACCACACAACTTGGTTCAACTTTGAGAAACCTAACTGTCCAATATAATTTCATTAACCAAGTGAGCTTGCTTATGGTGTGTGTGTGTGTGTGTGTGTGTGAGTGTGTGTGTGTGTGTGTGTGTGTGATGTATACATGAACAGAGATGGATGTTTACAGGCTGTAAAACCAGAAATGTGAAAAGAAAACTAGATCTCAGGGAACAAAAAACAATATGTGCAAATGATGATGATCTGTGGGGAAGACACCACATTTTCCCGGTCAAGGCACCCTCCATGAGAACAGTTTCTTCACTCACATGAATATCTATTGGTGGGCCATTAATTAGGCCATTGCATAATAACAAAGAAGCTAATAAGAAATTTGATAATAAATTAAAGAGAACAGAAAAGATTTATTTCTCACAAAAAGAGCAAAGCTATTTTCATACAGTTAAGCAAATGAACTGAAATGTTTTGTTGAGTTAAATATGGGTTTAGTTAATTCATACAAAGGTACCTGGGAAGATAAAAAGTGTTTAGTGGCAGTGTTATCCTCAAAGAATACTCATAATGAAGAAAAGAAGTAAATGAAATCAAATTGGAAGGGAAAATTAATATGTATATTGCTACAAAAGGCCAGTTAATATTGGTCTTAAAATTCAGTTATAAGAACTGTATAAAAACTGAACATATCTTAATTATTATAAATGAGAGTGAGCAGCTGCTTTCTTTTTTGGCTTGGGACCAAGTACTCCAAGTAAAGAACATAAAATAGTACATGATGTTCCCATTGTGGTGACATAATCTTATACCAGCTACTCAGGAGGTTGGGGCAGAAATATTACATGTTTGAACCTACTCTGAGTAACATAGCAAGGCCCTATCTCAAAATAAAAAGGGCTGTGGATATAGGCTAGTGGTAGATCAGTTTCCTAGCATACACAAAGGCCTGGATTCCATATCCAGGATGAGAGAGAGAGAGAGAGAGAGAGAGAGAGAGAGAGAGAGAGAGTAAAATGAACCTTGCTCTCTAATCTCCAAGGTAGGAAGTGATCATGGGAAGGAGTGATCCAAATTGCTCAAATATCTATATGGAAGGGTCAGGGATACAACTCAGTAGTGCAGCCCCTGCCAGGTAAGCACAAGATTGTGAGTTCAATTCCAGGAAAAAAAAAAAAAAAAAAAAAAAAAAACACAAAACTCTATAGGGAAACATACAAATTTACCATAGGTTTTTTGCTTTTTTTTTTGTTTGTTTGTTTGTTTGTTTTTCGGAACCAGGGATTGAACTCAGGCCCTTGCACTTGCCAGAGAAGCACTTATTCCACTGAGCCATCTCCCCAGCCCCACCATAGGTTTTCATAAAGCATCAGCCATTGGATATCTCATTCTGGCCTGGCCTCAAATTCAACTTCTAAATACCTGAGCTTCGACTCTGCAGTGCCTCCCCCACCCCGCCCGCCGAGTACGATTTTCTGCCGAGTTCCGGGAGCACCCAGACCCAGTCCTAGCCCAGGAAGGAGCTGAGCACAGCAGCCAGACCTAAGCCAGACACAGCTGGATAACTCCAAACTTGTAGAGCTCCACCTGAACTTCAGTACGTGTGAAGGTTACAACTACAGCAAAGATCTACAACAAAGGGCAGAAGACAATGCTACACAAAATGAAGAGAAGGAACAAAATGCAACCTCAGAACCTGAGCCCACTCTTAACAAGTGCAGAGGACACTAACACAGAACAAATTGGAAATCACACAGCTGAAAGCAATGAATCAACA
>NW_004524631.1:10727846-10740805 GCF_000260255.1 Octodon degus
CACTAAGAAGAATATATGCAGTGTATTATTTGTTGAAACTGTACTTCTGATTTGATTTGAAACTGTCTCATTGCTATATGTTTATCAATAAAACTGTAGAAAAAAATAAAAATAAATAAATAAATACCTGAGCTTCAGTATGAGTAACTAGCCACCTCAAAGCATGGAAACAGAATGCTACTGAAAAGTGAAGATCAAGTTTATCAAAGGAAAATAGATCTTTCCCAAAACCTACACCATTTCCTCTAAGAGAGGCAAAAGAACTTCCAGTATCCAGGAGCCTGGGACAGGACAGATTGCCAGTTTGAGGCCAGCCTAGAGACTATATAGGGAGACCTTGCCTTGAGAAAAATCTTTTTTGAAGAGAGGGAAGCTAATACATTCTTAATGGAGAAAAATGACCATTTTATCTGTCGAAAAGGTAAGCTGCCTAAAAGGTTCCTGAGTATTCGCTGCCTCACTATATTAATGATGTGTGAAAACCAATTTGATGTGGGTTGAATGAGCAGAGAGGTATGGAGGGCCCCACACAGAGAAAGAGCCTGCATCAGCAGTAGCTTTGCTTGTGGAGCAACAGGTGAGCACACTCACAGAAAGAAAACAACCATTAATGGTGACCCAAGGCCAGGCCCCACACCAGCCACTTCACCTGTACTTTATCATTTAACTCTAATGGCAACTATATAAACCATCTAAAACATATAGGCATTTTATTTACATCTTCAAAATGAGAAGACAGAGGCATGACAAAGCTAAATAACTTATCAAGTCGGTTGTATAGACCCTAACACAACACACAACTAGCAAAGAAAGAAGCCTGTGTCTCTCTGATTCTTCCTCTCAGAAACATTGCCTCTCTGGATTCAGGGCTGGCTATTCCCTCACTGGCCTTCATAGCCAGTTCTCCCACAGGCATTGGAAGGATAATATCATGGTTAAAAACACCTTTATAAGAATCACAACGGATCTGTCTAGTCTAAAGAAGGCAGGATATCAGTGTCAAAAAAATCCAGTCAATCTTATATTAACTCATCATGTTTTCATGATTGGTTAATTGTTTGGGGGGTTATTCACTTGTTTGTTTTGCTAATATAGCTGTGGAAGTCAGCTTTCATTCCCTCTAGCATATATTCAAGATAATCAGCTTATAAAGGCAAAAGATGAATTTTGCCTCACAGTTTTGGAGATTCTAATCTATGACTGATTGGCCCCATAGATTTTAGTCCTATAATGAGGCAGCACACTGTGACTGATGGGGTGGTGGAGCAAAATTACTTAGATCATGAGACCAGATCTCACAATCCCCTTCAAGGGCACATCCCCAAGGACCACCCAGTAGGCCCTAGCTTGCCAAAGTTTCACCAACTCCCAATAGTGCAGCTCTGCAAACCAAATACTTAATATATGGTTATACTCATAACCACTTTGCAGGACATTAAAGATCTAAACTATAGCAATAAGAATCTTAGCAACATAATGATAATATTTAATTTTCATAAATTTGGAACTCAATACCAGGGCAGAGAAAAGTCATGTTTAAAAAATAATTCACTTTGAAGACTTATCCAGATGAAATTCACATCTTAGCACTGTGAAGCTCTGCACTGTCCTTTAGCAGAGGGAACTGGGGGAGAAAATCTATTATAATCCAGACCTCAACTTCCTCCTCCCATGCATTTAGTCTCTTCAATAGCAATAACTTTTCTCTCAGGTTGAAAACCACTGAAATAGCGCTCACTTTGGTAACACATATACTCAAACCTCTTTCAATTGATAATTGTTTTAATTCTATTTTTGCAATGTTTTCCTCTGCCTTTCTCTCTTGCAACTGACATACCTTAGTTCATATCCTTCTCAACCCTTGGCTCTGAAGTGGCTTCTTTACCTGTCCCTAGTTCTTCCGACCATATCATATTAAATTGGAGTTTATCTTCTAAAGCATATCAGTCTGCTAACATAAAGCACAGATCACCTTCAAAACCTATTGCCAAACCAGCAGTACATAAAAAAATACAAAATAAGATGAAATGAAAAACACACTTCTTCACTTGGCATTAAGGGCCTCCCTGATATGACCATTATTTACTTTTCTGGACCAAGAGATCTCCCAATTTTCCAGCCCCCTGCATCCTTTTCAGCAGCAACAGAAGTCAGTGAAGTATCTCCTTAACTGCCTTACATTCTCCCATCAGAGCACTTTTTGCTTCCAAACATTTACCATGATCTGACATGCAAATTCCAAAATGACAGAAACAGCTATGCTAAGAGTATCTCTAACACCTAAGGAAGCTATAAAAATTTGTTAAATGACTAGGTGAATGAATGTTCTGTGCTTGTCAGGCAGGTACCTAGACTGCTGAACTATCTCCCTGGCCCAGAAAATTTCTTTACTAGCATCATGGGTGATGTTAAGATGCACACAAGTTTTGAGAACCAAATGGTCCCATCCTTACCTATCTGTAGACCTGTAGTGGTGAAACTATGGCACAAGGACTAAAGTGGGCACAGACAGCCCTCTCCACTGGTGCAGGAGCCAAGTCACCCCACATCACCGCAGCAGCCAGGCATCAGATAACAGTGGACGTACAGAAGAAACACATGCTTGTAAAGTAGTAGTGGCAACCTTCTATGAGCAGTGAGCAAGATTGTGCAAAATGTTCACCAAGAACATGTATAAATTAGCCTGAGAGCTTCAAGAAATCCAATGAACTTTTGTACCTAATCAAGTGGTACCTGCATACTTCTAGCCTTGAGAAGAGGTGAATGCATGGTACCCAAAAAGTAACTGTTATGCATTTGTTCCTCAAAGTTTGAGTGCACGGTGAGTATGAGGGAGAGCTTTCTGCTACCCTGCGCCAGCGGGAACTACCGATCCCAGCCCAGGTGCACTGTGTGTTAGAAAATCTTCCACTCCCATGGGACCACCCCACCACTCCAGAGCACCCACTCGCCCCAACCACCGAGAGAGAATTTCTGCCCTGTTCTGGGGACCCCCAGATCCAGTCCCAGCCCAGGCCCAGTGAGTGTGTGGCAGAGTTTCCTGTGACCCAGCACGATCAGGACCTGCCTGTCAAAGCCCAGGCGCAACTTCGGTGAGACCCTCTTCCACCCCCTTGGGACTCACTCACCCCCACCGTTCGCAGCACCCCTACAACCCGCCCACCAAGGGAGAATTTCTGCCTCATTCTGGACACACAGAGAACCAACCCAAACCCAGGTCCGGTGAGTGTGTGGGAGAGTTTCCTGTCCCACCTACTCCACCTTATACCCTCCAGACTCAGATCAGGCCTGGTATACAGGCCAGGTATAAAAACCTTCAGCTGTAATCCCTGCAGAGAGAGTAGGGGACAAAGCCACCCACCTAGTCAGGAGCACAACATCTTGCCAGAAGGGCACAAAAGGATCACTCCCAAGGGCAGCAGAAGGAAGTGAATGAGCAATGTAGCCAGACCCAGGCCAGACACAGCAGGATGCATTCCAAATTTGTAGATCTGCACCTCAATGACATTAGGTGCTAAAGTTATAACTGCAACAAAGCTCTAAAACAAAGGTCAGAGAACAGTGCTATACAATATGCCAACAAGAAGGGGCAAAATCTAATCTTAGACCCCCAGTCCACCAATAACAAGTGCAGAGGACACTAACACAGAATAATTTGGGAACCACACAGATGAAATCAGTGAATCAATAGGCACCAAAATAAAGAAACAACTTCAGAAAGTTATAGAGGAACTCAGCTTGGAAAAGAAAAAAGAAATCGAATTAATAACATCTGCAGTAAAGAATAAAATGCAGAAACATATGAAGGAAACCCAATGCCCACCTAGAACAAGTGCATAGGACACTAGGTAAGTTCAACTGTATGAATTAATAGCGTTGAAAGTAAATAAGTAAGCAACAGCAGAAAGTTATAGAGGAAATAGTGCTGAATACTTTTCTGAAATAAAAAAAGAATTCTCAGAACTCATAGAATCTGAAGTAAAGAAGCAACTACAGAAACATAGGGAGGAAACCCAATCTGAGAAAAACACTGCAGTAAAAGAATAACTGCTTCTAAAGAAGACATTGATAAAAAAAAGAAGAGATTAGTAAAATGACAGGTTTCATAAATGAGCAATACAGGAAAGAAATAGATCACATGAAGCAGAGTCAAAGAGATATAGAGGAACTTATAATCTCAGTCACAAGCTTGCAAAACCGTTTAAGTGAAAGTAAACAAAAGAGTTTCAGATCTTGAAGATGCTGGTGCAGCTGCTGAAAACCTAAGGAAGGATCTCTTAACAACAACTAGGATGCAGGAAAAAATAAGCCATCAAATGCAAGACAAAGCAAAGATAAACAATGTGAGATTAATAGGTATCAATGGGAAAGAAAGGATCAACACAAATGACATTAAAAAATATGGGCAAAAGTAATAGCAGAAAACTTCCCAAATATGAGGAAACAATCTGACATTCAGGTAACCAAAGCATACAGAATGTCAAGTAACCTCAAATCAATTACAAACACACCAAGACATATAATAGGCAAGATCCTATAAATTCAGCTCAAGAATAATATACTGAAAGCTGATAGAGAAAAGAAGCAGATCACATACAAAGGAAAACCCAAAAGAATTATGGCCGACTTCTATTCACAAACCATGAAAGCAAGAAGGGCATGGAGGAGAGTAATTCAAGTCCTCTACGAAAACAAATTCCACCACAGGCTACTATATCCTGCAAAATTCTCTTTCAAGTTTAATGGAGAAGTGAAATATTTTCAGGACAAAGAACAACTAAATAATTTCATAATGACAAAGCGAACCCTACACAGGCTACTGAAAGATGTTCTAGAGAGGGACCAAAATGATCAGAATTCCAAGAATGAGATCAGAAGCAACCAACTAAATAGGACAAACAATTAAACACAGGAGAAAAAAAGAGTAAACAAAAACAGGTAAATAACATGTCCAACGTAAGTCAAAACATCTTAATTCTAACCATCAATGTAAATGGACTAAATTCACCAATTAAGAGAAATAGACTGGCACAGTGGATTAGGAAACAAAATCCAACAATATGCTGTATACAAGAAACATGTTTAAATCATAAGGACATTCATAGGCTGAAACACAAAGGGTGGAACACAATACTACATGCCCAAGAACCTCAGAGAAAAGAAGGGGTAGCAATCATATACTCAGGCAGTCTCACCTTCAAAACAACAATGATCAAGCGAAATAAAGAAGGCCACTATATACCGGTTAGGGGAAAAATTCAAGAGGAAGAGGTAACACTCATAAATATATAGAGCACCCAACTATATAAAGCAAATCTTAATGGACATGAAAAAATCTAATATCCAATATGACAATCTTACAAGAGACCTTCACGTGCCCTTATCAGAAAAATATAGGTCAAGCAGACAAAACATTTGCAAAGAAATAACAGAACTGAACCAGAGCTTGAAACAAATGGACTTGGTGGACATAGAAAAAGTGTTCCACCCAAGCACATCTGAATACACATTTTTCTCAGCTGCACATGGGTCATTTTCTAAAATAGACCACACACTGGTCCATAGGTCATGCTTAAGTATGTGTAAGAAAACAGAAATTATCCCATGCACATTATCTGACCACAGTGCAATGAAACTGGAAGTAAATCACAAAAGAAACCAGAAAAAACCCTTAAATACATGGAAATTAAATGACACCCTACTCAGCAACCAATGGGTCATAGATGAAATTAAACAAGAAATTCAACAATATCTACAATTCAATGAAAATTCAAGCACAACTTATCTTAATTTATGGGATATGATGAAAGAGTTCTCAGAGGGAAATTCATAGCTGTGAACTCGCACATTAGGAAAACAGAACGGGAACAAATAAACACCCTAATGCTGCACCTTCAACAACTAAAAAAGGAAGAGCAAACCAAACCCAGAGCCCAAAGACGCGAGGAAATCATAAAGATTAGAGCAGAAATTAATTCAATTGAGATGAAGAAAACAATTCAAAGAATTAAAAAGCAAAATGCTGGTTCTTGGAAAGATTAAATAAAATCGATAAGCCACTAGCTAACCTCATCAAAAAGAGGAAAGAAAAAATTCAAATACAAGCAATAAGGTATTAAAAGGGTGTAATTACCACAGACTCAGAGGAAATTCAGAAGATTATCAATAGGCACTTTGAGAATCTTTACTTTCACAGAATATAAGACACAGAAGAAATGGACAGATTCTTAGAAAGGTACAAATTACCACAACCAAATCGAAAAGAAATAACCACTCCAATAACCCAATAACAGCCAATGAAATACGAGATGTAATTAAAAACCTACCAGCAAAGAAAAGTTCAGGTCCTCATAGATTCACAGCTGAATTCCACAAAACATTTATAGAAGAAGTAGTCCCTATACTCCTCAAAATCTTCCATGAAATTGAAAAGGAAGCAATCCGCCCAAAATCATTCCTGGAGGCAAGTATTATACTGATACCAAAACCAGGGAAAGACGCAACTAAGAAAGAGAACTACAGGCCGATCTCTCTCATGAATATAGATTCCAAAATCCTCAATAAAATACTAGCAAATGGAATATAGCAAATCATCAAGAAGATCATAAACCAAGACCAGGTAGGATTCATCCGAGGGATGCAATAATGGTGCAATAGTCAAAAATCTATAAATGTAATACACTATATCAAAAGAGCAAAAGCTAAAAACCACATGATCATCTCCATTGATACAGAAAAGGCTTTTGACAAAATCCAACACTCATTCATGGAGGAACTCTTGAAGACATAGGGGTAGGCAAATAGGTCATGAACAGAAATGGAATCGCACTGGAAACAGTTGAAAGAATTAGCAACTGGGACCTGCTCTTACTGAGAAGTTTTTTCACGTCAAAAGAAATTACCAACAAAATGAAAAGGCAATCCACAAATTTAGAAAAAAATTATGACAAATAAGTACTCAGAAAAAGCTCTGTTCTCTAGAATTTATAAAGAACTAAAAAAAATTGGGCCCCAAAATTTAAAGACCCATCCAGAAATGGGCATCCGAGATGAATACACGCTTCTCAGAGGAACAAATTAAAGAAGCGAATAAATATATGAAAAAATGCTGCACATCAATAGCCATCTGCGAAATGCAAATTAAAACAACACTGAGATATCACCTCACCCCAGAAAGAATGGGTATCATAACGAAATTACCAAACAAAAAATGTTGGAGAGGCTGTGGGGAAAAGGGAACCCTTCTCCACTGCTGGTGGGAATATAGACTGGTGCACCCATTATGGAAAGCATTATGCAGACTCCTTAGAAAACTTGGACTGGAAATCCTATTTAAACCAGCTATTCCTTTTCTGGGAACTTTCCCAGAGTATCTGAAAACATAATTTCATAGTGATATATGTGTGCCTGTGTTTATTGCAGCACAATTTGTGATAGCCAAATCTTGGAAACAACCAAGATGCCCATCACCTGAGGAATGGTTGAAAAAGATGTGGTATTTTTACACAATGGAGTATTATTCAGCTATTAAGAATGATAAACTCGAAGCCTTTATATTGAAGTGGATGCCACTTGAACATATACTCATAAGTGAAATAAACCAGACACACATGTGTAAATATCATATAGTTTCCCTAGCATAAGAACTCAAAAGAAGAAAAACAAATAGAAAGTTATCATACAAGTAAAAGGAAAGCAGGATCTCAAGGACTAACTAATCAAGAGAGGGAAAGGAGAAGAGCTAGGAAACATGAATAAATCAAGCCATACAGTTATATGTAGAAGATGGGCAAGGCAATGATTGTGAGGGTTTTCAGAAGATTTTTTAATCTAGCAGTTATTTGGAAAGATTCTCACCCTGACTAACTATATATACTGATACCTGTGAACTAAGCTACTGCACTGCAGAAGGTAATTTGTAATAGTAGTTTCACGCTTCGAGTGCCTCTCATTCTGGTCTTATGAATATGGACTGCTTGTCATGATATGGCTGTTGCTGCTATGATGTCTCTCAGGGAGATTGTTGTTCAAGAAGAAGGGGGTGGTGAATGAAAGCAACAGACAGGAAAAGGAATATTGTGGGACTGTACAGCTTCAAGGATGTATATGGTGAGATTTTTGGACTTATGTGTAAACATAAGAAATATATAATTCTGTATGCCTATTTTTAAAATATAATCTAATTTTTAAATGTTTTTATCATATTCTGTAGGGACTTAAAGTTCAACATAGCAATACTTGAGGAAAAATATCTGTTTCATATTATGCCAAAGATGTTTGATATGCAGACAGATAATGAGGTTAAGCTTAAAAGCCTAAGTTGTATGGTAATAACAATAAGCTTGTCTTCTGGATGGTTAACAACCTACGCTTGCAGACCAAAATTAGAGAAAAAGGAGGGCCAGAAGGAAAGCCAACATTTTGGCCCTAGCCTTCTAAGGTCAATTAAGTCTCAGGACAAATGAGAACTTGTAATGTAACGTCATGCAACTCAGTAGTGTCCCAAATTTTCTGATCAAGGAGATTATGGGGCCAAAGAGGAAAGTGATCTATGATGTAGAGAGTGCCTAAGGAGAGTTACATCGAGAGAAATCTTTCTCTCAGGCTTTCTCAGAGAGCACAATTGCCAAGCCATGGCCGTGACTCATCCACATGGCTGACACTGACAAAGGTTCTAAAATCTGAGGTACAGAATCTCACGATAAATCCTGAGGGCATTTCACTGACCTTATCAGACCCAAAAGCTACAACTCTTGTTGCATAGGTCCTGCTTTACCTTGGTCTTAACCATCCAGAAGAAAAGTATAAAAAGAAAGTTTAAGAAGTAAAGCCATGCTGTTATGTTGAGCTGTAGGGGACTCAGGTCAACAATTTCTGACATTGCCAATCAAGCGGAAGACCCAGTACTATTATGGGCTACTGGACTCTTTTAGAAAATTTTGCTGAATTTACACACCTATAATATTCAATTAATGGAACTTAACAAAAAAAGAGTATACAGATTGAATGTCCATTTTGTATCTGTGTATTCAAAGTGGTTAGGATAGATATATACTTACATTCTTTTAATGAATAGAGTGATTTGTTCTAATGGTGTTTGTAAATAAGATATCATGTCCACATCTTTACAGCAATTAACCACTAAGAAGAATGTATGCAATGTGTTAATTATTGAAACTGTCCTACCTATTTGATTTGAAACTGTGTCATTACTACTTGTTTATCAATAAAATTATGGGAAAAAATAAAAATAAGCGAAACAAAATCTGGTTCCTTGAAAGCTTAAATAAAATCGATAAGCACCTAGCTAACCTCATCAAAAAGAGGAAAGAAAAAATTCAAATACAAGCAATAAGGAATGAAAAGTGAGTAATTACCAGAGACCCTGTGGAAATTAAGAAGATTCTCAATAGCTACTCTGAGAATCTTTACTCACACAGAAGAAATGGACAGATTCCTACAAAGGTACAAATTACCAAAGTGGAGTCAACAAGATTTAACCACTCACTCTCACTAACCCAATAACAGCCAATGAAACATGAGATGTAATAAAAAACTTATGGACAAAGAAAAGTGCAGGTAGGGATGGATACATGCTGAATTCTAAAAGGAATTAAGTTCCTTTTACTGAAAATGTATTCCCTATACTCCTCCAACTCTTCCATGAAATTCAAAAGGAGGCAATCTTCCCAAAATCATTTCTGGAGGCAAGTATTATGCTGATAACACAACCCGGGAAAGATGCAACTAAAAAAGAGAAATACAGGCCAATCTCCCTCATGAACATAGATGAAAAAGTCCTCAATAAAATCCTATCAAATAGAATACAGCAAATCATCAAAAGATCACACACCATGAACAGATAGGATTCAATTCAGGAATGTAAAGATGGTTCAATATTACAAAATCTATGAATGTGATACACTATATCAATAGATCTAAAAATAAAAATCACATGATCATTTCATTTGATGCAGAAAAGGCCTTTGACAACGTCCAACACTCATTCATGTTCAAAGTCCTACAGAAAATTGGAATAGAGGGCCTTTACTTCAATCTGGTGAAAGCCATTTATGAAAACCCAACAGCTAACATAATTCTAAATGGGGAAAAACTGAAATGTTTTACTCTTAGTTCTGGTACAAGACAAGGATGTCCTCTATCACCACTACTATTCAATATAGTTCTGGAATCATTAGCTAGAGACATTAGACAAGAGAAAGAAATAAAAGGAAGAACAGGTAAACAGAAAGTTACATTATCCTTGTTTGCAGATGACATGTTACTTTACTTGGAAGACCCAAAAAACTCCACCAACAACTACTAGAATTAATAGAAAAAAATCAGTAGCCTGGCAGGTTAAAATTCAATAACAAAAAGTCAATACCATTCCTCTACATAGATAAAAAACACAATGAGAGGGTAATTATAGACACAATACCTTTTACAATAGCACCAAGGAAAATGAAATACCTTGGAATTCATCTAACTAGAGAAGTCAAAGATCTTTTCAAAAAAATTACAACACTCTTAAAAAAGAGTTATTGGAGGATTTCAGAAAATGGAAAGATATTCCATGTTCCTGGATAGAAAGAAACAACATTGTGAAGATGGCTATACTTCCAAAATTGCTGTACAAGGTTAATGCAATTCCTGTCAAACTACCACAAACATACCTCACAGAGAGAGAGAGAAATCATTCCTAAATTTTACTGGAACCAGAAAAGACCTAGAATAGCAAAGGCAATCCTGGGCAATAAAAATGCAGGAGGCATTACAATTCCTTCCTTGAAATTATACTACAAGGCTACTGTGATAAAATCAGCATGGTACTGGCAATGAAATAGATCTGAGGATCAACAAAATAGATTGGACGATGCTGAAACACCTATGAACACACTCAGGCATTTTATCTTTGATTAAGTGTCCAAACATACTCACTGGAAGAAAGATAGCCTCTTTAACAAATGGGCTGGAACATCTGGCTCTCTACATGCCGGAAAAAAAAATTGACCCAGGTCTATCACCATGCACTAAGCTAAAGTTAAATTTGGTTAAAGATCTAAATATTAAAACAAGGCACTAAATCTCCTGGATGAGAAAGTATGAGAAACCTTTGAACACAGAGGGGTATGCAAAGAGTTCATGAAGAAAAATCAAATTGCATGGGAAACACTAGAAAGAATTAATAACAGCTACCTGCTCTTATTGAGAAGTTTTTGCATTTCAAAAGAAACAACCAACACAGTGAAAAGACAACCTAAAATTTGGAAAGAATCATGACAAGTATGTACTCAGACAAAGTTCTGCTCTGTAGAATTTATAAAGAACTAAAGCAGTAGGGCCCCAACATTTATAGTTCCAGTACAGAAATGGAGGATGAAATTTAAGAAGTGAATAAATATATGAAAAAATGCTCCACATCACTAACCATCTGTGAAATGCAAATTAAAACAACATTGAGGTATCATCTCGCCCCAGAAAGAATGGCTTTAATAAAGAAATCAACCAACAACAAATGTTGGAGAGGCTGTGGGGTAAAATGCACCCTTCTCCACTGCTGGTGGAAATGTGGACTGGTGCAACCATTATGGAAATCAGTGTGGAGATTCCTTACAAATCTTGGACTGGAAATGCCATTTAATTCAGCAATTCCTTTACTGGTAATTTTCCTTGAGGATCTGAAAACATCATATCATAGTGTTGTATGTGTGCCTATGTTTATAAGAGCACAATTTGTGATAGCCAAATCTTGGAAACAACAATGATGCCCATCACCTCAGTAATGGATGAAAAAAATGTGGTATTTTTACACAGTGGAGTATTATTCAGCTATAAAGAATGATAAACTCGAAGCCTTTATATTGAAGTGTATGCCACTTGAACATATACACATAAGTGAAATACACCCGACACATATGTGTAAATATCATATAGTTTCCCTAGTATAAGAACTCAAAAGAAGAAATACAAATAGAAAGTTATAATACAAGTAAAAGGAAAGCAGGAACTTGAAGACTAACTAATTAAGAGAGGGAAAGGAGAAGAGCTAGGAAAAATGACAGTGGCAGGCAATACAGTTATATGTAGAAGATGGGTAAGGCAATGATCCTGAGACTCTTCAGAATATTTTTGAATCTAGCTGTTAATTGAAAGGATTCTCACCCTGATTAACTATGTATACTGACACCTGTGAACTAGGCAACTGCACCTAACATAGCCATTTTATAATTGTAAGTTCATGCTTGCAGTGCATGTCATTCTGGTCTTCTGAATATGGGCTGCTTGCCATGTCATGCCATTTGCTGCCGTGCTGTCTCTTGGGTAAATTTTTGTTTGAAAAGAATGGGGTGGGGGCCTGCCCCTTAGTGCAGTTCTTTAAGTGGCAGCTTCAACAAAGCAGTCAGCTTCAGGTTGCTGTGATTCGATCCCCAGAACTCAAGCCAACAAAACCTGTCCTCAAGGCATTCGTACCAAAATAAAAAAGAAAGAAAGAAAGAAAGGAAAAAAAGAAAAAAAGAAAGGGTTGGTGAATGAAGGCAGGAGACAAGAAAAGGAATGTTATGGGACTGTCCTGCTTCAAGGTTGTATATAGCTAGATTTCTGGACTTGTGTGTAAACATAAGAATTATATAATTCTTTATGCTTATTTTCAAAATATAATTTTTAAATGGTTATCATATTCTGTAGGGACATAGAGTTCAACATATCAATACTTGCTGAAAAATACCTGTTCCATACTATATTTAAGATGTTTGATATTCAGACAGATAGTTTGGTTAAGCTTAACAGCCTAGGTTGTATGGTAATAACATTAAGCTTGT
The DNA here is from genome assembly GCF_000260255.1 of Octodon degus. Lineage (NCBI taxonomy): Eukaryota > Metazoa > Chordata > Mammalia > Rodentia > Octodontidae > Octodon > Octodon degus. The sequence goes on from NW_004524631.1 coordinate 10,740,671, forward strand.
CTTCTGGATGGTTAACAACCTAAGTTTGCAGACCAAAATTAGAGAAAAAGGAGGGCTGCAAGGAAAGCCAACATTTTGGCCCTAGCCTTCCAAGGTCAATTAAGACTCAGGACATATGAGAACTTGTACTGTAAC